>NC_139954.1:29888814-30291314 GCF_963454915.1 Gymnoscopelus microlampas
CACAGTTGCACCATTTTAAATGACCGGATTTCATTGGACTCCTGTTGCCTCGGTGACGTTTGATCGAGGTCGTCCCTGCTGAAATGTTCTTCACTGATGTCTCGCAGCACAATGAGATGCATGAAATGACGTCCTGGTGCGTTGCTTGCATATGTCATCATATCACTTATTCATATTGACTGCATGTCACCGTCACAAGTATTAGCTTGACAGAGATACCCCATGATTTATTAAAGGGCCACTCTGAATAATTGTACTATGAACAATGAGTTAGTGTTAGCAGCCATGAGCAGGCAGCAAGGCTCACAGCTCAGGGAGGCATCATCAGCCTTTGTGAAGACCCTTTGAAAAAGGCTCCAACACGCCCTAAGCAAGCAAATTAAGTAGAATGTTTGTTTATTTGGTTATCTTCCGGGAAAATCAGGCTGCATTTACTCCCAAAGTGGACAATCCATGTCTTGTTTGTTAGTGGGGTCATTGGGATGTCTTCGCTGTCTCATTAAACAGAGAGGCCCATGGAGGTTATGGGAGAATGAACGGAGGAAACATTTGAGAGACGGATTTGTTGTTTTATTCATGCATGTACTGACGCAATATCAGCAACAGCAAAAATCAAGACTAATTCCGCTCCAACACCATCAATCAATGTGAACTGGCACTGTCAAAATGACAGACAGACAGACAGACAGACAGACAGACAGACAGACAGACAGACAGACAGACAGATACACACGTACACGCGCACACGCGCACACACGCACACACACACACACACACACACACACACACACACACACACACACACACACACACACACACACACACACACCGAATAAAAGTAGCCAGCAAAGGAATTCATTACTCCAGCTTGTCTTAACTGAAACAATTAGACCTGCGTGGCCTGTTACAAACTAAACAGATTGGAACTTGGCAAGTTGTAATATGACAGCTTTGAAGGATAAAGCATCGCCGGCCCATTCATCTGTGCAGTATGAATATACAGTGGTGAAAGAGAATTGGGAGCAAAGAGTTTGTCGAGAGCTCCCTTGACAGCGAACAGAGCAGGCGATTACTTCATATTGCACCATTTTGCCGTTGTTTTGGACGCTCCAGCCTCCCCTACCAGCATGCACAGTCTCTGGAGACAAAGGCAGTTCTGTACAGTTTGGAAAAGAGTGTGTGTGTGTGTGTGTGTGTGTGTGTGTGTGTGTGTGTGTGTGTGTGTGTGTGTGTGTGTGTGTGTGTGTGTGTGTGTGTGTGTGTGTGTGTGTGTGTGTCTGTCTGTCTGTCTGTCTGTTCTTGTAGTACAGTATGTGGCTTATTACTTCATTCCTAAAAGGTCACAGAGCAGCTATGCCCTCTTTAGAGAAGAATCTCTGCCCAACAGAAAGCCATAACAAGAGTTTGTTTTTGTACTTTCGGATAAGGGTTAAAGCAGTGTTGACCCTGGGGGAACCTTGGGTTGTAGTATACTGCAGCCACTATACTGTACCTGGGCAGCTATAAAATCCAAGGTTCTACCAAAGTTCAACATGGTTTTAATCCAGCTGAGCACATGGTATGAAACACTGTAAAGTAAACACACTGACCCACGTGGCTTTACTCCAGCTGAGCACATGGTATCACTGATCAGACACTGTAAAGTAAACACACTGACCCTCCTCCTCAATATAACCCAAATCACCCAAACTGAAATATAGATGTGTCTACCCCTCCCCCTCTCTCGCATCTCTCTCTCTCTCGCATCTCTCTCTCTCTCTCTCTCTCTCTCTCTCTCTCTCTCTCTCTCTCTCTCTCTCTCTCTCACACTCTCACACACACACACACACACACACACACACACACACACACACACACACACACACACACACACACACACACACACACACACACACACACACACACACACACACACACACACACACACACACACACACCCCCCCCCCCCCCCAGCATACTCCAAGCACCAAGCATTCATGCATTACTCATATGGTGTACTGATGGTAGCCTACAGAGTTAAAATGTGCCATCAGTGCTGTAGGATTGGGAGGTACGATGTCTGGGTGAGAAATTCGATTTTCAGATTGGGTGCTATGGTGACTGTCAACTAAGTGCTGCAGCACTTAACTCATCTGTCTCTCCTCTGTGCTTTCTGTCTCCTTTGCTTATAGGTGACTACAGCTCCCTCTAGTGCTGACAGGTGATGAACTGGCCAAGTAGAGAGAGAGAGAGACCTGTGTCTTCTTTAGTCGAATGGGGCCTCGAAGCGGCAGGAAAATAATTATTGGCAGCTGTCAATGTTTATAGTATCATCGTGCCCCCCCCCCCCCCCCCCCCCCGGCCCCGCTGGCAGGGCAGGTAGACTAACTTGCAGCCAACAGCACGATAACTAAATTCACCTGTACCTCAACAGGATTTGCAGTGCACTTACACACAATTGACAGCAACAGCATATTCAGGCTCTCTCAGTTGGTCCCATTCCAAATCCAGCACTGCCTAATACCCACCTCCCCTTCCCTGATCAGAACATTCCCCTCTCCACATTAGTTTCCTTTTTTCCATTGTGACAATTAATTTAAATACTAATAAGGTGGGCATAATAAACTTCGGCTTCAGCCCATACCTTTTCGGTCAGTAGTTATCTTGTTGCCTTTATTCTGTATGTTCAACTGTTTTGTTAAATCATGAACTAAGTTGAACTAACTAACTAGTCACAAATGTTGGTGTAAGGATTGATATACATATTATATACCCATATACCCATATATATATATATATATATATATATATATATATATATATATATATATATATATATATATATATGAGATATATAGAGGTGGGTTATATACACATGTGTGCGTGCGTGCGTGGCTGCGTGTGTGTGTGTGTGTGTGTGTGTGGCTGTGTGTGTGCGTGCGTGCGTGTGTGCAATGCAGTGCATATCCCTCATCAAGAATGATAGGCGATCTTGGCTTGAGATAAGTGTATGAGAAGTATATTATAGTTTATTTTAAAAGTTACTTTAGCTTTTTAAGCTTTGCTTTGAGCTACCAACAAGCATTGCTTTGAATCCTGCAAACCTGTAATATAGCTGTGACTGTCGTGCATTGAGGGTACACGGGTACAGTGTGTGTGTGTGTGTGTGTGTGTGTGTGTGTGTGTGTGTGTGTGTGTGTGTGTGTGTCTATCCTGCCTTCTTCACATTCTAGGAAAGCTTGCAGGACAATGTTCACACCAGCAGCAGACTTTATAACTCCTCCTCCAGGGTGCAATTATCATATTATCCAATCTATCTTTATCTATCATAAAAGTCATTGTGCTCTCTACATCTAATAGCCACATGAGGAATTGGATGGAATGTTCCCAAGGTGCAAGGAATAGTCAGGTGACCAGTTGCTTGAGGCCTAGAAGATTTATTTTTATGTTACAGTACAATAGGCTACAGCTCCCCTCTGCACCATTACAAAAGGATTACGCCTAATTTATGCTCTGTCGAATCTCAGAAAATAGAAGATCTACAAGCTCATGGGCTCCCGCATGCCACATGTTGTGAGCTTGTAGATCGGCTATTTTCTGCAGGACGATACCATCCTACGACTATGTATAAATCAGGCTTCATGCTGTCATGGCTGCTGTATAGGATGAATGGGGATGGGGGACCTCTGCCGTGGCTGATGTTTTTCATACAAATGCATTTCAATATTACAGAACTGCAGCATCATGTGCATGACCATTGATTGCAATCCCCAAGTCTCTGTCTTATTATTTGCTCAGGCAGGTGTTGCCATAGCAACACAAGGACACCTTGAATGCAGAAAAGTTGAAAGAGAGGTGTATTCCCTTTGGTGAGAGGCAGACCACTAGACTAGTGAAGCATTGACAAGAATCGAGAGCGAGCACAGAATTGTGTAGGCCCGTATCTCTTTCTCGTTCCAGAGCTAAGGCAGCTACACTTTTACAAGTTGCTGTACCGTACATTCTGGGTTTCTTTTCAAAATCACTGTTCATGTTTTTATCTCGAGTTGTACTCGACTGCCTTCTACGCTCAACAGCTGACACAAGCTTTTCTCTGCACGACAGCAACCTGATGTCCAGACGCATTTACTCCAAAGTGAGAGTGGAGGATGAAATGGATTCTATTCTAGTCTTATCCACACAGATGGGGTGTTAAACATTGATGTGGATGATGCAGAGAGTGAGAACGAGAGAGAAAAGAAATGAGAGCAAGACAGAGAGAAAATAAATGAAGAAGAGAAATAGAGAGATGGGAGGGACTGCTGTTCTCCCCTTTTTTGAGTTTGCATACGATCATGCTCTTTTCTTTAGCAGCCGAGCATCTGCTAAAATATAACAAATTGGCTGCGAGCACGCACACACACACACACACACACACACACACACACACACACACACACACACACACACACACACACACACACACACACACACACACACACACAATTTAATTATGTACGTACGGTATGTGTATTCACAAAATCAACTAAGGTATGACAACATTTTAATTAAGGATGGTCACCGTCAGAAAAGACAGATGTAGCTTGCTTGCTTGGCTTCTCGCTTTCTTACAAGCAGTGACTGTGCTGAATATACAGACGAGATAAATCACATAGTCAGCTGTGAACCACATCCTGCTTTCACAGAAGAGAACATGGTTCTCGTTTCCATTTTCTGACATTTGTTGTTCTTACCACATTTGCGTTGCGTGCCTGTCTCTCTGTCAAAATGTTTGCCACATTACTCATCTCCTGTTGCTTCCCGTCAACTTACTCTATGATATACAAGGTTGATGATTATAACTTCCTCCATAAAACAGACTAAAACCAGTATCCATTGGTTAGGGTCCGTCACTGACAATTGTAAGCCCACAGTGCCTTATAGTACATGTCTGTATAATTTAACCTATGTCTGACGTACTTTTGACCGTTAGCTGCTCCATGATTCAATGCAGACACTTGATGCTAATCACATACTGTATAAATCCCCAAACACATACAGTAATGAAACAATAACACAATAAAATGATCAATAACAAAAACTGAACATGCCCTGAGGCATATGGCAAATCTCCTCCAAGTTTACAGTTTAGGCATTTAGCAGACGCTCTTAATCCAGAGGGATGTACAGTAAGCAAGGACAAAACATAATACACACATCATGATACACATAATAAATCATAATACATCATACATAATACATCAAATGCATAAAAATAGTAATCTAATAATAAAGTAATACATACGTAAACCAAGAACCTACCATTGAAACTATACACACTATAGGATGCCAGGTCAACAATGACCTGGCATCTGTCTACATAACATGCTATCTAAGTTACATTTTAGCCTTTGCATAATCCTGTAAAAAAATCCTGTACTTCATTAGTTTTAATCCACGTGATGAAATTAAAACTGGAAAATGATCAACACACAGCAAATTTGGAATATATTCATCACAGAACAGCATCAATAGATAGAATTTAAATAAAATGTATATTTGCACGATGGAATGCTGCAACAAGATAGTACATGGGAGAGAATATCACACATTTCCAAAAATATGCCCAAGTAAACCTGGAGATCAAACTGGCTACAACAAAATGTTTCATCAAACTACTGTAACAAAGTCGAACAAAAAGGAAGATTTTGGTGCAATTATTCCTCACAGTTTTCATCTAGCTCAGGTTGTGGCTCAGGTTTGGGTTTCAAAGGGTGTCCTTCTGCCCACAGAGAGTGCTGTTTGCCTCCTGACACCTGGCCCCGGCAGATCTTCAGTGTCAACAGGACGACGACCACCAGCAGACAGACGATAACAAATGTGAGGACACCAAGCGTCATGACTAGGGGAAATCCGGACTCGTCAACTCCTGGTGATGAGAAAGACACAATCCATAATGATAGCCACACCTAAACATAAACTAATTTAACCCTAACTCTAAACTAAAAATAAATTAATACAAAAGATTGCCTTTTCCCTTGTGGGGACCAGAAAAAGAGGTATATATTTATTTTTTTTGTCTCCGCCAGGAGACATTGTTTTCACTTTCCGTCAGCCAAGCTAACATTGGTCAAGCCTCACGTGACACGTGACAGTGCGGTGAAATAGTGTGATCTGATTGGCTAGTGACGTATAACGGCCTATAAATACATGTGTCACTTTGAAAGAGTCTGTGCCTCTTTCAAAGTGAGGTAAGACAGGAATAATCACGAAATGGCTGAGAAATGGCGGATACTGTAACAATTGGATAGGACACTTACACAGACAGGACAGATAGGACACTTACACAGACAGGACGGATAGGACACTTACATAGACAGGACGGATAGGACACTTATACAGACAGGACGGATAGGACACAACACAAGTCTGCTGGCGGAGACTTGTGCTCCGAGGAGCACTTTTTCTAGTTCTTTTTGTTTTCACTAACCTAACACATATAATACATAAGATGATAATGAAAGACACATGCATGCATATAGTACAAGTAAACAAAATAAGACTCGTGCACATCTTGTTGGACCCCGACTGGAGGTGCAGGTCAGCGCAAGAGATATGTATAAAGCTAAAAGAAGAAAACCTTCAAAAGAAGGGACCGCACACTCCTCAGGACTGATTTTGCTTTTTTATTTGTTGCACAACGCGTTTCGCTTCCGCTTCCTCGGGTGAGGAAGCGGAGGCGAAACCTTCTTTTGAAGGTTTTCTTCTTTTAGCTTTATGCATATACAAGTGTTTATATTGCTGTTGGAGGCAAGTAATGCAGGCATACCAGTAGGCTTTACACTGAGAGTGATTGTGCCTGAATCGTCTGAGGCCTTCAGCTGCCAGACGCCTTGGTTGAGCTGGTACTGCTCCACTCGACACTGATAGGTCCCACTGTCCCTCTCGTCAGCCCTCTGAATCCCCAAGTTGAAACTGGTGTGTGTAGGCCTCGAGAGACGAAGCCTCTTCTGAAGGAACTGGAGCTCCTGATTCTTTGGATACCTCAGTATGCCGCTGTGGTCAAGCTCCACCAGGGAGACTTTCGTACCAGGGGCACCAGGTGCCATGTAGAACCAAGTGACAGTGAAGAGGAAGGAAGGGTTAGCCGCACCTGAGGTCAACGTGCAATTTAGATCCACTTCCTCTGCTTCCCCGGCCATCAGCTGCATCTCAGTCTTATCAACACGCAAGTCATTGGCTACAAAAGGATAGAGTTACAGAAGAGAAATGTACCTGACGTTGTTGTCGGAAAAAAAAATCCATATTGTGAGCTTGTACATCTACCTGTTTTGCCTAATGACATGCCCCAAATAGGGATTGCCAGTGATTAAATCTGTCTTTGGGTTTTTTTAAGCAATGAAAAGTTTTAACAAGAGCTTGTGACTAAATAATAACTACACTGGATCAATTGGAACACAGGTTTTTTTTTTTTTTTTTTTCCTGAAAAGTAGGCTGGATAAAAGTAAATAATACAAAGTTTCCACCCGGCAGCAATGATATCATGTTATAAAAAATAAGAAAAAAATCTATAAACTCCACACTGGCAGGAGGTGATGTTACAATAAAGCCACTTACCTGGCTCTACAATTTGTACGTCTATGGCTCTATGGGCGGGTGACAGCTCATACCATTCCCCACGAGGATCCTGTAGCCACTCCACCACGCCACAGCGGTACGTTCCGCTGTCCCCAACACCAGCCTGTCGAATGGTCAAGTCAATGCTTTGGCCCTCGCTGCGCTTCATGCTGAATCGCTGCCATGTGCCCGACTCTGCTTGCAGTCCGAACGTTAGCACAGCATCACGGTCAGAGCTCAGAATGGTCTTATTGCTTCCTGTGTGATACTGGACCGACCATGTGACAGCAAAGCGAGAGGAGTCAGATGTTCTCTCATCAATGTGACATTTTATTTCTATATCCGTGTTGATGTTGCCTTTCACAACAGGGTTGGAAGCTCTTAGGGAGAGTTTGCTGACTAGGAGAGAGAATAAGAATGACAAGAATAAGACAAATTTGTCGAGAAACAGAGAGAAAGATTGAAAGGTTCATAGCCTTATAACCGTGGCCATACCTGGGTTCTTCACCATCACAGCTAGGGGGTTGGATGCCGGCAACTTCCTGTGTATTCCCTGCAGAAAGACGGAAATGTCACACTGGTACGTTCCTGCCTCCCTGTGGCTTGCTCCAACGAGGAGCAGGGTATGCCGGACCTCAGTTTTCTGTAGGACCTCAGTTTTCAGTTGGTAGCGGCCTGGGTCACCACGCCATGTAATGTCGCCATTACGGGACAGTGTCAGGATGTTATCAGGGGATGAGGCGCCCTTTCGTTGCAGGCTCCAGGTCACTGTCACGGGCAGACGAGGCCCACGTACCTGACACAGCAGCTCTGCTTGCTCACCGACCGTCACTATGGTATTCCGACTTTTTAAATTCACCCTTAGTAACGCCTCTGTTAGAAAATGATGAAATGTGGTTAGTTAGTGCCACAGATGCTTTTTCTGTAATTTCATATGTACAGTAGGATGCTGTTACAGACAGTAGATGAAAACTCCATCTGCTCTTACTCAAACCCACACTCTTATGCCTAACTTGTCTAATTATTTTGTGTTGTGCACTAAACATCTGATTTTCGAAAGAAAATCGAAAGAAAGTGACAAGGTATTCACTAGACTTTACAAATGACAATGCACACTCTCTCTTTCTCAAGACATCACTCTTGAAAATAAAAATATGTATTTTACCTGCAGGAGAGACTGACACATCGCTGGACTGTGATTGGCTGAGTGTTTTTTGCAATGTGCCGTCCGTTTCAATGGACCACTCGGACACTGTGCACAGGTGGACGCCACCATCTGCGGGTGTTACCTCATTCAGCTCCAGGGTGAAGGTATCAGGGGTTGGGCGCATTGCCTTAAGGCTGCGCTGTGCAAACCCCAACCCAATCTCCATAACACCCTCCTGATTAATGCTGATGACATCACTGATGGTTTTTACGGATGCTGATCTATGTTGCCAGGTGATGGAGAGCTGACCCTTGGCCCCTTTCACTTTGCAGGTGAGCTGCAGCCTGTCACCTTCTTGAACGGTCACACTCTTCTCTTGCATTTCAACTGAAAGCGCACTTGCTGTGAACAGAAGACACAAGAGACAATATATTATTTGTTATTTAGCTAAATAGATACAGAACACTGTATATGTGATCACGCTATATAACAGTAACATTCTTGAACCTTGTATATATGCTGTACCTTTAGACTTCATGCATATTTGTGACTCTTTAATTTGTATTCTTTATTTAATGTAGCGCAATTTGTAGAAAGCTTGGACAAAATACTTTCACCCACTCTTTTATACCTGGTGTAAACTTGTGATGTGACAATAAACTTGAAGTTGAATTTGAAGTAGTGAATGCAAGGAGAGCAGGCAGGCTGTGTACTTGTGTTTCTATTTGGATGTGTGTGTGCACATTTATGTCCCATTTGTGTGACTTTTACGTCTAGACCAGCAACATTTCCTTTGTCATGATCGAATCCCGGCTAAACTGCAGACATACACATACCTGTGGCTGAGATGGTGACTAGCTGGGTAGTGGAGTCCTGGGCTGCACCCTGTATGAATGTCCCATCCGTTCCTCTGTCCTGAGGCCATGCTCTACAGCGGTATTCCCCTTGGTCCTGAGTTCTGACAGGTCGCAATATAAGCCTGTGATCTGTGTCCCCAATCCGAACTCTAAGTTCTCCTCCACTCTCTCTGCCACTGTACTCTGGCCCCACTGACAGAACCCCTGTAGGGCCGATGCGGGCCAGCTCTGTGCTGTCCCGGAGCCAAGCCACAGAGAAGAATCGCTCTTCCAGGTTCTGAGTGTCCACGTTGCAGGATAAAGACATCTCTTGCCCCTCCAGCAGAGTCGTCTGTGGCACTACAATTCTCACTGTTAAAGTACCCTTGCTTGGCGCCACCTCTGTGCAAGACAGGAAATAACCACGTGATATGTGAGTGATGATGCTCATACACACATCCTGTTACACAGACACGCACACACTCAACATGAAGAAGAGAATAAAAATGTGTCAACTCAACTCATGTCCAGTGGTGGAAAAAGTACTCAAATGTTTTTCTTAAGTAAAAGTATCAATACTGCAATGTAGAAGTACTCTGTTACAAGTAAAAGTCCGGAATTCAAAATGTACTTGAGTAAAAGTACAAAAGCATTGGTATCAAAATGTACTTAAAGTACCAAAAGTAAAAGTACTAAAATGTTTGAAAACAGCAGATCTACAAGCTCACAACAAGTTGTGAGCTTGTAGATCGGCCATTTTCAAATAGCCTATGTATAAAGTAGGGCTAAACGGGTTATTGTATGTTTTATAATGTAATAATTTATATCTGCAAAGTAACTAGTAACTAAAGTTTTCAAATAATTGTAGTGGAGTAAAAGTGCAATATTTGCCTCTGAGATGTAGTGAAGTAGAAGTAAAAGTATAGACAGTTGGAAATACTCCAGTAAAGTAGAAGTACCTCAACATTTTACTTAAGTACAGTACTTGAGTAAATGTAGTTACAATAGTTACTTTACACCACTGCTCATGTCACACAGTTTAATTTTAATACAATTATAAAATGCTACCAACCTTTAGGTTTGACCTTTAGGGCAATGGCCCCTGTAACCTCCTTAGCAATAGCGTACCAGGAGCGGTCTGGATCTTGGATCCACTCCTGGGCTTCGCAGTAGATAGAGCCCTGATCTGATGCCTCCAGCTGGGTCATCTTTAGCTTGTATGTGGCCTCTCCGACCTTCTCCAACACAATGAGTCCAGACTGATAGCGCTCTTCAAACTCCTGCGCAGGACTTAACGTAAAGTCTTTATCTAGTGAAATGATAGGTCGGGCACGGGCATGATCTTCCCCGTCTCTAAGAAGAGACCAGGTAATTGACAGGTGGGTGTGTTGGATGGTGTTGCAGGAGGCTCGGCATGTCAGAGTGACGGCTTCACCCACATTATGGCTCAGAAGGGTGGTGTCAGGGGTTGAAACAGCAAGGGAGTTATCAATCACTAAATAAGCCAAATGGGAGAAAGGGAGCAAAATGTAAAAATGACACAATCAGACTGTTGTTTTATAATAAAGGAATACAATGACTTGCTTAGGTAGCACTTTATTTTCCCCAATAGAATGACTTAACTATAGGAATCGAACAATGATTAAAGCAGGGAAAGTTTTATTAAGCTAGCTTTTTCTATTGCTAGAAAAAAAAACAATTACTGTACCATTGACTGTAGTCCTGGCAGCATAGGTCCCATCATATGTACTTTCTGAATTAACTACAAAACACTCGAAGTCTCCTTCATCAACCTCCTGTAGATTGTTGATCTTAAAGAGGACTGAGGTAGGTGACACACGCTCCACAGTGATGTCGTTATTATTCACGCGGGAACTATATCCGGCGTAGCTATAGTCTGGGTCTTTTGTGCTGATGATCTGGATTGGTATTGTAGGTCGTGCAGTCTTATAGATGCTGAATGCAAAGTCCTGCTTGGCATCAGGGTTGCTGAAACCGCTCACATTGCAGGAGATGGAAAGGGGATAGTTCATCACACGATAGAGGGGGCCAGATTGGACTTCTGTGAGCACCCTGGCCTCTCCTGAATTGAGCACAGACAAAAATCCACATGTTGAACAATTATTATTATACAACAGGTAGTTCTGACCAAGCAATCTGATTGGTTGAAATAGCTTTCTAGCCGTGCTTCAAACCAGCATCATAGCACGGGCCTAATCACATTAATAAATCACTCCGCAGTGCAGTCCAGTCCGCACCTGATTAGACCATTATATGGCACAGCTGTGCTGTGAAGTCACTCTGCCCCACGGTAGGAAAACAAACAGACAGTAGCCTGACCCACCGCCGCCACCGGAGAACAAACAGCTATGCAAAATGGACTATGTTGTTAATTTGGTGGATTTACGGTTGATCAATGGTTAGAAGGTTATAAATATCCTCCTGTGTAAAGTAAAATGACTCCCATTTCGTTAACAGTCCAGTAGGCTATATGCTCCGTCGTACGACCGTGTCACGCGGCCAAAATAGCCGATCTACAAGTTGACAACGCGTCGCCATCGCGACGCGTTGTCAGCTTGTAGATCAGTCACCACACGGTCGTACGACGGATCATAGAGCCTACTGGAATTCATTCCACTGCGCAAGCATTGATAGCTCATGCAGCTGTGTTGATGAGACGGTGCCTCAAACTCAAAGCACTGCTACAGGGACTATTTAATGTCTCTCAGTCAAAAACTCTTCTCGTTCCTGACCGCATCACTGTCGTGCCAATAATGACGGTAAAGCACACCCTCTCGTGTAATATTGCTTAATTTACACTCACTGCAAATTTGGTTCACATTATATTAGTACCAAGTCAGGATTAGACACAGTTTTAGATAATGTGCTGATCACTTAGGCCAAGGGTTCGATGCACCACTGTGCATGCACCTATTTTTGTGCTATGTTTTAGATGATGACAAAACTCCATAATAGTCTTATTAATCAGAATCAGAATCATCTTTATTCTCACATCACAGGTTTACAGGTGTAAAAATGTAATTAATTTGTTTATACAAGCTGTTTATAAAGTCGCTCAATGTCACATAATCTTGAATGTACTGTACTGTATGCACATGAAGCAGGGATAGGGGAAGTTCTCTTATGAAGATCTATTTCAGAGGACTTTTTTAATTTTATTAAATTAACAATTACTGTTGCTTTGTTACAGTGTGAGAGAAATAATTTACCAGGGTTTATCTGCATCAAGGGTAAATTAATTGTTTTCACTTATTTCACTTGTGCATGTTTTTAATCCAACTGAACAATGTAGAGCCCAGTGGGTTATACAACATAGAAGTTAGCCTAACATTTAAGACTTAATCTTTAAAATAATAAGACTTATAAAAACATATGTTTTACATGACTTTACACTCTGGTATTTTTGTTACATTTTCAGCAAACTCCAAATTAAATGCAGGTGTTTCATGCAAAGTGTCAAATGGATACTGTGCTTACCAGAGTGGATAATACTTTGACCCAGAAACAGCAAGAGACCGGCCCTCCAAAGAGACTGTGGGGAAAGCGTCATCCTGAAGCTGATGCTCAAACTATCAAGTATGAAACTAAGCTCATTCTGCCTGTCTGTCTACTGCTTGACTCTGAGTCTGCATGTGTGAAAGGGCAACAGTGGCATCATATAAGCTATGAACATAATCTTCCTGTAAAGGGGGAAGTACGGTATTGTAAGGATGTGGTTTCCTGTCTGTCTGTCTGTCTGTCTGTCTGTCTGTCTGTCTATCTGTCTGTCTGGCACCTTGTGCCGACTCATGTGATAAATCTATATATTAAACATATTTTTTATATTCCATACCAACTGGCTACAATTGGCATCCACAATTTGCGGGAGAGGCACTGAGATTGTACATCGGCTATTTTCACAATGAAGTATGTTATACATTGAAAAAACATACTCTCATTGCTATCTGAAAAGTTGTGAGATTGTAGATCAGCTATTTTCACAATGAAGTATGTAAAAAACACTCAATTAAGTATTTCATGTTATCTTTAACAATTGCAGATGTATTCATTGATAGTCATGTTGTGTGAAATGCAACTTAGATGAAGTCTGCACCAAGTGAGGCTTGAACCTGTGACCTTGAGGTTGTGAGACATTCACTTAAGCGGGAAGCTATTGGACCAACAGACAAACTTCTGAAAAAAGAGATCACACTGATGATACAGTTTCACGAAAATAGCTGAAAAATCCTGGGTTTAAGTGTTTTTCAAACTGCTCAAGATTGCGGACAATCTAAGGGCGGTGCTTACTGGTCAACGTGATAGATGTGTTCCTCATTAGTCAAGGCACATGTGTAAGCAGGTCTAATGGCTGTCGGCCAAACGAGGCATGACTTTTGCCTGTTTAAAGTTTGCATTTTCAAAAAATTGCTATAGCGCCCCCGTTTCACCAATTGGAGGAAGATTGGTTTCAGTGATATTTGGAATGGCCCTTTACATTTCTGCAAAGTTTCAAAGAATGGTAAGTCTGCATGTATGTGTTAGGGGCAGATGAATAATTGTCATAAAACTGCAATATTCATTGGCTCATTAAAGCTTCATTTTTTCACTTAGAAAAAATCCGCTTGCACCGTTTGGTCGGCATAGGTCCAAAGTTCATGTGTAAAACGTTTCGTGCAGATTACTCAAAAATCCCAGGAGATAGGTTTTAACTGCTTTTTACTGCTTTTCATATAATTCGAAATGGTGGGAGATCTAAAGGTCAGAGGTCAAAAGTCAAACAGTGAAAGTTGTTAGGCATGAGGAGACGCATGTGTGCATCGAAGTTTCATGGCTGTAGGTCAAACAGGGCATGAGTTGTACCTGTTCAAAGTTGGCATTTTCAACTGAGTGCTATAGCGCCACCTTTTGACGAAAGATTGTGAGATTTATTTCTTGATCGTTTTTCATGACCATCTATCATATGGCCGAGTTTCATAAAAAGCGTATGCACGGTTCAGCCAGAACTGGCAAAAACGGCAGAAGAAGAAGAAGAAATGGAACAAAACGGGTCCATGCTGGAAGCCTGGCCCCGTAATAATGCCAATAACAAAACGGGTCCATGCTGGAAGCCTGGCCCCGTAATAAATGCAATAAGTGCTGTATTTGAGAACACTTAAAGTACTACTGAAGATGGGGGTATTAGGCTAACTACAGTAGCCTATATAATGGTCTGTATTAAAAAGTAAATTACACCACACAGTAGTAAAAGCTAAATGTTATAAATTACTCAAGTAATTATTCAAGTAATTAAAGCAGCAACGTGGTACTGATTTGAATGAATAACATTGTATTTTAACCATTCTCTATGGTAGAGTAATACAATATAATTAGCACATGCAGTGGTTGAAGATGTTCTTGCAAATCTTCCATTGAGAAATTTTGACTCTGACAGGTGCAGTAGGACACCTACTGGTTGACAAGTAGTACTGCTCATAGTACTGCCTCAAGCTCTTAATTGCAATAACTCCCCATGTCAAGTGGGGATTGCCTCTCTCATGAGCGGTATAAATCTGGTCTCTCAATATTCTGCATGTTTTCCAGCTGGTGGTGGTTGTACCATGTGCTTTCCGTTCTGCATGCGTGGGATGCCTGAGTGTGTGTGTGTGTGTGTGTGTGTGTGTGTGTGTGTGTGTGTGTGTGTGTGTGTGTGTGTGTGTGTGTGTGTGTGTGTGTGTGTGCGAGTGCGTCAGAGCGGGAAAACAGAAAAGCCTAGGCATTATTCATTAGATACATAGCATTTGGCTTTACAGCCGCAAACACAACACAATTTTGGCATAATTGGCAAGTTGCTTCCTTATGACCATGCAGGTAGGGCCTGCATGTAGGTTGGCCAGATGTGGCATATCTCCCGCACCAATAACAGCCCCTACCTGTTTCTTTTTTACTCCACCAGGCCAGACAGCCAAAGGCCGAAGAAATGTTTTGCTACTACTACAGTTTGTCCAAACCTTACACAAATAAGTACACATTCTCTGTAGTCATGTGATCAAGATGTATGTGTCCGATTTTTCATATTCCATTTGGCTACGATTGGCTTTCAAAGTTTGTTTTTTCTTGTCTGAACAAGCATTTGATAAAATGATTCCAACTGCAAGTAAAATGTATAACATCAGCCTAGAAAATCTCAAATAACGTCATACTATTCTAGGGATTAAAAAAAGAAAAATCTCTATAACACCTGCAATATTGTGATGATTCAATTGGATATGATATTGCAAATAAGGTAATGGCACCACCTAGTGGATATACTGAAACATGTAGTGTAATTACATGTAATTTAATAATCATATGTTTAAAGCTCTCCTCTCTTAAGGTGGTGGTTGGTTATTCAGTTGAATTAACCATCACAAGTAAGCGGCAAGTTTGGAGAACAAGATGGCACCAGGGTTGTGTCACATGACATGTTCTGAAGGTTATTAAACACACACAGAGAATATAATACATTTGCACAAGCCACATTGTGGCCACAAGATATGTACGTCATGGCTGAATGATACAGAAGTAGATGGGATAGGAATAGGAACACATAAAACATGATGTTCTAACATGATGAGAGTACTTTTCATCTTGCACAGTCATCTTGACAGAAACATCCTGTATTCTTGGGCCTGTTGTATCTTGATAAAGGAGACCATGTGGTGTCAGAAATGTATTTCTATTACCTATGCTTAGACAACTTAAAGGAATAATTCACCCCCAAAATAGATTTTTTTCCTATCGATTAGTCACCCCATAGAGACTTGAATTCATGGATATTCTTTTGTCTTTGTCGCATTTCTAAGCAAATAATTTGATGTCCAGCAGCAATCAAATTATTGGCTTAGGAATGCAACAAAAACATACATGTATCCATGAATTCAAGTCTCCATGGGGTGACTAATCAATCTTTTTGGGTGAACTATCCCTTGAAGAGTGAGTAAGTATAGGTATATGATTATGTAAAGATACTGGGATGTAGGTCAACCCTTGTGCATATTACAATCTTACTGTAAGTTGATCAACAAAATAGGCCTATTGTTAAAGCATACTTATTTATTGAATCTGAAAGTCAGCATTATGTAAAAAAAAAAAAAAAAAAAAAATGCTGTGATGAGCTTGATCCCAAACAGCTGGTGCACCACATAGGTTAAAACAAAATCAAAACAACAATTTTCAGCGTGTAGGTCTATTGTGAGTAAACCAGGCCTGGGGAAAGGACAAAACCTGTGTTGGATTGAGTATTAGACCTGTGACTTGGTCTAATACTGGGGAAATGGGGAACACAGCGTGCACACACACACACACAGCGTGTGTGTGTGTGTGTGTGTGTGTGTGTGTGTGTGTGTGTGTACGTGCGTTGTGTGTGTGGGGGGGGGTTCTGTTTTTTTTTGTTCAGACCACAACCTAGAAAACATTCAGAGGAGGAAGTTCCAAGAAAGCTAGAATTGCTTCATCTGTTCCTCAAAACGGAGATCCACCAATCACAGGCAAATAAGTGCAGGAACAGGAAGTGTGTAAGAGATCAGGAGAGAAACATCCCACACACACACACAAACACACACACAACTGTCACAAAGGCTGATACTTGTCACAGTGTCAAGTGGACATGAAGTGTGTGGACGCTATGTATGTGTGAACCCCTCAGTGGACGCCGTGCTTTACACAAAGTGGATGTAGCCTACTTTCTGTGTGAGGATGAGTGACTCGTTGGAGAGAACCACAGATGGACCCCTGCCTTGTTCTGAAGCCAAACAAGAGGGGGAGAAGGAGAGCGTGGGAGGTGAAGCTGAGCTGTGCTGGGAGGATGGGGGTCTAGCCATGGAGCTGCAGAGAGGGATGGAGACCATGCGGCTCAGTGGACAGCTGACTGATGTGACTCTGATCGTTCAGGGCGAAGACTTCTCCTGCCACAGAGCTGTACTCGCTGCCGCCAGCAACTACTTCAGGTACAAATAAACACTGACTGTTAATTTGAGTCTGTATGAGAAACTGTTGAGATATACTGTACAAACCTCTCAAACCATTTCTTAATCACTTCAAAATCACACAAAAGTTATCAAACTTCATCAAATGCTATTCTGATGTAATGAAAAATACATCAAAAAGACAGTTTCGAAGAATGACATTCTATCAAAGTCAGAGTGAGTGACAAAGGCCAACGTTTCAAAAAGGCTGTTATGTTCCTTTTAACTGCATACACTATGTGGTTGCAGGGCGATGTTTTGCAGTGGCCTGAAGGAGACTCATGAGGAGCACGTGGAGATAAAGGGGTTGGACAGAGAGACCATGAGGTCCCTCCTGGACTACACCTACACCAGCCAAGCCCTCATCACTCACACCAACGTACAAAGAATATTGGAGGCTGCCAGTCAGTTCCAGGTGAAATACAGTTATTGTAACTAAAATGTATGCCACAAATTCTAAGAGTACTTTTGGTTTAGTCTTTTACAATTATAGTCAACATCCCTGAGTCATGCACTCATAGTGTTCATTATTGTGCTTGATAAATACATTGTTAATACACAAACAAATTCATATCCGATAATAATCGATGCAATGGAATAGTTTCAAAACATTTCTTACGACCCTCCTCACGATCGCTGAGGCAAGGTGGTGCATGCATGGTCTAAAGCTCCACCTTGGGCGTGTGTGAAACTCCAATTTTGCTAGTGATATAATGATGTCCGGAGAGGCGGAGACGGGGAAAACAAAAGCTCTTCTCTCCTTAAACAACAAAGTGGAAGCGGGAGCAGGTGGACCACCCTCTGTGACCATGTTGAGATGGCATATTTTGAGCATGCAGTCATTACAGGACATTACAGGAGGCATCTCTGTATGTCATTTATGTACAAGAGACATCTGTGCTATCTTGACATATTAACTTAATAATCACATGCTCATTCTCGGTTAGCATCTTTTTTAAACCAGCTATTAATTCGGATGGCTGCAATGGATGGCCCCAAAATGAATAAGAACTGAGAGAAACAAAGAAAGACATTCTAACATCATGAGAAGTATTTGATCTTTTCTATCAGCAATACTATGTAGGCTTCTTATTTTAAATAAATGCATATGCATCTATATTTCTCTCCCTATCTCCCTCTCTCCTATTATTAATAGAAATAATTAAAAATTAAGTGCTTGAAAAAAAATGTATCTGCCATTTCTGAACGCGTTTTTGGTGCCTCCCAACACAGCAAATTTGCTAGTGCCACCAATGCCATAGATCAGTGGTTCTCAACCTGTGGGTCTGGACCCCAAGGGGGGTCCCCAAATGATTTTGGGGGTCCCCAGATGATTTGGTTAATGTGCAAGTGTGCAACATTGTTTTCTCACTCAACAGTAAACAAACCAACATACAGTATACAGGGTATCTGCACATTTATAAAGTGGCCATTTAAATAATAGAAATAATGTTTTATACCTCTAAAAAATAAAAAGACACCATTACTGCATCAAAAGTAACTATATAACTATAACTATGCTATAAAATGGTCAAACATTGGCCAAATTGTCAAATATTACCTAAGACAGAGGCAAAACAAGAGAAAATAGACGATCTTCACAATACTTATCTGTGAGAAACTAAATGTAATGCCTCCTACAATTCCAAGTGCTTGTCAGGGTGGGGGGTCCCCAGTTCAAATATGATTCTTTTTGGGGTCGCGGCCTGAAAAGCTTGAGAACCACTGCCATAGATGGCTATAATCTGGACCAGATTATTATTATTTTTTTTAGATGAGTGAATTTTGATGGATTTACATGGCAAGCAGTGTACACACGTACACGTTACAAACCCGCCTATTACAGTAGGTAAAACTACTACTAGTCTTAATAGGGAAATGCTGCAGTGAGGGACTGCGTCACACTTTAGACCTGGTCAGAGCTGGTCTAGGCGCAACTGTTTTATGACTTTTCTCACCTTTCCTAATGTTACAATGTGCCACCAATGCATCTGACTACACCTAATTTTTAAGACCAATACGCCAATGGGGGCACAGATGAGTGCAATTACAGTACATTTGATAATTACTGTATAACGTCGACCCCCACGTTATATTATCATTGACAACTGCATCAGTTGGAAACTAACAGTGACACTTGCACTGCGTTTTTGAACTGCTATCTTACACTGGGTGTAAGATAGCTAACTCTAAGGAACCACTTTTAGTTCCGTTTCCCCACAATGTGTTCATTGCATCATTGTATAGAATAGCTATATTTTGGTAGACATTAGGTTTTAGGTCTGGTGTAGAATTAATTCATCTAAGAAGTCTTTTGGAAATAAAAAGAGCCAAGGCTAGAATACCATTTTAAGGACCATTATAGTTATTATGAAGATACATCGGCCTATTCATAAATTGAAGGAACCACCTTTTGAGATGATCCTGCTCCTGTCACTTTAAATACATTTCCCTAATATTCCACATAGCTGTGACAGTTAGTGACATGTTGATAGACTGCACAGTAAAATCCAGAGTGTTAACATTGAAAGTGTAAAAATCAACCCAATTTCTAAACAGAGATGTGCTGCGACACTGAGAGCTCAAACAGGGAAGTGAAAGTTGCCCAGTTGTTGTTTACTTCTAGGACACATTTTCAAATTAACTTAACAGCTGGTCAACATAACAGGTGGTAGGGTGTGGGTGTGCGTGTGGGTGTGTGTGTGTGTGTGTGTGTGTGTGTGTGTGTGTGTGTGTGTGTGTGTGTGTGTGTGTGTGTGTGTGTGTGTGTGTGTGTGTGTGTGTGTGTGTGTGTGTGTGTGTGTGTGTGTGTGTGTGTGTGTGTGCGCGCGCGCGTGCGTGCGTGCGTGCGTGCGTGCCGTGCGTGTGTGTGCATGCCTGTTTTAGTGAGCAACCCTTTTGTTTTGTCATGATGATAAATAATAAAAGCTCCTGCTGCTAGATAATAATACCACCGATGCGTGCACACACACACACACACACACACACACACACACACACACACACACACACACACATACACACACACACACACACACACACACACACACACACACACACACACACACACACACACACACACACACACACACACACACACACACACACACACACACACACACACACACACAAATCCAACGTTACAACGTTACAACCTCATAAACCATTTTCTTCCTTCTCCCTTCCAGTTCCTACGTGTGGTGGAGGCGTGTGCCGGCTTTCTCACCAAGTCCCTCCAACCAGAGAGCTGTATCTGGGTTTTGCGTCTGGCTGACAGACATTCCCTGCCTGCTTTGAGAGCCAGGGCTCAGGAATACATTGTCAAAGAGTTCTTCAAGGTCATCCAGCATGATGACTTTGCAGAGTTACCAGGGGACGCTCTGGAGTTCGTCCTGCGGCGTGACGACCTGAACGCAACACGTGAAGAGTTTGTCTTTGAGGCACTGATGCGCTGGGTGAGAGCGCGGGAGAATGAACGCTACCCTTCACTGGCCAGGCTGCTTTCATATGTGCGATTACCACTGCTGAGGCCAATATACTTCTTGGAAAAAGTGGAGTCGGATGAGCTGATTCGCCGCTGCAGTGAGGCATTTCCTCTGTTACAGGAGGCCCGCACTTATCACCTGTCTGGCAGGGAGGTATGCATGTTTACCTCAAAGCCCATAACATCTGCTCTTAGCTTGTATCTAGGCTGGACAAGAACTACAGTACAGCCTAAGGTATAAGTATAGGAAGTACAGGACTACAAGAAGTTCCGGTAAGCTGATAGCCCTGTACTGCCTGTACTTCTGGTTAGACACATTCAGCAGTGGTTCTTTTCTCTCCTTATTTTCTCTCCTTACATCCATTTTATGAAATGGATATAACATTGGGAACGAGCTTAGCTTAATCTATGGTCAGTCTTATTTAATGATAGTCTTCTGCACTTCCATACACCTAAATTATATTCATAGTAGAGTGACTGTACCACTTCCCAAAATGAACCGATTTTCAAGCTACTGTAGTATACATTAAGCTTTATATATGTGTATGGTACGTAGGTGGTCTCAGAGCGAACCAAACCCCGTGTGCAGCACTTCCTGTCAGAGGTATTCATGATCATCGGTGGATGCACTAAGGATGAACGCTTCATCTCCACTGTGACCTGTCTGGACCCTCTGCGACGTAGTCGGCTAGAGGTCGCCCGGTTGCCAATGACAGAGATGGAAGACGAATGCCAAAACAGGAAATGGGTGGAATTTGCTTGCATCACGTTCCGCAATGAAGTATACATATCTGGTACGCATACATATAAAAGCTTGTTAAAAGTTCTATATACTTCGTCATACGACGAGTAGCGGAAGTAACAAATCTACAAGATCACAAGGCATCGCATCACAACGTGTTGCGAGCTTGCAGATTTTCGGCAATAATGACATGCCCAAAATAGAGCCTCATGGTTAAAGTGTTTATAGTGGTTAGGGTGAGAGGCCTAACAGTATTCTATCCTATATTAAAATTGGCATAAGGGAGGACTGGCCAGCCGGCCGGCGGGCGGACCACGTTGTGTGTGAGGGCCGCGTAGCTGCCCGAACCTGTAGTATATTTGCCTTTAGTTCAAATAAGTGAACCAAAAAATTGAATGGGGTTTTGTTTTGGTGTTTTATGTCGAAGTTTTAGTTTAGATTATTACATGTTTTTCCCATACATTTCTACTTCTTACACACAACGTTTTGTGTGTCAGCTCAACATAAATAAAGAGAATGGGACTTTTTAATTCTTTTTTTTTTTTTTACTGCGATAGTCGTTGTGGTTTTCCAACTGAGGAACTGAATAGCAGCATAGGCCTAACTGTTTCCTGCCTTGTTTGGCCAAAGGTTGAAAAACTGCTGTTAGAGCTGTTAGTTATTTTTCACACCTTCTTTCTTCAGACAGAGGACCTTGTAGCTAAACGTACAGAACAACACAAACATAGTAGTCCTTTACTGACAGGGTGTTCCATCTCTGAATATTTTAAGTGAAAGCATCTTAGCATAGTAAAATGGTGTAAAAATGGCTTAAAAAATGGTTTAAAAAATGTCTTTGATGCTTTTGTGTCTGTAGGAGGTAAAGAGACACAGCATGAGGTTTGGAAGTATAATGGTGCTCTTGATAGATGGATCCAGATAGAATCTCTGATGACCGGGCGATGGAGACATAAGATGGCAGTCCATGGAGGGAAGGTGTACACACTTGGAGGATTTGATGGGGTACAAAGACTCACTAGTGTAGAGGCCTATGAACCCTTTCACAATCGCTGGACACAGGTAAACATCATACATTTAAAACTATATTTGTTTATATATTGCCATTGACACTGCTTGACTGAGTACACAAACAAGGCAGCTTTGTTTTCACAATATCCAGTCCTCATTGGCCATTCAGCCATTCAGACAGAAACAACATGTTTCTTAACTTCCCCTAAATGAGTAATATCACACCAAGACTTTGTCATAGGGAGGCCATGCAACATCTTGTAACTAAAATGACCTATTTCTGTTTCAGTGGGGACCATCAACATCTAAATATGTGTAATACTTAGATTATTAATAACATTTTTCTCCCACAGAGTGTATAGACTTGTCATTATGGACATGCTGTATACCCTAAACCTTATTGTCATGTCTGTATTCATTGCAGGAGGCACCCCTTTTGCTAGGTGTGAGCTCTTTTGCTGCAGCCAGCTTTGATAGCTGGATCTATGTGATTGGTGGTGGGCCCAATGGGAAGCTGGCCACTGATAGGGTTCAATGCTGGAAGCCTGGTACAGAGAATTGGGAGCTACGAGCAGCCATTCCTATCGAGGCAAAATGCACCAATGCGGTTACATTCAAGGACCACATCTATATTGTTGGTGAGTGGCCTTAAATGGCAACTTTGCTGATTTTAACCTGAATGCTAGCATTCTACTGTGAGGAGGACATGTGAATATCTGACAAAATCTTATCTCTGTGTACATTTGGGGGGTAGAGTGGGGCCACTCAAAGTGAAAGTGGTGTGTCTACAGAAAGCAAAAGAGTGACGTTTGTCTACTCAAAGCAAAAGAGTGTGATTCATCTCAAGCCTAGAGCAGTGGTTCTCAAAGTGGGTCCAGGGACCCTCAGGGTTCCTTCAGGGGGTCCCAAATGGACCATTACAGGTCTGTAACTCTGAGATGGTACAAAAGTGGAACCACATGGACCCGTAAGGGGGTCCTTGAAATTAAAAAGCATGTGACCTATAGGGATCTGGGGGTATGTCCTGACTGGGTAGAAGGCTGGCTACTCTGTGGGATTATAACAGAGAATTTCTTCCTATGCCTATATAGCTCAAAGTAAGAGTGATGCGTGTTTGGGTGCACCTTAATCGACTGTAAGTAATAGCCAGATATCATTTAAGAATGAGTGATTTAGGAGAAGAATGCATTGATAGTGAAGCAGGTGGATACAGGGATTAAGTGCAGCTGCAGCTGGTCATGGCTGAAATTTGAAGTTGAAATTGAGGTCAAACGACAAGAGCATACATTTCCTCCATGGGATATAAAGTCATACAAAGTGGTTCTCTCTCACAAAGACATCATAAACTATGTAAACAAGTGCTGCCATGTTTTGCAAGCACATTGCAAAATGCACAGGAAGAAAGTCCATTATGTCATAATGACACCATGTAGCCAGCAGCCCACTACTCTGAGAGACGGGACATACTGTACCCCCAGACCCCCCCTAGTGGCTCTGTCTTTCTCCTGCTCAGCTTTTTCATCCCCAACCAGTTTGCATGCCTGTAAAGTATTCTGCTGTACATTTGCATCAGACAACGGTCTGCAGGTATACTTTGTGTCATGTGTGCATCATGTATGTGTATGAATTTACACGTTGCTCGACTTATTTCTTCCAGTGTGTGCACAAGTGCATTTATGAACACATGTATAATATGTGCACATTTGGAACACACTCGGAGTAACTGTGTAGGCTACAGTGCAGTATGTGGCCCTCAGTCTCACTATACTGACCTTTTCAGGTGGGGCCATGCACGCCATGTACTGCTACTCTCCGCTGTCAGACTCCTGGACCCTGGTGACCAGGCTGGGTGAGAGGGCAAGCTGCGCCATCGCTGCCTGTAACAACAAACTCTTCATTACTGGTGGTCGTGATGACAAGAACCAGGTCATCTCCACCGTGATGTGCTGGGATCCTACCACAAACGCGCTGACAGAGGAGTGTGTGTTACCATTAGGGGTCTCACATCATGGCAGCGTGACACTCATGAAGTCCTACACACACATACGCAGAATAGCCCCTTCTAACACCTCAGCATGACATACATAGGCTTGAATAGTTGTCTGTATACCATGTAAAGGACATGCATGTGAAATGATAGAGGAGACAAGAAGTTTGAGGGAAAATTATTTTTCATGTGCTGTGTAAATAGTTTCACTTGGGGTGTGGGGTTGATTGTGTATCTAAAGCAATCCATGATCTATCAATATCATCAATATATTTAAAATTGTTGTATATCACAGAAGTGATTAGCTGATGAATTAAAGGATTCCAAAGTAATAATCCTATATGAAATGCAAATCACATCTTAGCTTATAAGGGTCATTCTGCAACCTTATTTTTCGGTTTCTTTTTTGCACAATTGTTTTCACTTTGATAATTTAATACATTTTGTATACAGTATACATAATTTGCATACAGTTTATAGGACAGATGTTTGTGCAAATAAGTGTATAATTACAGTCGTCAGAAGATAAAACAGAATACAGAAAAAACAAGTGAAACTGGAACACTATCAAATTGAAGCTGATAAATTATATTTATCAGTAAATTATCTGATTGGATAAAATTGGTATCTGAAAATTCATTAAGAGCTGGACAGATGGGTAAACCCGTTACTGAACAAATACTATATCCTATAGAGTAAGTCCATCATAGTAATCATTGCTATATAGTCTATAGCAATGATAACTACTGGAATACAGAATTTTAAGTATTTTTCAGTTTCAGTTTTTTCAGTATCAGTTTCAATTTCAGTTTTATTTATTAGCAAATAAAGTTCAAAAACATAAGAAATTTTGTTTTACAAAAACATCACTTACATGTCATTTAATTGTAAAATAAAACGTTATTTTACTTTTTGCATGCTTTCTGATGGCTTGTATTAGGCAATTCTAAATTATGCAAAACATAAACATCTTTGCCATTGATGGACAGTGACTCTTTATTTGAACGGTTTCATAATACAACAATTTTAAAAACAAAACTATGTTGACAAGGAATTTGGTATTTTATAATGGTAATTACATCCAATGTGAACCATCAATGGTATGGTAACTTACTTACTATTTGGGCATGCCTGACACGTAACTCCATATATGGGCATAAAAGGGACAAAGACAGACAGATACAGAAATCTCCATAGGTCTATTCTTGTGAGCTTGTAGATAAAAGAACAATTCATACAATACGATACCTATTTTGACCACATTCTGTTGCTGGTTTCAGACAAACAGATTATTCTAATAATTGCTTTTATTCTGAAATGTCAGCCACCCTTTCGGCCACCCTGTCGGAGGAGCGGCATTGATGCCATTGACTGCTCACTGCTGTCTCTGTTGACGAAAGTATTGTATCTGGTCGGTGCTCAATTTAATCTCCATTTGAGGAATTCTAAAGTCCAAGTATTTGAATCCAGAAAGCCACGCCTGTGTTTACCTGAGTAGATAACGACCTCACTGAGATTCCTTACTAGTAGCCCGGGTATGTGTTAGTTAAAAGAAATACACCTTTTTAACGCTCAGCCCATTGGGAAGAAGTGGACAATCCTGTTTTACTGCAACAAAGCAGCACCTGTTCTCTTACCTGGCTGCCGAGAGAGTGAAAGTAACCGTAGACTCTCCTGTGTAATGGCTGCTACCTGTCTTTTCTTCGTCTATTTCGTCGTTGTATCGTTTGCCTCTTGTCAAAGTAAGTATTATGATCAATCGAGTTGGTCTACTTTACATAACTTTTAGGCTGGAGAAAAACAACGACTTAATTCAGATAGAAGTGCGCACCTAACGCGGTTATGCTTACGTTATAGAAACAGGGAGTCAGGAATGTAGACAATAAATGGCAATTGAACAACAAGCAACAAGCTTTATGTAGAAAGAAAGAATGTCTGTCAAGCGATTTACGAGTTAATAATTAAACCTAAAGTTGGCTCAGTTTGAGTTACTAGTTTTCGGTGCATAATACAGATACGTAGCTCTGGTCCATAGCGTTAGAAGGAGTTCTCCTTAACGCTATGGTACTTTCCATTCTTTTCCCTCGCACCGCGGTAGCGCAGCCTCTCGTCTGTAGTAAAAATAAAAAATACACTTTTGCTACTCACCAAAACAAAGACGGTTTTATGGAGCTGAAAGCCTGCTCTACTTAGTGGGAACACTCGGACCCCCCCACCTCACGTCTAAAATACACCTTTTGGCCAGAAAAGAAAATATTTCAACGGAAGGAAGAATCTGGTCAATAGGAAAATTCCATTGACCATATCTGTAGAGGGCACTGTGGAGTAACCAAAACATTTTTTCCTTCGGGTGAAATATTTTCTTTTTTCTTAAAAAGTATATTTTAGACGTGAGGTGGGGGGCTCAGAGTGTTCCCACTTAGTAGAGTAGGCTTTCAACTCCATAAAACCGTCTTTGTTTTGGTGAGTAGCACCATTTTTACTACAGACGAGAGGCTGCGCTACCGCGGTGCGAGGGGAAAGAATCGAAAGTACCATCGTTAACGAGAACTTCTACTAACGCTATGGACCAGAGCTAACTGATACCTATAAAATGAAGGCACTGCACTGTTGTTGATTGATAGTATAAAATGCTCTTCCCTTCCACACTGATTAGCAGTTAAAATTGCTGTAGGCCTATGTGATTTTTGTTTTGTTAAACTTGTGTTAAAAAGCTCTATATTCTGATACTGTTGGCTAGTAATTAATGATTGCTGTCGTGTTTGTTCGGTAACAGGGGTCTCTGTCTCTCCAGCTCTTTAGTAAACAGGAGTGAGAAGTCATGCAGGATATATAGGATAAACTAGTGAAATTTGAAGTGATGACAAAGAAATGAGCGGAACTGGATTACTTAAACACTAGGCTAGTATGGCTGTACAATTTAAGCTGATAAATGGATACTCTCTCCTGAAATTGGCAACCCACCTGAAAATATTATTTCAATAATAAGTGTTTTAATAGGATATAATAGTATTTTTTTGTTTATGAGTTGGGGAGACTAGAACCCTTACTGAGCCAAGACTCTGCAATGATAGGTTTATTACACACACATACACACACACACACACACACACACACACACACACACACACACACACACACACACACACACACACACACACACACACACACACACACACACACACACACAGTTTGGTTTAAGTTTTAAAAAATATCATTGATTGATTATTACATTTTTGTGTCCTTCACACAAAGTGCCCAACCCTGGTTAAACCCTGGTTAAAACAATTAGCTTTTGTAAAAAGGTTAAAGCTCTCTATATTTCTGATAGTATCATTGCTATATAGAGTGTTTTGTTCAGTATCATGGGCCCCCGACGCTCGGGTGGCGCAGTGGCAAAGTCCCTGACCACCAAAACGGAGGTTGTGGGTTAGAATCCACTGTGGGGCGTCGGGCGTCTATGTGAACACAATTGGCCAGTGTTCGGGGGAGGGTGATCGTTGTCATTGCATGTATGTACTCTTACGGGCTGGGGCGGCACCTGTCAGCGGGGAGTGTTGGGGCGGGAGGAGTAGGACGAAGGCTCTACATCCTCCCGGTGGGGGCCCCTCACTGGAAGGTGAGTCAGTAGGATACAACAGCAGTGACAACACAGAAATGTGTGTGGGGAGGAATCAATTGGCATAATGACTAATTTGGGGAGAAAAGAGGGTAAAAATAATTGGCTACTCTAAATTAAAAAATAACATGGGCCCCTGGGCCCTGTCTCTTTAGTACCGGTAAACATACATTTTCAGGTGAGTTGCCAATTTCATTCAATCAGGAGGAGAGAGTACTTTCTTTCTGAGCTGTGCAGAGGAGAGCACTTTTCTAGTTTCTTTGTGTCATCGCTTCTCCCTTGTTTATCCCCTGTATGAGTTCTCTCTGGTTCTCTCTGATTGGGTAAAATTGGTGTCCCGGCCTGAAAATGCATTTTCTGTTTACTAAAGCGCTGGAGAGAAAGGGAGACCCCTGTTACTGAACACATATACTCTATGGCAATGATTGCCATCAAAATATAGAGCTATTTAACATTTATTTTAACAAAAGAAAATAATTACTGCTCCTTTAAATGCAGAGAACGAATTTCGGTTTTGAAATAATATCCAAAATGAACGTACTCTCTTTCTGTCCACAGTGGCAGAGAAAGGCCCAAATTATGGAGGCAGGGGTTCGCAGATAATCTTGAAGCCCACCTTCAATGGACCACCTGAGAACATTCTTTGGAAACACAATGGCAGCAAGGTCATGGAGTTTGATGGCAGTGAGGAAAGGGTATATAGCACCTACAACGAAAGGGTCGTACTAGATTGGCACACAGCAGAGCTGACTTTGAAAAACCTCCGTCATGAAGACAGTGGACACTATGAATTAGAAGTAACGGTCAAGAAAATGTTGCATACTTTGCATCATAATGTGGAGGTCATTGGTAAGTTTTCGTTTTTATCTCAGAGAAAGGAACAAATATTAACAAGCTCTTCGCAGAATGCAGCAAGCCCAAATTCAGGACAGATCAAGTTGAATGTTTACCGAAAAAGTTACCTAGCCGCCCACTTAAAATTGTGAATTAAAGGTTTTGACAGCGTGGGAAAGAGGAAGTGATGTAGTGAGACTACCCAGAAAAGAAATGAAGCACAATAATATAGCGTGAGAAAAATGATCTTCCTTATTGAACTTGCGCCAAACAGGCTTCATAGCTGATGGCCGCATGAGGTCGGTGCAGCAGTAATTTTTTGTGTCCATGTGTACCTGTCCTTGTGACCTGTCCATGAGAGATGTTATCTATAAATTGGGGTCTTACACATTGAGTATGTTTCCAGTACACTATACTATGAATGGCAAACGTCTGTAGGTCTGCAGCACTCAGACGATGAGCTGGACTCTCTCATGTACGTGTCTGTTCCCTTGAAATAACACAATGTATTGTAAGCACCTGCTGTCCTTGCCAGAAACACTGTAAAACACTGTAACTAAGTGCCACTCCCATTAAAGGGGCATGAAATCCTAGGCTTATTTTGTAGTTTCACAGTTCAGGTTAAAAACTACAGCAGATTCAAAACATTGCAGGCTAGAAAGGAACACAGCTGCTGGAGCTGATCAAATTAATAATGGGTGTGTTAGATTTAGGTGTGCCAATGTGCAAGCAAGCATATTAGACATTAGTCAACCGTATTGTCAATGCACATTGACACCTAAATCTAAACACACCCATTATTTTGATAAGCTGCAACTGTGTTGCTTAAATCAGTGTACTATAATGACATTCTTAGGGTAGGGTACAGTCACACATACAGTATGCATCTTCGTTGCAACTTTTTTGCACCTTATGTCTAACTAACCTCATGTACATACCTGCTGCTATGTGGACCTACCAATGCGTTATGTCTAACCTCCTGCCGCCAACTTGTGTTTTTTTTTAATGGCGAGTGGATCATGTACTGTAGAACTGGCAAATTTGCTGTATTCAAATGTTATTTTCCAGATTCAGATACACGTGGGATAAATTCTTCATAACAGTATCAGACAAAAAAACAACAACACTGAGTAACCCTACGAATCCCCCCATTTGAGAAAGACCAAGCCTGGCCCAGGCTCAGGTCTCCTTTCTCAACAGAGATACTTGGGCATAAACATATATATTGTAAAGGTCCGTGTGGGCCAATATTTATGCTCTCAGAGATAAATTAGCTCAGAGGATTTTACTGTATGTCATTTGTTGAGCTGAATGGTTTGGCATTTGTAGATGAGGTGGACATGCCTTCCATATCCTGTGTGATGAATGACACATCTGAAGTCCACGCATCCCTGGTGTGCTCTGCGGAGCCCCGAGGTCCTCCATCTCTAATGAAACTTGAATGGAAGTTGCCTGGAGAGTCACGTTCTGGCCCAGAGTTACCAATACATGTTGGAAGAGAAGATGATACTGTCTACACGTGTGAGGTAATCAACCCTGTTAGTGAAAAGACAGCCACGTTCTCTGCAAAGGATTGCTTCCAAGGTAAGACACTTATTCGTCTCTTGCAGCAATTTAGACTGGTTAATATTAATTTACAACAATGTAATGGTTAATTAATAAGCTAAAAGTGACTAACTAACTATGCTGTCATCAGGGCAAAGGTGAACGCCTCTGACAGTAAAGTGGAAACGGGTTACACTCAAATCAGTCAGATTTAATTGATAATTTACAGTAAAGGAAACATGCTCTTAACCATTACCTTGTTCTTGATCACAAACTGATGTTTGTGCAAAGAAGCCTTCCGTTAACTATCTACTAATTTAATGGTGTGTAGATGCAGAATTGGGTCTGTAGGTGGGATTAACAGTATTTAAATTATCTTCTTTAGACTTTTATTAGAGAAATCGAAAAAGATTTCCAAAATAGTCTAGGGACAAAGAATAGCTGTAATGTACGTGGGTCTGTAAACCGTGCTGCTATATGTGACAATGTTATTTATGGTGTTTATATGCAGGTGAAAGCTCTTTGCCATGGATTATCCCATTGATCTGCATATTAGTAATTCTTATAATTGTCCTCGTGGTTGTGGCCATCCTGTACTACTGCAAACACAAGCAAGGTACAGTTGAAACGGTTGCCTGTTTAAAAATATTGTTATTGCCAATATAATTACAAAAGCTTTAATTTCATTTGTCAACATATACAATATGTATATTTTAATTGTTATGATTGCTAGGGTAGAATACTGTCCTTTTTTTCTCTCTTTTTCTTTTTTACAGAACTAGGGTATTTATGGGACATCTGTATCTTTTGTATAGAATTATTTCATGCTCAAGTAGATTGAGATCTCCTTCCATAATCACCGTTAATAGAAATCTTTAAAATAAAACTAACCTTTTTAGCATTGCTTTGCATTGCATTTATTGCTTTTAATTTCTTACATAGTAAATTGTATTTTGATGTATTTTTTATCATCCTCTCTTTTAAAATGTCCTTCTTTAATATATTTCTTTCTTGGAAGCGCATTGCGTTGCAACTGATGTATAAAATGTGATTGATCACTAATTTGCATTTTCTCCCCCCGACCTCCCCCCACCCCCCCCCCCATGGCTCCTGCCTGGATGCTACAGGGACTGAGAAAACAAACACAAATGATGTGGAGAGCCAGCCATCAGAAGGTATTTAGCTTTTCTTCTTTAATATATCAACTACATGTGCTTAAATTCAGTTTTTGAAGTTGTGTTTTGGATCTCTATCTACTGTACAGAGAGTGATTGGAAAGCTGAAAGTGCTGAGTGAGGGATTGAAGTGTTAAATAGATCACAAAAAATACTTGAACCCAGATTATATGCAAAGCCATGTAGCATAGAAAAAGGAAAACGGCTCACTCTAGCTCTGGACGTCACGTCACGCAAGTAAAGAAAAAAAAAGTACTGTACTCATTGTTGATAGACTTCAATAGCTCCATTTGGAAATAATTTATCACTCTAGCAATGATTACCAAGAAGTTGCTGTCTCCGCCAGGCCGTATGGCCGAAGGCTGGAGAGTGGAGACCTGTCCGTCCACGTGTGTGGGTCTGTGACAGTGTGTCTGTGAACAGCTAATTTCTGGCAACGTTTGACCGATTTGCGTGAAACTTTGCACACACTTTCCCAGTAGGCCAGAAGTTATTTAACTTGGATTGGCACTTGATTCTTTCTCTTAGCTGTACTGTATCACTCCTGTGATTCTCACTGCTGTTGCTGCTGTGACACCGAAGTTTATCTTATCTTAAAAGGAGTGTCAGGAGATTTGCAGAGAGTGGCATTGCTAAATGAAACCTCAAAATAAGGTTTTGCATGCAAGTTTTATTGTTATAGTTACACCCGTTTTTGGTTGGAATTATTTAACTTTGCCAGCCATGGCTGTGCAGGGCACGGAGCAGATAAGATAAAAATAAACAATGAATTTTATCCTTTATAAGCGGATGGAAAATAGACAACATAGAAAACAATGGGCCTCATTCACAAAGCTCTTCTGGAATTTCTACTATATTTTAGTGTAGGTTTGTTCCAAAGTAAAAAAAACAATTTTGGATTCATGAAAGGGAGTGTACTGCACAGCCTTGATTTGTGCGCATCTCAGGTGTATCAGATGATGAATTCCACTTGTTCATAAATCAGCTGCACATTCATGTGTGCATCATTTGCATTGTTCCACGCCCTGTTTAGCACCAACTTCACCGTGGTGAGCACTCCATAGTACAACAGCGTCACTTGTCAAAAAAGAACATATCGACAAGATTACAACGCTTCGCATCACAACGCCTTGACAGCTTGTAGAACTGTTTATTTGCCAAGCGAGTTCTTCGCACGGTGGATCAGCTGAACATAAGTGAATGAGACGTCTAACGTCACAGGACTAAATACGAGGGTAATAAAGCATGGTAGGATATTATATAAGCCTATTCTACAGAACAATTGCTCACCTTTGCTGACTTAAAAAAATATAATTATGCTGCAATCCAGGACACACTGGAACGCAGTATGCAATAGTTTATTAATATAATAATTAATAATGTTTTATATTGATCACTGAGGGGAAATGCTTTGAATTAACATCTCTTATCCTACATTGGGAATGGAGTAGGGCTGCAACTATCGATTATCTTCTTAGTGATTATTCAGATTTTCGATTAATAAAATATTGGAGAAGGGCTTTAAAAAATATATACTTAAATTGTTTGTTGTTTTATATATCAGCAAGTCGATTAAACACTTGTGAAAATAGCTTATCTACAATGCAACGCATTGTGAGCTTGTTGATCTCGTATTTTCACTATTTTAGATTTAGTTTTGCAAATGTATTCAACTTTTCGCCTATAATGACAGGGCCAAAATAGGGAGCAATTATTAATCGATTATTTAATTTAGTTCATTATCGATTATTGTTTTGTTTTTTTAATAATCGATTAAATAGATTGATTAGCTATTGCACACCTAGAAAGGACACAGATTTAATCCAGACTGCATCTTCATCAGATAGTAAGACTATTATTTGGCGTTCATGTGATCAACCAGTTTTGTAATTGTTATTAGAAGTTATCTACCGCGATATAGGAGGTGTGTCTGCACCATTAAGACATATTGTAATCAAATTGTGGTCTCACTTGTAGAAACTGCAAACACACTGATGGACATATAATAATGATGTTCAGCTCTGAATGCATCAATTGAAAAATAAGCAAAAATCTGAATTTGAATTTGCCTCACTAAAGTAGTTTATTTTGCGCCCTGTAGTTGAACCACGTAAGCCCTATACTTCATTGACTGGGGTCTCCCAGGGGTCTAAACCAAATCTCTTCACCGAAAACAGGCGATCTAAAAGCTCAATGCATTACGAACTTATAGATTGCCTATTTATTTCGGAATGTTTGCCTATTATGACATGCCCAGAATAGGGACAGACTCTAGGGTCCATGTGGTTAAAACAAGAATGAGTTGAACCTAAGCCACAGTGTCCTGGTTGTGTGCAGAAATGAAAGAAATGGCAACATTCAGAAGTGTGTGTGTGTGCGCGTGTGTGTGTGTGTGTGTGTGTGTGTGTGTGTGTGTGTGTGTGTGTGTGTGTGTGTGTGCGTGCGTGCGTGCGTGCGTGCGTGCGTGCGTGCGTGCGTGCGTGCGTGCGTGCGTGCGTGCGTGCGTGCGTGCGTGCGTGCGTGCGTGCGTGCGTGCGTGCGTGCCAGAGGGTATGTTATTCTTTGTTTCTATGCCGCTTACTTGGGAAATGGATACTTACAGTAGTACATAATTATGTATTAGCTTCATAATTTGACTGGACATCTTTGGACATAATGCCTCTTATTGGAACATGTTGCTTAAAAAATACAACCCACTGTCACTCAGAGTAAGGCTTACAACATTATGGACTGTGATTAATGAATAATTTCCAGCTATGAAATGTTAATGTAGAGAGAATAATCGCACATCCACTGTTACTTATTTCAGGTGCGTTGGATAGTAGATAATCTGAATCAAACAAGAAGTCCCGCACAACTACTATTTCAGCTATGAAATGTTGAAATGTATTGGGTGAAGACTGATTCTAAGTGATTTAACGGATTGCTTGGTGAATACTTTTTATGATACATATTTCTCTTGATTCTCATTTCAGGAAAGAAGTCAACTAAACAGGAGAAAAGGCAACCCCTTAGCCGACATAGCCGCGATGCCACCCTTCCCAGCAATCAGCCATTGGCCCGTCTGGCCCCAAGTGGTAAGAACCTAAACTGAAATCACAAAGAAGTTACCAGTACAGACCCACTCATAGTCAAACTAACCAGAAATAGAGTTGCACGTTTTGAAGGGGAAAATCGAATCGTTAGCAAATCAGAGGATGAAAATTTTGAAAAAATTGAATTGACTCTGCATTTATTTACATTGTTACTGTTCATTCTGTTAATCAGGGTCAGAGGAGAAGACAGACAAAGACCAGGAGAAAGAACCTCTGCTCAGTGAAACCCCTAAAGGTTTGGCATGCAAATTTCATCATGACAATGTTTGTCTACTATAAAAGAAACTATAAAAGATGCAGCTGTTTCAGTCTGCTAGTAATACATGTTCTTTGATTACAGGCCATGTGTTAGATAAGGTAAAGATGTATGAACAGGCGACTGAAAAGGCACAGTCTCCTACTAAACAACTCGACCTGACTCGACCTGAAGACATCAAAAGTGAACCTGAAGAAGCTGCAGGCCCAGACCAGGGCTCAGTAAAACGTACAGAGACAAATCAGACAGAAACAGAGTCACAGGTTTTTGAAGGGACAAATCAACCAGTTAGTAAATCAGAAGATCCTAGCTTTGACCCTAACCCTGATTTGAACCATAAGCAACCTGAACCAAGTCAGTCCCAGGAAGAATCAAACACTCCAGAGCCCAGTAAGGATCAGGATGACACTGTAGAGCCTGTTCACGCAAGCCAGCATGAAAGCGACTCAACAGAACAGACTCCTGCACAGGCTGTACAGATGAAGGCAGATGATGAGGAGACGCAACCATCACATAGTACACCAGAAGGTATGTGACGTTATAGAAGAGTCAATACATTTCCATTACTTGTGGTCACATATTACAGTAGTCTTTTGAGATAATATTATATATTTTTTTTGTATGTAGAGAGTAAGTGACTGTGAATGAAGCACAGATCATAACTATGTTGGCGCTTTTGAGGTGCTTTGTTTTAGCTTTTAAATTGATGCCAATAAAATACTCTACAGTATCTCTCTATCTACATTACAACTAGGCTGAATCATTTGCGTGTCAATCACAAGCATATTTTTTTCCTTCTTCTTTTCACTTTACAGATAACGTAGGGTTGGGGAATGAACAGATGCCAGTGTTGCTCAATGAAACCCCTAAAGGTTTGGCATGCAAGTGTTATGACATTTTTTTAACTCTTAAATATACATCTGTTTGAGTGTACTGGTAATAAATGTTCTGGTGGCTATTTCAGAGAAAGAGGAGCAGACTTCTACGGAAGAAAATCACACTGAAAAGAAAACCCTATTTCCCGATGGGACTCAACCTGAAGACATCGATAGTGAACCTAAAGAAGATGCAGGCATAGACCAGGGCACAGTAAAACCTACAGAGACAACTGAACCGGAAACAGAGTCACAAGTTTTTGAAGGGACAAATCAACCAGTTAGTAAATCAGAAGATCCCAGCTGTGACCCTAACCCTGATGTGAACCATAAGCAACCTGAAACAAGTGAGTCTCAAGAAGAATCAAACACTCCAGAGCCCAGTAAGGATCATGATGACACAGTAGAGCCTGTTCATGCAAGCCAGCATGAAGGCGACTCAACAGAACAGACCCCTGCACAAACTGTACAGATGAAGGCAGATGATGAGGAGACGCAACCACCACATAGTACACCAGAAGGTATGTGATGTTACAGAAGAGTCAAAACATTTCCATTACTCATGGTCACATATTTACAGTAGTGTTTTTGAGATTACGTTTTTACAATATTAGTAGAGAGTGAGTGAATGTGTCAGGGATAATGAGCGGTGAGCTGGTCCTTGTTTAGAAATGAACCCTGACTGGGTGATTAAACTCTGACTCGAAGCAGAGGGGTCTTTATCACCCTGAAGGGGTTTATTTCTCAACACTGACCGGCTCACCGTTAATTATCCCACTTTTTACACAGCAACTTAGTAAAGAAATTAATAAATTGACACAAAATGTAACAGCAAAACGATTTAATTGATTCTAAAATGATTTGCTTATGGTAAAGAAAGTCCATTAGATTATGGCAGGTGCTTCAAGCGCAACATGGTCGGCTCACAAATCTCCGTTAGGAAGTTCAAAAACATTCTTTAGTGTACTGTTTAGCTGTAAAATGACATTGTGTGTTTGTTTACATGGCTGCCATGTTGAATACGACGAAAACTAAGCACCGCAGATTGATTGATTGATTGATTGATTGATTGGTTGATTGATTGATTGATTGATTGATTCATTCTGGTGCGCACTCTGGCCATACTAGCTATGGTATGTTGTTCATAGCGGCCTGCTATTAATAAATAACAGACAGCTGAATGCAGTGATTGACCAGTCAGAAACTAACTTTCAACCAAGCTGTGTCATAAAAGACAGATCACAACCAGGCTGAATCATTAGTGTGGTTTGGCATGCACGTTTTATAATGACTATTTTAAAACTATGAAAGGTGGGACTGTTGGGTCTACTGGTAATAAATGTTCTTTCATTACAGGCCATGTGACAGATGAGGCACAGTCTCCTACTGAGCAAAATCACACTACAAAGAAAGCCCTATTTCCCGATGGGACTCAACCTGAAGACTTCGATAGTGAACCTAAAGAAGACGCAGGCCTAGACCAAGGGGGCACAGTAAAACCTACAGAGACAACTGAACCAGAAACAGAGTCACAAGCATTTGAAGTGACAAATCAACCAGTTGGTAAATCAGAAGATCCCAGCTGTGACCCTAACCCTGATGTGAACCATAAGCAACCTGAACCAAGTCAATCCCAGGAAGAATCAAACACTCCAGAGCCCAGTAAGGATCATGATGACACAGTAGAGCCTGTTCATGCAAGCCAGCATGAAAGCGACTCAACAGGACAGACCCCTGCACAGACTGTACAGATGAAGGCAGATGATGAGGAGACGCAACCATCACACTGTACACCAGAAGGTATGGGATGTTACAGAAGAGTCAAAACATATCCATTACTCGTGGTCACATAATTACATTAGTGTTTTGAGATTACATTTTTACAATAGTGACTGAATGTGCAAGAGATAATGAGCGGTGAGCTGGTCCTTGTTTAGAAATAAACCCTGACTGGGTGATTAGACTGACTCGAAGCAGAGGAGTCTTTATCAACCTGAAGGGGTTAATTTCTCACTGACTGGCTCACCGTTAATTAAATTATCCCACTTATTACATGGCAACTTAATAAATAAATGGACACAAAATGTGACAACAAAACGATTTAATTGATTTTAAAATGATTTGCTTATGGATGCTTATGGAAAATAGTCCATTAGATTATGCCACATCTCCGATAGGAAGTGTTGATCACATATGAATCCTTATTCTGTTACTACTTGCCTCAAATGTTTTAAAAAACATTCTTTAGTGTACTGTTTAGTTGTAAAATGACATTGCATGTTTGTTTACATGGCTGCCATGTTGAATACGGCAAAAACCAAGCACCGCTGATTGATTGATTGATTCAGGTGCGCACTCTCTGGCCATAGCAACAGTCTGGTCTTCATAGCAGCAGTCTGCTATTAAGAAATAACCGACAGCTGAATGCTGCAATTGTCGTGTAATAAAGGACAGACCACGATTCACAAAGCGGGCTGAATCATTAGGGTGGTTTGGCATGCAAGTTTTATTATGACAATATACTTATACTATGAAATGTGCAACTGTTTAAAGTCTACTGGTAATAAATATTCTTTCATTACAGGCCATGTGACAGATGAGGCACAGTCTCCTACCGAGCAAAATCACACTACAAAGAAAGCCCTATTTCCGGATGTGACTCAACCTGAAGACATTGATAGTGAACCTAAAGAAGATGCAGGCCTAGAGAGTCTACACGTTTTTGAAGGGACAAATCAACCAGTTAGTAAATCAGAAGATCCCAGCTGTGACCCTAACCCTGATGTGAACCATAAGCAACCTGAACCAAGTGAGCCCCAAGAAGAAGCAAACACTCCAGAGCCAAGTAAGGATCAAGATGACACAGTAGAGCCTGTTCATGCAAGCCGGCATGAAAGAGATTCAATGGGTTTTGAAGAAACAAATGCATCAGACATAGTTATTGAATCGGATGAACCTATTAAGGAGTCAAATCAGCCTCCTTCCTCCCTTAACCATTCGGATGAAATCACGCCACATCCTTACCACGAAATCCAGGACAATTACAAGTTGGATGAGTCAGAAGGTTCACAGACAGACCTCTACACAGCAGGGCCCCAAGAACATGAGGCCCAGCCTGGACAAAGTAGAGAGGAACCTTGCAACGAGAAGATGATTGGCGATAACGAGGAGGGAGAAGTCTCTCAAAGTTCTTGTAGTAATCGTCCTGGGCAAGGAGGAGATATGGAGGCTCATGGGGATAGTGACACAGGGGTAGAAACGGAGGATGAGAAGGACCTTAGTCAGAATGTTGATGAACAGGTGAACACTCACAGTGTCTCAGCAGATGTGGAAAATGTAAATGTAAATGTGGCATGCGTGGGTCATGACCAGGAGAAAGAAGAGCGATGCGATGAAGCAGATAATGAAGATCAAATAGAGAAAACAGAACAGGAGGCGAAAGAAAAGGAAATTGGACAGGGTAGTGATGTAAAGGGAGAGAGTGGTGGACATGGAGAGTCACCAGATTTTGAAGGAAATAATCAACCAGACTCTGTTAGTAAATCGTTGGATCCCAATTGTGAGTTAAAATCTCCTCCACAGGGGCCAACTATACCTGAACAGCCTGGTCAGAATCCCCAGCAACCTGAACCAGAGTCAAAAATGACCCAGGAAGAACTGAACATTCCAGCGTCCAGTATGGTTCAGGATGACACAAGTCATGAGAAGAACTGTGTTCAAGGTGTTGATACACAGGTGAACACACGCGGCCTCTCACCAAAAACGGAAGATGGCAATATTGCGGGTGACCAAGCGAAAGTACAGATATGTGACAAAGTAGCAGAAGGATCAAATAGAGAAAAGGAGGCCAAAGAGAAGGAAATGGAAGTGGGTCATAACAAGGGAGAGAATGATAAACATGGGGAGGAACAACACAACCTAACAGACAGTCAAGAGGAAGATTAGGATCAAAAGTGCGGTCTTCACATCAGGATGGAAAAGTGGATAGGATCAAAATCACCCTGGTGTGCATATACTGTACAGGTAGGTGAGCCTAGTTTAGGTGACTATATCTAGCTGGAAACAATAATAGCAGAGACACAGGTAGAAGAACAAGAAGTAGAAGTACTAGAAGAAAAAAAAGTAGTATAAACAATCTTGAATAAAGATTCATGTAAAATGAAATGCAAACAGTGCCTGATGTACTGTATGAGTACTGTATACCGTATGAAAGAATAAAACAAAAGCACTGGATTTGATATGGGCACAGCGTGATACATTAACTCTATTGAGTTAAAATAATAAAATATTGGCATGGTGCCTATTGCCTATGATATCGAAGTTCTGACATGAACACCAAATGCATCCATTTAGCCATTTGAGTTTGCCAATAATAAAACGATTTTAATATGCTTTTTGAAGATCAATATTATTTGAAATAATTATTTTACTGCAATTCCTGGCACTAAGAATTTGAATGTCTCCAAAGCATTTGATACAGTAATCATGATTTGATACAGCAATCATGATTTGTTTTTTATAGTGTGTTTTTGAACAATGTTTTTTGAACAATAGTTAATAGCCTAGCTAGTGGTAACTGATAGCATGGCATATCTCAGGGTTTAGTTATGTTATTTTGTTTTATTTACATTAACAATCTTGCACTTTTATCTTTCTGTAGTTTTTTATTTGATGATCCAAACCTAATCTTCTCATAAAGATTTCAGTTCACTGGTGGTTGTTGCATTATCTGATGATAATGGTTTGTAAACGTATATAATTTTAATCTCTTGTAAATGAGAAATAGATTTATAATGATAACAGAATGTCTTACTGTTGCAACATCTGTCAACATTCATACACTAAATATATTGAATCGATTTACAAATGAATAAGCTTGTGTTCAAATGTTTTGCAATAAAGTGACTAAATTAATACTTGCCAGAAAAAAAATGTTTTGACTGCAACAAAAAAAAAATGGAAAGATTGTAAATAAGTTGGTAAGTCGATGCTATTTGATGTTATTGGAAATACTGGAAGAAACTGCAAGAGCCTTTCAGTGTCAGTAGGGGGAAGTGTTTCATAGCATTTCTGACGATTTCTTTTCTTTTTCTTTTTTTACATCTGACAAAAGACAAGAGTTAAACACTGGCATGCTATCTTTCATTGAAGGACGCCCTTAGCTCTCAAGACTAGCTCAATAAATACATATTTAAATCATATTTTAGAGCTTTGTTTTTATGGGAATGTTATCCAAATTGTTATATTAAATCAATCGAACGCACATGGATTTAGAATTCAGTCATTTAGAAAACAAATTATGGACATAATTATCTCTATTTTATTACAACTGATTGTGGGCTGAGTGTGGGTGTATGTATCTATTATTGTAGTCAAATAATTGGCTTTGGTTTCAATGAAACGTGATGGGAGGTGGCCATGGTAACCTCAGTGACCTCAATGAACACTGGCACTCTATTTTATCAGCCCAGGGGATGGTTACATCACATCCTGTGCAATAGGTGCAGAATTGAATTCAGCTCTTACAATTAAGACATAATTGGAGATAAATTCAACAACACAGCTGAACCAATAAAGCAGTTCTCAAAACGACTGAGGTGGTTAATGATGATTTTAAGGAAAACAAAAACAGAGGGGCCGGGATTCGGGAACAGGTTCATCACCAGCCGGAAGACAAGTTGGAGTAGATTTCTGAGAGCACTGGTATAGGCCATGTGAAAAAGTCACGCATGATTAGTTTAACCCCTGAGTCACAGAAAAGTCTGTGATCTGCTACCAACTGACCTGTGGGTTCAGAGCACAAGTGGAGAATGAACCCTATCGTATTTCTGTGGTTGCAGCAAATACCATGGGAATATTAGAATATTGAATTATTTGGGGGGTTGGGGGAGCAGGGCGCTGACTCCCCAGATGAGGGTCACAATGCGGTCCCACTGAGACGTTGTTGACGTGTTGCTGGCAGCAGGGGAGCTCAGATCTTAGCGCTGATATTTTGTCCTCAGCACTCCTTCGCTTCTCGGTGTTCCCTCCTTTTGCATCCCTCTGGTACCAATGCTACAGTGAATAGGGATTTCTACCGTTTCCAGTGTTTTTAAAACCCTGACAATAGCATGGTAGACCACACGGCACAGGGAGCCATAACTCCTTTTTAAGATTGGTTGTTTCCTGCTCCTCATCATATGGTTATGTCTCGCTGGAGTGTAATGTTCTCTCAGACAGAGGCCCAATTATAGTTTTATTCTCAGATTGTCTAGGTTCGCTTTGGCCCCTGCTGCAACTGAGAGAAAAAGAGTGGGGGAGAAAGAGAGAGGAGAATGGGCTGCCCTCCAGAATAGCCTTTTATACCAGGTTGATTAGCATGCTGGGTTGTTTAAATTGCCTCCTGGCGGGCTGACGTGGAATCGAACAATATCCTCTGGCTTAAGAGACTGGCCCCATAGCTTCTCATTTATTTTTATGCGAGGTTAAGATAGAGCCTTGGCGCTGCTTCCACAGAGGAGCCCGGGCCCAAGGAGGCCAGATGCGGGTGGGTCAGGAGAAATCAATATAATTTCTATAAAAGCGTGTGCATGAATGGCTCTTTCTGTGCTATACATAGTTTACTGTGACAGTGCAACCTGGGCGCCCAAGGTAATTGTGTGGATAAATCATTAAGCATTGTAGACATGACATAGAATCTTTGCTATTACTGTCAGGAAACTCTTATTAGTGATTTGTCTCTAGACACAGTTTCTGACCAGGATACCAGGAGTGAGGGAAACATTAGAGGGAAATGTTTGCGATCACATTCTAAATGGTAAATAAAATGGTAAATGGTGCATTTACAGTATATAGCGCTTTTATCCAAAGCGCTTTACATTGACTGTGCCATTAACCCATTCACACACACATTCATACACCGATGGCGGAGGAAACCAGGCACCAACCTACTCTTCGGGAGCCATTAGGGGTTCAGCGTCTTGCTCAAGGACACTTCGACACTAACTCTAGGGGAGCGCCCCAGCCCGGGATCGAACTGGGAACCTGGCTTGCGGTTTTCCAGTTCACTCTACCCGGCCACTCGACCCCTGAGCCACTGCCACCCCCTAATTCTATTGACCAGCGATGCCTTCCAGGATACTGAGGTTTATGACTGTTTTGATTCAACTCAATCTGTGGTCATCATGATGATGCTGTACAAGATGGCCAAATGCAGACATGTTTTGATACCCAGGGCCTTAACCAACATGAACTTATTTTTTTCCCCTTTTAAAAAAATATATATTCTTTTGGCTTTTATGCTTTAATTGATAGAATTTAGTAGAGACAGACAAGAAACAGGGAGAGAGAGACGGGGAGTAACACGCAGCAAAGGTTGTCGGGAACGGGACTCGAACCCGCGACGTGCTGTCAGGCTGCATTGGAGCCATGAACTTCTCTTCTGTTTATGAAAGAAAAGTTACCATTATACCACTTCCATTTTTTTCCCAATGTTACAGTACAATGGGACAGCTGTGATAGATGTATGCCTAGAATAACAAAAATAGTCTACGGTTTAGTTTTGATTAGTATTTTAGTCATAAAATGACTTGTTATATAAATGTATTAACCAAATATGACATCATAATTGGACAGCAGAGAAATAGTCAGATCAAACACCATATCAGGAATTGCTGTGTGTGTTGGGGGGGGGGGGGTGATAAGTCTTGAAACAGATTCATGTGGCTATCATGCTGTCATTACTCCACTAATCAGGAAGTTGATTTGAGGATGTAATCTCATCTATCTGTGTTGGAACAACAGAGTGTCTGTCAAACAAAGCATAATATTTTCATATTCAGCAACCACAGTATAAACACTGGTTATCACACATCCGGTTTGGCACATGGCACACACACAGACGGTGGCAGTCAGTTTGCACGAGTGTCACAATAGTAGAACCTTTACCATACAAGACAGCTTAAACCTAATTACAGTCTGCAAAACATCCCTTTGTCATCTGGCTGGACTTTGAAGCTCTGTAATGGCTTTGTGCTGGTACACTATCTCTGTCACAAAGCCTCCTGGAAATCCTTCAGCTCTGAAATGTTTTGCTAAAACCCCAAATCAGAAGTAAATCATGTTTAGTCTAGGTTTTATTTTTTCTTCATTTGAACAGAAAGGTTCTTTGATATTGTGTAAGTGTTCACCATGACGTCTCAGGTATTCATTTCAGCAAGGCTTTTCTGCAAGTCCATCCTTTTGATCAGTGGGGACGTTGAAGATGACCCCAACAGGATAAACAGACCAAGAGCTGACTATGCTACATGCTGTACAGAAAACTTAACTTGTTTTGGCATAGGTCAAATTGTTTGGCAATTTCCAAACACATTCGTCAGTTTGAATTCAGCATTGTATGTCTTTGTTCATGTGGTTCTATTTCATACTTTTGGAAAATCAGTGTCATCTAAAGTAAATAAAGGCTTGCATAATGTGTACATCTTGACAGGGAGACTATAGATGGGTACCAGATATGTATCCATCATTTGCACAATCCCCTGCAATCAGTACCACTCATCATCTGCTTTCACACTCTTTTGCTTAAAACAGCCATCATCAACATATGATGCCATTTGTCATAGATAAGCTCTGTGCAAGTTGTTGAATACTCATGGGAATGCCTAGAAAATGGGCTAAGTTGTCGCAAAAGCTTGTGTTTTCAATTTGCTCACATTTTTAAACTGCTCCGTAACCATTTCTAATTAACGTCAGAATGGAAAATATGCATTCCCCTTTTCAACATTTGAGAATGTATCTTTTCAGCACTATGTAGAGACGACCTCTAAGAAACAACAGAGGAAATAGCTCTGTTTTTGTTTTCTGTTGTCATGCGTGTTCCTGTAAATACATTTCTCAATAGCTTATTCGCTCGGTTCAGAGCTTTGTCAGTCCTTTATTTGAACAAGCTGCCTGTCAATGTGCCACGGCCAAAAGAATTGTGCTCGTGCACTTGCAGAACCTGACACAATTCTCATGTGGCAAAATGGAAAACACTCCCAGTACACTGCCCAACCTCCCCCCATTGCCTGATGGGAAGATTAAAGCCAAACCAAACAAAGCTCACTTTCTTCAACTTTCAGTCGTTCGATGGTAAGACCACCGAGGGAACAGCTTGCCTGACTATGACATCAGATCACGTTATCACTGATCTTTGTCTGTCTGTCTGTCTGTCGCAGTCTGCCTCTCTCTCTCTCTCTCTCTCTCTCTCTCTCTCTCAGCCCTTCATTCTGAACTGTACTTCTCTCACTTAGTTTTCCCATTACTCACTGTTCCCGCCATCTCATTGCTGTGATAAGAAGACTTGACAAATGGACTAGTGCACAGTAAAGTCTTCAGTGTTAATTTAACTGAGGATTTTACTGTGAACCAGAATAACCTCACATTTGGCTACTGACCTCCACTGTTTACTTTTGTGCACGTGTGTGTGTGTGTGTGTGTGTGTGTGTGTGTGTGTGTGTGTGTGTGTGTGTGTGTGTGTGTGTGTGTGTGTGTGTATAAATTATATACGTGATATATATATATATCACAAATAGCAAAACAATGACCGTCTTTGTCCACGATGTGCAACAACACATCACCTTTGCTTGACTCTAATACTTAACAGGCATCCCTGCTGATAATAGCTGGAAAAAATGTGTTGGCACCACCTCATTGGGTAATTGTAGCCAATGTGGTGTATTTATGGCTGCTGTCTCTTCACACCAATAAGATGGCATGGCTTGCCGCCACAGTCACTAGGGCCCCCTGTAGACTCCTTACCAACAGCAAGGGACATTGTTCACAGCAATTACTAAATAAACATTTCCAGAGTCCACGCACAATGGGTGCCAGATTTGAAAATTAAAAACACTTTTGGGACAGAGCTTCACATTCAAGACCGAGAAGAATACAGTGAAATGTTCTGTAGGAGTTGGTCCAATCGTAAAACAATGTTGATGAATTCAAGATCAAAATGAGTAAAAGAGGTGAGGTTTGTGTTAGTGTTGTGTAAAGAGTTGAATGAAGAAATGAAAGTGACATCCAGTTATTCGATTCAGATGTCAGGTTCAAATGTGAGTTCAACCACGTAAAACACTGCTTCCTTTATTAATCGGCTAATTTGTGTTCTCACTAACAAAGTCAGATTATCATTAAAGAGTTGAAAACCAATAAACCAATAAAGACAAATTCCAGTGGACATAGCTAATGTCCTAAAGACAAACTATTATGGTTTCAATTGAATTGATTTACAAATGGCAATAAATAAACTACTGGTATTTTGATGGCAGATGATCATATAGCACACATATTTCTTTTAGTGAGATCGATGCAGGTGAGGGCAGCTCACTATTTTGGTATAACTCTGAATAATTTGGCGTAATTATTGAAATCCCCCAAATGAGATGCACAACAAACTGTCTGTCTCTGTTGTGGTTGGACATGTGGAGTCTGGATATTTCCAAATGTTCTCCATATGTCTGGCACCTCCACTGACCTCTCAGTTGAAACATGCCAGGGTAGATGTGCTCTGCACTCAGCCAATGTGCTGTGGTGTTGTTGTTTTACTCTACATGAACCTCCACAGTAGTAGAAAATACCAGTGGAGCCTGGCAGTGATAAATAGTACTACTGCTGTGGCATGTCTAAATTTGGAAGCGGAAGTTTGTCGTTTACGTTAATGCTGTTGCAACTGCTCAGTGCTCACAGTCACAGGATTTCTTCAGTAAATGAGGATTTATGCAGGCACCTTTAAGGCATCTCCCAACCTTTATGCAGAAATGTGTGGTATTTCCATATGGAAATAATTTAAAATCATAGGCATTAAAAAAGGTCTGAAAGAGAGATCCAGTGGAGGAGATTGATTAGCGTTTGTTGATTGAAGTCCGTCAGTACTGTTTCACAGATATCTCTGAGAGAAAATAATCCATGTGGACAGGGGCCACATAATATACCTTGTGCCATGATGCACAGGACCTTTCTTTGTGTGTGGAAGGCATGTGGGTGTGTAGACATGCAAATTTTAGAGTGCCTTTGTACTTGCACATACTGTAATAGTACACTGTATGTGCATGGTTGTAACGTTGGATTTGTGTGTGTGTGTGTGTGTGTGTGTGTGTGTGTGTGTGTGTGTGTGTGTGTGTGTGTGTGTGTGTGTGTGTGTGTGTGTGTGTGTGTGTGTGTGTGTGTGTGTGTGTGTGTGTGTGTGTGTGTGTGTGTGCTTGAGAGTGATTGTGCTTGCTGCTTGGGCATACTAAACGTGCGATTGCATGCTTGCATATTCCTGAACTCATGTGCACACATGGTGAGATCTGGTGAGTTTCTCTCCAACCCACTGTGGGCCTCTCTCAACCAGATGGATGGTCTCCGCCAGTGTCAGAGAGGTGACAGCTGGCTGGCCTGGCCTCTCCTGGCCCAGGGTCTGGATCCTGTCCGCTGACAGCCCCTGACAGCTCCTGACAGCCCCTGATGGGTGACACGTCTCTCCCACCACCCCCACATCGTGAGCATGCATCACAGAAACTCCTGGTTTGCTGAGGAATCAATGATGTCACACAGTGTGCCTTAATGAAATGTAAATGATATGAGGCACACCCTGGTGAGTTGACGCCAGAACTCATAAGCTTTGTGTAGGAAGTAGCCACCCCTGCTGATGACTGAGTAATTAGCCCTTCCGCTGACAGCGAATTTGTGTTTTCACATGACATCTTTGGCCACATACAAAAAAAAAACAGACAGATAGACTTGTCACCATGAGCAGAAAAGTTGTGCGTGTAACATTTCAAACGTTCATTATGATAAAACACTGTCTGAAAACCTCTCAAACTCCGGAGCTCAGAGTTACTGCTGCTTCCTCCCCTCCTCATAACACATTCTCCCTCCTGGCAATGTCTCTCTGCCTCTCTCATCACTCTTAAGTACTTTCGACATTACAGTCCACTCGTTAGGAGAGACTGGAGGTCTGAGCCACACTACTCGGGGGGGTGGGGGAGGCGAGCCGAGCCGATGAACTATGGATTGTGCACCAGGCCTGTGTAAAGTCTGATTTATACTTTGTTGCATGCCGGTGTCCCACCCGAAAATAGCGAACCTACTGAGAGCTTGCAGATCGGGTATATTTCCGGTGCGGGACACCATCATATGACAAAGTATAAATCAGGCTTTATATGTGAGCCATTATTGCTGGGCTCTGTGCAGGCTTCAGCGGGACAGAGACGGGCCTTGCTGAAGCAGGCCTGCTGGGTGCTGTGTTAATGAGACAGCTCTGCGGGGATGAGGAGAACACACACAGAGCCACTCAGGAGACGTCTGCCGGCCTCCCATAGGTAATTCCCTTAAATGAAAAGCAGACTGCAGGCTAGTCATTGTTGCATTCGAGGGGGTGAGGATGAATGGTGACGGGGTTGTATTTCAACACACCTCCCCATGCTCTTATTACAGGCCTGAGTTGAGTGGAGGCAGCAGTACCTTGTTCAGGCACTCCCCGCCGCTGCCCTTTCTTACCCAATTATCCTTGACTAGAGTGACTTGTGTACCGCTGACTGTGTCGTGCAGCGTTAGAACGGTGGTTTTAGCAGATACAGGTCTTTGATTTCCCACATCACCATTTTTCTCTTGCTTGCAACCAAGGACGCCGACATGACTGAGGGTCTGACACATCTGGGAGACATTAGGTCCTATCGAAAAGGCTCATTTAGGGCCATGTTAGCTCACCTGGCGCTTTAAGTAGGTCCATTAAGATTGATCTGCTTAATGTGTGAATGGCCTCGGCTCGCACATCGCTATTCAACGAGAACCTCAGTGTGTCCCTTAAAGTCGTCTGCCATCTCGACTCCAAAAAAGTTTGCATCAGCCATCGCTATCAAACTGGACCGAGCTGTGAATGGCCGCTAATGGACTTTCCAGATGTTTTCCCTTGTATTTCATTGAATCCAACACCTCTTCAGGCCACTGTCCAGCCGTAAATCACAGCCTGCCTGCTGTATGAGGGGATGTGGCTGGATGCATAAGTCACATGCTCGTTTCATGAGCTCACTGTGAATATCTTCAGGACACGGGCAAAACAATTAGCTGTTACCTTAGCCCCCAAGGCCGCAGAGTCTCTTAAAACGTTTTAGTATCCCCTTTATAAGCACTGAAGCCCCACCTCAAAGCCGTAGGGACAACAGAGGTTTATTAGAACTATTTTGTTTTATGTGGTATTCTTGGATGACAGTCGACCACGAGTCAATGTGCAGTGTTAGATACAGCTCATTTGTCTCTGTTTGGTTCTGCAACTAAGCCTCAATTTTCGACAGTCTGAAATCAGTTTTGTTGAGCAGATGCTGTTGTTGCTCTCAATCACACAAGGTAAATATATTCTGCACTGGATGAGTGACTGTTTCCCCTCCAAGAACCAAGGCCAATTAGAATCAGTTAGAATAAGACCTATCAATATTTATCATATGAGTCAAATATTTATCCATAAGTCATAGGCATGCATGCTTATGTATGCCTGATGCAATCACTATGATAGTGAGTGATGTACTGTGCTTTGCTTAAACCTGAAAAATTATAAAAATGGATTTTGTAGGTTTTTTCACAACCTTCAGTTGCATCAGCGTTTTCACGGCCTGGCGCCGAAGGGGCCTAGACGTCTAGAACAGGGATTGTTGTTGTATCTCTGTCTCTATCTCCAGATCTATCTCTGTATCTCTATCCCCACAAAAGTAGCATTCCCTGCCCGACTCATGCTGCTACGCCAATAACAGCTCAACTCACACTGCTGCGTGCATACTGTAAACCACAAGGCCACATTAGCACACACAGCTCATGTTAGCACGTTAGCACATCATTATTGATGTGTAGGCATTGTTCAAGATACAGTTAATCACTGTGTAGTCCAATGTAAAAGAATGCAGCCAGCTATACAATTCTACCACTACAGTAAGAATGAGGAAATGTACATTTTAAGATGTAAGCTATTACAGTATGTGTCGGGGGATTCAAGCGGGCAGCCAGTGAGCCAGATAACTTTTAACTTATTTATTTATTTATTATCTCTAGATTATGTTAATCTCCTACACCACTGGACCGATCGGTGTGAAACTTTCCACACTCACTCAGTAGGCCAAGGAAGGGCATCCACCCCAAATCGTCTTCATGGTGGCGCTATAACAGGTTCATGTTTTGGCCTATAACTGGAACCGTAGGTTGTACAATCAGGAATCTTTTCCTCTGGATTTCTTGGATCATGACTCCATGTCCGTCTGACAAGATTTTCCACCATTTTAGCTACAAATGGCTTTCAAAGTTTGCGGCAGGGGCCCATTAAAAACAAAAAAACAAACAAACAGAAAAGGCCACAAATCATGAACGGATCCAATCTGCCCCAAATTCTAATCACACATTAAGGGGGATCTAACAATGCACAGCCAAAAGCAATTTCCCTTCCACCCATAGGGGCAACCACAAATGTTACAAATCATTGTTTGTTGCAGAAACATGCTTTACCCCCCACCAAATTAGGCACAAATGCTCTCATGCATCATGTGCCAATGACCGTGAAACAAGTTTTCATACCCCATATGGTTTGCCTGAGCGTTTGATTGGCGTGAATCTTTGCACTCCTTGTAGGCCAAGGAAGAACCCTCACCCCAACTTTTTTTTTATCGACCTCATGGTGGCGCTATAACAGGACACTTAACCACAGCCGAATTTAGCCTCTGTCAACAGGGGGGCAGATTTTGCCATGAGAAAAAAAAAAACAAACACATGCAACCTCTTTAATGGTATAGGTTGATACCTTTTAGCTTAGCCTAATGGTTGGTATACACTATGGAAATGATCTGGTCAAAGAATCCTTTGTACCAGAGGGTTATTAAAAGGAACTGGGTTGGGAGGTGAAAACTAGGCGTACGTCCATAGTTTGAGTTTAACATAAATCAAATATCTGTGGCAAAGAAAACGGTAACTTCGTCTGCAAAGTACTTAAGCCAATAAAACAATGAACTCGCAGACAGTCACAAGTAGGCTAAACAAACAATGTAACATATTTCCATGAAAGTGACTGTGTCACAGTTTATGTGTACCCTATGTCCTTCACACATCAGAGGTGATTGACAGTCATTATTGTATTTTCACGGGAGGAAAAAACTATGCTCGTCAACTCCTGCAGAGGCGGTCAGAGCTGTGTCGGGAGATCAAAGAGCCAACTGCGTGATGTCACCTTATTAAGGTTATTAAACATACCTGGCAGGCTTTTAACACCATATATCTAAACAATACACAGCCAAACGCAATTTCACTATCACCAGTAGGGCCCAATCATGTGTCATATGCCAATGACCGTCAAACAAGGTTTTCATACTCCATATCGTTTGCCTGTAGTTAGATTCACAAAATTGTTAAAAATGACATATATCTTCATCGCAACATCCAATCATCCCGAAACTGGAATTGCATGTTAAGCGCCCTGGGTAGGCAACCCAGCCTGGCTCCAAGAAGCACACTTTTCTAGTTCATTCATTCATTCATTGTAATTTCTTTAAGATTGTCTCACATCTTCTGTCACCAAGTTTGGGACAAATCACAGAAAGCCATGATGCTTATTTCCCAATTCTCTATTCTTTACCTTCAGGTCACAGAGGCCTTTGGGAAATCATGGCACGCTAAATCTGTCACCCTCCTAAAGGTATGTTAACTCTATCTCACTTTTTCAGATGTTATAAATGGTCATTGGTGAGTCTGAAGTGTTTTAATGGACAATCCATCTGTTCTTTTACTTGTGGAGAGGAAATGAACAGATCCATAATCTATACCTGAACTGGCAAGATGATCTGACATGGCAAGGAGAGTGAGAGATCGAGTGTCAGCCAGGCGACAGTTTATCTTTCACCATTCTTTTCCTTTTGGCTTAGATATCATAATGTCGTGAGTTTAGACAGCAATGAGGAAAAAAGCAATACAACTATTTGCTGTGAACGCCTCAGCTCTCCAATGCTATAACTCACCAATCCTGAAAAAAGGAAAAAGGGAAAAAAAGCTATACTAAGGATGCAAAAGTTTATGATCCGTTCCTCACACGCTGTTAGACATTTCCCAAATTGTTCTCCACCCTCCATATGTGACGGTGTGTGTTTCAATTTACTGTATGTGATTGGCTCAGTATTTAAAACCCCAAGTTTTGCATGGGCTTCTCTCTCATTGACCATATTCACACAGTCATTTTGCTCTTACTTCATACTCAGGAGGTGTGAAACCCCACCCCGACTATGAAGTAAGAGCAAAATGGCCACCGTGTGAATTTGGTCAATTAATGTACTCCAACGGTTTTGCTATTTGATATTCAGTGAAATTCAGACATGGGAGGCTTAACTGTTCACCTTTGAGGCGATTCACCAGAGAAGACCCCCTGTGGTGAATGGCCCCAATACATAAGAAAATACATTACAAAAAGAAAGTACGCGAGAAAAAGAAAATATATGAGAACAAGATGAGAAAAGTCAAAAGTGAGAAACATAGATGTAAGAGTAATGAGACATGGGAGTTACTGCGCTGTTCCTCGGTGACAGTGACCTTCTTGTAGAGTCATGTTTCTCCTCCCCAAGGCCTTGATGCACCACATAATGGCCCTGAGGTCACCACGGTGACAGTTAGGAGGCTGCCACTTTTGCCTCCAGAGAGCTGCTTGTACTAAGCCAACAACAAAGACGAGAGCAGCTGCACTGACTGTCATAAGATCATCCCTTTTATTTATTCTATACAAATTGCTTGCACATGTTCAGCACTGCCTTGCCCCCAAGGTTAAAGCACTTCCCGCTCTCAGCCGTGCCTGAGGAGGGATGGAGAGAGGACCGTTGGCAGGGCTGATGGATCTGCCCGCGGCCATGGTCACTGCAGCAGTGGCTCTCATTTCCCATCCACACCTCTCAACGGAGGTTCAGACACTGGGGGGAAATTAGTTCCAGAGGCCTTCATGTGTGATGTCCTATTGATTCTTGGTCTGTTTGTGATCACACCTTTAGATCCAAATTAAAATCAAATCAGAAATAACATGAGGCAACACCCTCACATGGCAAGCAATTACTATCAATGTCAGTTGCCCAAGTCGAGCTGCTCAGAGCAATGAGAAGTTATGAAGGTGAAGAATTTCATTATTTCCATATCAAAGTGCGCAAACTCTTGAATCCATAACTGCTGTATCTCAATGTTTAGCGACCAAGGGGTTGGCTGATAGATGAGCAAAGTAATTTGCGGAAGGAGTCCCGTGGTGTTACGAGGTTACTCTTGGTCCCCTGAATGTAGGGATGTCTTGTCACCAGGCTTGGCTTCTGAGACTTGTAAGGATGCGCTGAGGCAGGTGAAGACAGTGGACCGATCAACAATATGCCCTAACCAGCACGTTGCATGACAGACGGTGAAGCCTGCTACAACCATACCCATTTATTATGGGCCTTGTAAATGTCAACACGGGAACTGTTCTAGACATGAACGGCAAATGAAGGGAATCTAAACAAAAATAGGCCATAACCTGGATTCCATTACATCGCTTACTACCTCAGCTTCCTCCACACAGTAACTGGGCTATACAGTTTCTCCACTGTAGCATGGAACAGAGTGGAGGTTATTTATAACAAAACCTAACCCGTGGCCCTTTAATGCACAATGCCATGGTAATTTGTTAGAAATAAATCATCACCTAAACTCTGGTTGGCTTCTAGAGCATAGATTGATACATTTCACCAGTGACAAAGACCACAGCACTATGCCCAATCACAGACTCCCAACATTAACAATAACAAACACACTTTTACTGCACTTCCGAGTTGTGTTCCAGGAAATCTTTTATTGCAACTCAGGTCGTTGGCACAGTTCATTATAAAGCTCTTTTCATATTTAATAAAATATATTGATAGCAACAGCCATTTGTGAAATCTTGGCATAGCCGTATAAGCACATTTGTCTCTTAAACTTTGGGATGGTCCACTGGGAATGGTATATCCACATGTGTTCCTTTCCTTGACATTCTCCTTTGCCTCTTAACAAGCTTGTAGAGACACATAAAGCTTTCTTTGTGTATCTAGGGAACACAGTTGCTGCAGCTCTTTTATCCTGGTTCTCAGCAAAAATGCAAATAAGAAGAAAATAAATCTGAAATTAATCACAGTAGCTTATAAACAAAATGAATGGTTTAAAATAGAAAGCAGACAGTGACTGCAAAGTAATTGTACTTTGACAGTCTAGCAGGCGAATCATGATGTGAACTTTGTCCCCATGCATGGGAGAAATTCATATGCTACAACATCAATTGTATGCCTTAGTCCTAACTTTATCCTTTTCATCCCTTGATGTTCTAAAGCACATTTCCTCGTTGTAACATAATTCAAAGAGGTCATTCCGACTAGAATGTAATAATTATGATAAACACTTTGATGGTTTGCTTTTATTTTTGAAATGTGGATCTATTATAAATGGACTTCTGAAAACACATGCCTGGGTGCACCAGATCTCCTTAGAGGATTGCAACGCTTGGACATAAACAATGCCACAAAAATCTTGAAAGGGAATAACAAAATAGCAAATCTTCCCCATGTTCTGTGAGTTAGGATCGGCTTGAAACGGCTGTTTCAGAAAGGGTGGATAAAATGCACGTACTCCTGGATTTTACACGGAATGACTTGAACCTCAACTACGAAATAAATCCACCCTGTCCTAATCCTGTGGTTACTTGTAAACAAACAGTCTACTGCTCAAATAACAACCCATGTGCCAGTGGAACCATTTTGTGTTGCATATACTTTAAGCGATATAAACTCAATGGATTGTGGTCGCTCTTCCTTCAGCCTATGGCCTCTTATAAAAATGTGTGTCCGGTTCTGCCATGAAAGGTGATGCACCGAGACTTGTGCGCTGTAAAATTCCAGGGTACAGGTCCATTTGGTTCCATTTGTGCACTCTTCAGAGTTAAAGGAACACCAAGGATTTTACTGTGTGGCCGTGACCTTGGCTCTGTTTCTCTGAATCAGAAAGACATTTTCACTGGATGGCTTGATGGTGCTTTGCTCACTGAGTTGTTGGACTCAGCTCTCCTCTCTCTTTCACTCTCTCTCTCCTTGGACAAAACAACTGCTCTGTGCCAAGGGACAAATATTCTCTTTTACTGCAAAACTTATATAAGCACACGCCAGGATAAATGATTTTCTAGAAAAACCTAATGTACGCCTCCTGACTGTTATGATTTGATCAGAAGCACATGTGGGGAATACCTATGATATATAAACCCATAGCTGTAAAGCGAAATAAGGTACGATGGTTTTCATCCCTCTCTTCGCGGATATAAGCAATTTGCTTTGAAAAATTCATCGAAGCCACTTGCTACCCCTTAAACAAGACTTATTGCACTGGATTTGAGAAACCAGCTCTGTGGAGTGGCAAGAAATTACAAACCGTCCATCTCCATAACACTACAAACCATTCGTAACAGCAAATGCCGTGGTCTGTAAATGATGGCAGCATACAGTAGTGTCATTCCAGACAGCCTCTTTTGTTAGGGCTTGGTCACTCCGATGTGAGGAGGCTGCGATCAGCTGTACTGTACTGTCCCCCCCAGTATATTGTACAGGCGTCATAGCCTAGGCCCCTCTGCCCTCATAAACACAACCAGGAGGGAGTGATTATTTTTCAAGATGTGGAGTTGTGGGGACTTGCCAGTTCATGCCTCTTTAAGAGTGTCTTGGCATGGCAGCCTGTTTTGCCTCACAATACTTTGTTCCTTTGGTTTGGGGAGATATTTATCCCCTCCGTTCTGTGGGCCGTGTGCCTTTGTCACCTCAAACATGGGGACCGGGGCCGAGAGAAATGGCACTGTGGGCTGATCTGTTTGTGTCTCTTTTAATGAAATGCGCCAAGTCAAATGTCCCTAAATTAGTAACAGTATGGCAGGTCATAAAACAAGGCATCTCCTTAATCCACAGTGACAAGACGATGCCCACATTCTCTCATGTTGCAACATCAGGAATTCATTTCCATCTAATATGGGGCTTCCAAGCTATGTTCATGCATTTTTGAGGAGACCAATGTGTCCCCAGATTGTGAAATTTGAAGATGTAATAAATCAGGACATTGTGCAGGGAGATTATGAGTGGTTGAAGTGTGGGCTTTGGAAAAAAAAGATAAAAATGTGTGTTGAGTCGAAAGAATGCCAGAAAGATTTTATTTTCTCTTTCTTGGAGGGTTCCTCTGAAACGGAGCCAGAGGGCAAGTTTGTTATTGAAACGGCCCCGATAAGAGCTTTTGATTATTTAATTCTGCAAACCAAACCATGTCATACTTCAATGTGAGGCATTCATCATATGTCCTTCAACACTTGATTGAAAGGATAATATTCATTCAACACTCACAGTCAAAATTCAAACATCCATCTATTTCTGATGTTATTTTAAATGTTTGCCCCACACCTGCCTCACAATACAATTTTTTTGTGTACTAAAATGTGCCCTGTTTCATGCTTTGTATATAGAAATGATTCTCTATTTCACCTTTGTGAAATGGAAGAAAAACATGGAGCACAGAGATAGCAAAAGGTTGTAGAGTTTGTTGAGAAAGCACCTGAATTGATATAACCTTTGGTATGTATTTATTGCAGTGTGTGCTTCCCATGTATATGGTACAAACTCTACTGTGCATGCATGGCACGCTATGATGTTTGTGCTTACTAGAGTCAACAACCTGAGTCTCACTCTAGCCAGACTGAATTACGCAATCATCGCCACCACTCACGGACCAGCTCATCGCTGAATGCCTATCATTTTAATTATGTTGTAGAAATACTACTGGCACTTTTCCCAGACCTATATGTACAGAATAAGTCGCACAAGATCAGGCTTGGCAAGTGTTTATTTTCCCAAATACTAAACGGGACCCTGGGGGTGTTATGCTCCATTCCACTTCATCTCACACTTCAAAGGCTCTGCTGGGAATCAACTGACACTCCTCTTACACGAACATATATCGACAGAAGAAAATGGCGCAAAAGGGGCTGAAATGTCATTTTATGATTTCCTGTCATTGTGTTGGCTAATTAAGTTTAAATTCGCTTAAACTTGCATTTTCGATGAATGAAATGGATATTGTTGTGAGTTTCGATGACTGGAGCGTTTACCAGAAACGTTGACTGGAAATTATTTTCTGTTTTGTTCTGGGGTGGGGTATAGGGGGGTGGGGCGGGGGTTCTCCCCTGTGGATAAGCATTTATTGCTTTGCATCGACCTCGAGAAGGAATGTACTGGCCATATACCTACAGACCTTATAAATAAAGATGTGTAGACAAATTATGCATGATGGCAAACAGTTGAAGGACAGAAATGTGAGCTGTGTGTTTAACAGCGTGCTGTTTTGACTCCCTGGCAGCACAACAGAGCCTTTATTATTGTGCAGTTTGCCAGCCCCCCCAAACAAACTCTCACACTCGTTTAGTTATACGTATCCTCAATTGAAAATGTGTTTATGGGAAGAAAAGAGATATTCTGTGCCGAAAACTTTTATGCAGACCATCCATAACCCTATAGGTCATCCAAAGAGTAGAGCTCCCAACCCAAAAGACAGTGTGTGTTCTTGACATACTTTAGGCTGCATTTTGGGAAATATTTTGGACATCAAACCAACTGATGAACACAATATTGGTGTCTAAATTAGATTTTGTACACTCATTCAATTTGTACACTCTCAAAGTTACAGATCCATAAGGGTCACATTTGTCTGTCTGTCTGTCTGTCTGTCTGTCTGTCTGTCTGTCTGTCTGTCTGTCTGTCTGTCTTGTGCAAGTTTCTTTATTTCTACCAGGGTGTGTTTAGTGTAAACCTCCCAAGACCATTTGGTATTATTCCACTACTGTAAGCTGACAGTCAAACAGAGCCCCACAACGTAGCAGTAAATAAATCTGTTAATCGTCCAGGATTCCATACCTCTGTATCGAACGGGATCATATGACATTAATGAGGCATCCTTCTTAGTAATGGTTAGGATATGTTTCCTCAAGAAACCCTGGCCTGCATTCCTGGCTTGCTTGCTTGCTGGCACCTCTCACCAAGTATAATGATTCATGTCTTTATGATCATTGTTTTGGGGTGTCAGGGTGAAGTTTTGGAATTATGCCTCTGGACATTTCAACATCCATCGCATGATGCATAAATATGGCTTTCTTTCTCCAGACCCTCTAGTTGGACAGTGACTTAATTCCTTCTACTGAGCCTCGGTTCTGAGGCAGTCCTTACATCTATCTACAGTACATAGTAAAATCCTGAGTGGTAATTTAACTCTGGGAGTGTAGAATGGACCCATAAGGGTGTAGAAATGTGCCTCTAAACTTTAAAGATACATTTTTTAAACTCTCAAGAGTCAAATTAACTGTCAGGAATTGACTGCGTAGTAGTAACCTCGCCTTGCCTGGCCCATGTTAGTGAACTGGGTTAAACTCCAAACGGTTGTTAACGCTTCAGCCCTCAGCTTATCACTTGCTCTAGGGAACTAAATTAAACGTTGGAAATCCACGTAACATTCACTTGCACAACATCCTGTATGTGCTGATTCTTTTTTGACATCTAACAGATTTGTCTTCTAACGTGTGAACAGCAATAGACTAAACCAGGCTTATAGCTGCTTTCATGCTCGTTGTTAACGGTGTGACGTCTGCAGTGTCTGGCGATGGTGGAGTAAAACAGAAACAGGCTGTGTTGGTGGAGCAGCGGCTGGCCTGTTGTGAATGTGATGGACATATTTCAAGAGGGGCTTTGTTTGGTATTGAAGGACCAATGAGTGAATAAGGAGTGCAGACACGTTGCCAGAGGCAACACCTGTAACACGAGATAGACGTTTTGTGCGGCACGGCATCGCAGCCATTCTCAATCTGTTGCCGTGCAAGAAAGCGCAGTGCAAAACCACAGAATCAAACAGAATATGAATTCACTTATGCCCATACCCATGCATTGACACACACTGTCAATCATGTCTCCAACAAGCTGTCATTTCCCGCAGCGGTGTGATGAGGAGCGATTCATTCCTTTTCTCTTCGCTCACTCCATTTAGCCTTCAGAGGTCTCCCCAGTTAGGTGGAGTCCACCAGGGAGAGCAGGGCCAGTGGAATGCAGTGAGGGATAGTAGCTCTGAGAATGTACTTACTGTAATGAGAAGCAGACCGGAGGAACTCGCAGGGTTGCTATTGTTGTCTACAGGTTTGCTTTGGCTTCTTGACTTGCCCCTGCAGGCCACAGGCCCCATGAATATTTAAATAGGAAAGGGACTTCCTCGACAGATCAATCAAACCCCCATCTATTCAATTACTGGATGTAGTTCTGAGCTGGCCAACCAACGGCAGCTTCTGATGAGAGGAAATACTGCCCATGGCAAAGACCACGCATATTCCAACCATGTGGACAATTGAGTCAGTTAAAAACAGCTTCGTCTAAATAGCAGGCAGATCTTCAAAAGAGCATATTCACGACTTTGGACGAAATTCATAAAAACTTTTTAGTCTATTGAAAGAAGATCACAATACAGCTGAGGATGGCAGGGCAACGAGAAAGAGAGTAATATAATCCCTTTCCTTACGTGGAAAAATGTTAACTCAATTCAATGTTTGCTCATACAGTACCCATTTTTTTGTCATTGGCATTTCACCTCATGTTTCCTCTCAATGTGTCCCTGTCTCTGTCACTGCCACCCCCTACTGTTTTGGTCCGGGGGCTGTAAGCCACCATGTGTCTTCTCTGATACATGTGGAAGTGCCAGATGTTTCTTTTCACCTGACAGTGAAGAGTTTCAAAGGAATGGCATAACACATGTTGAGGAACACACTATCCCTCCCAGGAACTTTACCCCTGTGCCACTCGGACACCTCCAGATTTAATCTTAGATATTCACCAGAGGCGAATGGTTTTTTTTTTTTAATGTGCGTCAGAGAGTTAGAAAGAAAGAAAGAAAGAAAGAAACTGGACAATCTTGAACCACAGAGTTTACAGAGGATGAGATGGGCAAGAGAATTGGATGACAAAGGGAAGGAGTGATGAGAAACAAAGCCGATTGCCTCTGACACCTGTTCAAAAGCATTCCACTCCCTACAATGGGAAAAGGATGACGCACACTGGCAGAGCATCAGTTGATTGGAGGTGTGTCATTTAGTGGTCCTGACATCTCTGTCAGTGAGTGATCACACACAACAGGGCCATGGTCTTTTTAACCACAACAACACATAGCGTGGCCTGCAGAAAGTCTGTGCTTGAACCAAATCTATCCCTTGCTAACAAGAGCCAGACACATCAGCCAGAGTGCTATTCTTGGCAGTTAGCACTGGTCGTCTATGAAAGACAGATCGTGCAGTAAGACCAGACGTCAACCATGAGGGATTTCATAGCCACCACTGGAGTGGTTGGTTAATAAAATGTTTGGGTTTCATATTATCTTTACATATTATTGCTTCCTGTTTCTGAGTTGGTCGTACTAATTAAGATAATCACCTTGGTTTGGAGTGTCACACTAGCAGGCACAAATGTAGTGTTATGAAATAACATACTAGCCACAGTGGGATCGAGGACACAGTCTGAAGGGATGGCAAAGTGACCAATGACAGCCCTAAACAAAACCACGGCTTTAATTAAATAGAGTGATTTGTTGGGTAGGCTTATTAGTCTGGCTACTTAAATCCCCTCTGGTTAGACCACTGCATTTTGGACACGCTACACAGTACGTTTGTGCACATTTCATCACCAGTACAATGGGGAACATGCAGAAGTTAAATGATGAATGTGTTTCCTCACTATGCTGAAAAACATCTATGCTCTGTTCTGAGGGTGTGGCATACATACACCAATGTGAGACTAAAACCCTGCTTGATGACAGAAAAGTTGTGAGTCCAGTACAGCTGTGTTGCATCAACTATAATCACAGGCGCCTATGTGTGTGTATGTGCACCAACTTATTTGTCAACAGAGGGCTTTAGCTTTCCACATTGGGGTGTGGGGCAGTCATGGTCAAAAACCAGACTGACCTTATTTGAAACCGAATTGAATAACTTTGCTTTTATGTATCGTTAAGATGGATTGGAAGTCCATTCCAACGAACCACCAGAGTGATAGTAAAGTATTGTCAGAGTTGCAAAGGATCTGCGATGCATTATGCGCTTCACTTGGAGGACGACATGAAAGGCACTGTCCTCGTATTAGAACTGCTGGGGAGGTGAAGGATTCCCCTCAGGAAAAATCAAAAACACACTCTTCCCACTGCCAAGTTGACAATAACTCACTGGCCTGTCAATCCTATTTTAATCAAATTACGCAAATATTTCAAACCATCTATTTTAAAATGGGAATGACACAAGTCTGAGAGACTTCACGTTCCACATTAGAGGAGCTGTTTTGAATCAGATTCCTCAGACCATTGTCTTTGGAGCGTTGCTTTAAACAGGACTCAGGAGGTTTAGATGAGCACAGGGATGAACTGAATCAAGGGAGGGCCTTGGCAACATCACATCAACATTGTACTCAATGTGATGGGGCGAATGCTGGCGAAATGCAGCACGAATAATCTCAAGTAGTAAATGAACTCTGAATCAGAAAGGGGGAATTGTTTGTTTGCTTAGCACATGTGGCTCTTGGCTTTGTGTGCAGGGTTCATGGGACTTGTCAGAGTTTATCCTCATCCCTTAAGAGAACATGCACTTATTGGATATTGGAGCTCTGAGAAAAGCCAAATAACTCAGCTCTTCATGAGCCAATGAGGCACTTATGTTTCTTATATACACTAGACAATGTAGAACCATCTCAAGTCTGATTCTTTTCATTCATTTTGCAGAATCATTTTGAGCGTCATCTTATTTATTTAAGGGGTTTCTTAACCAATGGCATTTTACCTTTCTGATATCATATAACTGACAAAAAGCAAGCTGTCCTTAAAAAGTATAAGATAACTGGTTGATAATGCCATTCATCCCAGGGGTGGGACAGGGCTAACATTCACCTATCATCAAAGCATGGAAAAAGAGCGATCATTTCCCCTCTAGCTGTACTGTGTAAACCTTCCTAACATGTATCCCATATGTTCAAGCTCCTCCTGAGTGTCATAAACGTGTTACAGGCTGCAGGGCTACAGTGGCCCGTCCTGACACCAAATCACAGGGGTCCCTCAGCTCACCTAAATCTGGGGTAAGCTCAGCACCTCAACACAAACGGAACTGTTTATGTTGCGAGCAACCTCCAAAATGACATGAATTAAATGGTGCATTCAAACAGGGATTTATTATTTGGCTGAAAACGTTCCTAAGTCTCTGATTTACCTAGCCACAGTTGAATGCCACACTCAACGTGTGCTCATTTAATGCTGAAATGTCATTTATGCGCAGACACAGTGTGATTAAATGATGATAACCTTATCATCAAAGATGATAAGTGCTATTAATGAAATGAGTTATTAGCAAGTGCTGTAGTGACGTGGCTGGGCTGTGAGCAGCTGTGATGCAGATGATGGGAGATAGTTAGGGAAAGCGGCATTCATGTGGTCTTATCATGAGACTGCGCTCCCAGTGAGTTATGGCAGGCTGTACTGCTCTCTCCTACCCTTCGCCATCAAATGAGTCCAAGCTCTTGCTCCAAGCATGTTGGAGCAACCAAAAATGCTACTCCATGCTGCAACTCCGCCATCACAAAGCAATAGATGTTGCCCCCCACAACATATTTTCCTAATACATTTGACATATTTGGCTTGACACACACTTTATCTAGCTTTATGAGCTTTTGTCATTATCCCTGCCAGGCCAAAGGCCATGTGCGTGAGTGCCGTTCACACACACCCATGGCACACAAACTGGGCACACAAACTCCTGGACTGATCATCGCCATTTTTGTGCACGCTGCCAGTAGCCCAAGGAAGTTAGTCTACCCCCAATCTTTCAAATCGACTTCATGGTGTCGCTATACCAGCCTGATTTACATTTACAGTACATCCCAAAATAGGCCATGCCCATTTCTGCCGTAACAGATTTTCCACAATTTAGCATTATCTGCAAAACACACTTTTTGCTACTCCACCTACAGATTTTCCAAAACTCACACTTGCTAAAAAAATAATCTATAGTAGAGTCATGTGATAAACATCATACAGATATTTGATATTCCATACCAGTTGGCTATATTGGCTTTGTGAGAGTGGCCTATTTTACAAAAATTGCATAAATCATGCGATCAACCTTAAATTTGAATAATTTATTGCGGGGCCTCTAAACAATGCAGAGCCAAAAGATTTCACTTAGACTGATAGGGGTTCCATAAATGCGACAAAGTTTGTTGCAGAAACATGCTTTTCTTTACCAATCTTCACGGAATTAGGCGCACATGATCTCAGGGGTTATGTGACAATGAGTGTTTTGATATTCCATAATGTTTGCCTGTACTTGTCTTCCAAAATTATTCAGAGAGGACAAGGCTTGCCACAGATCGAAAAATATTGCACATAAATAAAACTAATATACAAATTCCAATCTGGCTTCAGAACATCTCATTGCACTGACACCTGCCTTCTCTATTTTAGGTCATGTTGGCCCTCCAGAAGGCATTCGACACTGTAAATCCCTCTATACTGCTCGATATGTTGAAGGCAATCGGTTTTGATCCATGAACTGTATGAAATCCTATCTGGAGGGAAGAGAACAGGTGGTGTATGTGAACGGAACCCTGTCCTCCCCCCTCTCAGTGAGCTGCGGCGTTCCTCAAGGAAGCATACTAGGGCCTTTACTGTTACTAATTAATGTTAACGACATGACATCAGCATGTGACTGCAATTAGTTCTTGTTCGCGGATGACTCGGCTTTCCAGGTCTCGGACAAGAACAAATTGCAGGTTGAAAAAGCCCTTAGCCTCAAGCTCTGTAAAATCTGCACATGGATTGCTGATAAACTGTTATTACACCTAGGTAAAACTGAATCCATTCTTTTACCAAAATTAACCTCAGTAAGGCCACAGACTTTATGATCAGAGTGGGTGACAATGTTATCACAAGGAGAGATTACCTATTAGCTGGACACTAGCTGGAGCACTCATCCAATGTCATTTTGACTATGCATGTACCTCATGGTACTCTAGGACCTCAAAGGCACTAAAATCAAAACTACAGACCTCTCAAAACAAACTAATCAGACTACTACTAGACCCCACACCTAGGACTCACATAACCCCTGCTCGTTATGCTAGGGTGGGATGGCTCAGGGTAGAGGACAGAGTACAGCAACTTGCAATGGGCCTGGTTTTCAAGATACTCAAGGGACCAGTGCCCGTACCTACTTCAAAAGAGTGAGAAATGCCCACGGGCACAACACCAGAGGGAGCTCCACTAATCTCATTTCCCCCAGATTCGGCACAGACATGGGGATGAATTCATTCAACTATTATGCCACCCAAATGTGGAATGCCCTACCCCCAGCCATCAAAAAGTACGACTCCCTACCCTCCTTCAAAACCGCCATAAAAGAGTCCTGTTTGCAACTGGACCTAGAAGTCTTCTAGCTTGCCAAAATAAATTACCCCCACTGTTTTTCTGTAAGTGCTTTTACTGCTCCTAGTATTGATGATTTCTTGTATAGTATTGAATGTCTTTATATGTTTTTATGAATTGAATACATAGTACCACAATGGAAAGTAGGCAGTGAAGCACACCTTTACTCCGCCCACTCACTCAAATGAACGGGCGCTATTTATACACTGCCAGAACTACCCAGAAACCTCTATGCTTTTCTCTTCACGTACACACGCTAGCATGTACCTGTCATTCCACCACCCCTTTCACCTCCACAGTTTGCTCTTTTACCCCACTCCTCTCTCTCTCTCTCTCTCTCTCTCTGCCTCTCTCTCTCTGTCTCTCTCTCTCCCTACTTTTGATTTTCATCAAACTTACTTAAACTTTCTTAAAGGTGTGGTTCTTGATTTGTGAATTATACAACTGTAGCTCTGTACTTTTTGCAAACTGTTAATAAAGTATTCAATCAATCAATGAATCAAACAGTGTGTCCATGCAGAGAATCCATGAGCTGAAAAGGCTGTCCGGCATACAGTGTCGTGGTGGGCTTGGAGAGAGGAGATGCTGTAAGAACTCTGAAGAAGATCCTCTCTGCCCTGGTGTAGCTGTGTGATGGCCACATGTGATGGCCACACCAGCAGCCACACTAAGTTGTTAAAACATGGTGGACACTTGTCTTTTTTGGTTTATTAATTTAGTTTAATATTTGTTTTCAGCACTACATACTACATACATAAAGGACTACACACAACCGGTAACTGTTTATTGCAAGTTTGATGATAAAGTTACAGACTGGAGTGTACAGTACATCCATTGAGTTCTTTTGTTAGGGTCAAGTTGTTTTATCAGGAGTCATTTCATTTGTATTTAAGTTTATTCGTTTTTTTGTTGAGTTATCAGTTCGGATGAGTGCTGGAGTTTAGATGGCTGGCCAAAGAAAGGACCAGCTGTTTCACATGTGCTTATAAGGAGCTGATTGAGTAATTGGACTGCACCATGTCCCCTGTGCATATGGGAGGGGCAGGGGTTTATGAGTTTGAATTCATTAAGATTTTGAAGAACTGTATTTTGATATTTCAGTGTCATGGTATTTTCTTTAGTTAATATGAGTTAGTGCTGTAGTGGATTATGTTGTAGTTATTTGTGGTCTGTTTAAATGTTATTCTTTGTCTATTCCCTTTTGTGTCAACAATGGACTGATGACCCACTATATAATTTATGTTCCCCACATGTCCCATTTTGGTTAGGTCAGTCGTGCTGTCAAGTTCAGTTTTGTTTGTCCTAATTTGTTTGGGCCTAGTATGATTAATTGTCATGTTTTTATAAAAAAAAAAAAATGTAAAGAAACTTCACACGTGTCCTGGTGTCTCTCTTGCCGACCAACTCAATCCCTGACAAGCTGCTTTGGGCCAAGAGTGATCCACCAGACTCTGCATGTGATGCCTGGCTTGTGTAGCATAGATTTAGAATGTATTCTATGCATGGTTTTCGCCACACCTGTTTTCACTGAGACTGCCATAGCTTTTTCTACACACTAAAGAAAGGATCTTGATCTGCTCGTGTCATACACCATTGTGGAAGGGGCCATGGGAAGGGTGAAAGCAATGAGGAACTAGAAAAAGTGCTCCTCAGATCACAGGTCTCTGCCAGGTCAGGTAGGTTATTGTGGGCCAGCAATATTCGGAATTCAGTCATTTTAGAGGTGAGTGGAATCTGTAGAAGTTGAGGGATTAATGTTGATGAAGTTATTGCACAGATATGCAAACTTAGCCAATCTTAGCCAATAAGGATGGAATATCAACAATCGGACAGATCCGTCTTCACATTACTATAAAGATAATGTGTACCGATTTGCATGATGTTTGGACACAGTCTGTAAGAGTATAGCCAAAAATGTGTTTTGCTGGTGGCGCTATAACATGCCGATGTGAAACATTTGGGCAACTGGTTCTGCTCTGACCTCCAGGGAGTGTGCATGCACAGTTTCGCGCGGATCAGTCCAACGGTGCTGGAGATGAGCTGTTAACAAACGGACAGACGGACGGACGAACATGCGCATACACGCATGGACACACGGCCGAAAACATAGTCACTGATACTGATACAATGATACTGACCATGATACTGAAGGCACTGTGTGACAGGGATGCAGGCCATGGCAACATGACAGGGCCTGTGACAGGGCCATGACAGCCATGCCATTCAGTGCTGTGAGAGGGGCCTGATGTGACGGGGCCTAATCACAATCAAATGTTATATTTGGAAATCGAAGGAAAGTTTTCTAAATTATATTAGCAATGCAATACACCATCATAAAAATAAAACTTGCATTTTAATTGGGTGTGGGGGCGGTAAGGGACCTGGATATTGGATAGCTTGTAAGTTGTACTGTAGTTGTACCGTAACAAAGAGATTTGCCAAGAAATATTTTTTTTCTACATGCATATTAGGGCTGGCCTCAAACGTCTGATCATTATATTGGCATTAGGATCTCAATTTCAAGGTTCGAACATTAGTTTTGTTTCTTTTATTGCAAAATAGTTTACATTTAGTCACAATATCACTATATCATAGATAATGTCTGTTTGCAATTTATGACGATAGGTTAGATTGACCACATATTGTAAAGGGTAAAAAAAGCTCTCAGTAGCATACCTGCACCCAGCACATACAGAGGTCACACAGTGAGACACTAGAGAGGGACCAGAGAGGGACTGGAGGGAGTCATTTCACCAGCTAGGCCCTCTGTTTGACATCATGTTTTCTTAATGAAAGCCAGCTGTCCACAACATCACTATTCAACTTCATACCGGTAAAAAAAAAACATAAAAGTTAGTGCTTTAAACTTGTCCAGATTCCATTGTGCGCCACGGGCAGAACTTGCCTGCTCGTCAGCATTACAATCAATGGTGCCTGTGATCATCAGGGTGGAAATGAGCTCTTAGGACAGGAGTGCACCCCACACACACACACACACACACACACACACACACACACACACACACACTGTGAGATGAGACTACATACTGGACATTAATTTATAAACATTGTGGTTTGCTAGATCCATGTGTTTGCTTGGCCTGTAATGTATTTAGAATCAACTGTCTTAGTGCAATATAAAATACATCATATTACACTTGTGTCTTTTTTTTTTTACTAGTGGAGTCAATCGCCTGAATCCTGCTCTTTCCCATGTTTTCTGGGTTTAATAGTTTTTGCTTCTGTGGCCAATGTTTGGACATTTAAGCTGTTCTTTTACAGTGTAATCAATTTCATGCACCCTTTTCAACTCATGCCTGTGTTGGTTTACTCAATACAGCAAATGGCTTTAACAGAAGTAACACAAATCCTCAAAAAAAGAAAGAAAGAAAAAAAACTGGAAGAAAAAATACATGGCCCAATGGATGTTTTATGATTAATAATGACCCCCAATGCCATCTTATTACTCATAAACAAATAGCTACATTTATTAGTCTGGGTATAAACCAGATGTGAAGTGATCCCTTGCAGGCCTCCCATATGGAGAATACTGCAGACAGATGGATAAGCCATCTGATAGACAGATTTATGGATAGTGTATATATGTATGTGTATACAGTATATATATATATATACACGCACACGCGCACACACACACACACACACACACACACACACACACACACACACACACACACACACACACACACACACACACACACACACACACACACACACACACACACACACACACACACACACACACACACACACACACACACACAGTATACGCAAACATGCATGCATACATACATACATACAGTATAAACCAGCTACATATTGATGTAGTAATTTTGTACTGTAAAAGCAGGGAAATAGTGGATATATCATGTTCTTTAAGTAATCTTCCAAACATTGTTTTCCTTGCAACACTTTTTCAAAGAGGATGTTATTTGACATCTATCCTGCCGTGGAAGCATTGGTGCTGAAGCATACTGTTTACACATTAAATCATTCCTGCCATAATTCACTTGGATGACATAGTTTGGATGACATCTGTAGAACTTTATTAACACCCTCTAATTAGAATTTACGGTAGATCTGAGTTTTGGAGGCATTTCAGGTGGACATGGTAGGAAACTTTGTTCTCCCTTGACAGAAACTGGTTCAACATCCTCTGTGTGGATTCCGGCTGAACCCAACCCCTGACCTCTTCCTTGTCCCTGAGCCCAGGTCCTGCCCTCCCACTGTAGCCCATCCTCTTGGGTGCAGGCTGACCTTTGAACTTTGCCCCGCCTCTGAGGCTAAGCTACCGTCCGGCTCCCTGACCCCGCACACTGACTTCACAGGAGAAAAAAGAACACGAGACGTAAAGTTGCCCCTCGCCACTAGTCACGCCTGGGGATGTGTGGAATAGTTAAGAGGTGACACCAGTCAACAGTCCCAGAGGTGCACAGATGATGAAACGATTAGAAAAGTCAACTTTGTGTGATCTACCTATCAGGCGAAATCAATAGAAAACAGCCATGTCACAACCTTGGACTGACCACTCTGAATGGATGATGACATCATTCCAAGATCGTGGGTAGAAGACCTTCCTAACTTCATTAATTATGACTGGGTCACTTAGGTCAATATTTGTTTATTCTCAGGAAGGAGCATTAAGGGGATTAGCACTAATCAGAGAGGATTATAAGTGGCTATTATCCAGCTGGATGGTACTTCTTGGCACAATCTACTCACTTTGTACGCCTGTAGAGAAGGATGTTTGGTTAGGAAAGAGGGATGTGGATAATGATTTCTCAAGGGAGGCTTTCTTTGCAAACACAAACATAAACAGGGCTCTCGTGGACCTCGTGTTTACCTTTGACCCAACCTCAAGCGATGGCAGGTCCTCCTAACTGAGTGCCCAACAACTCAAAACCAGGCTGACCAAATGTATGGCAAATATTTCATTGGTAAATGGATGGTGAGGATTTGTACAATGAAAATAAAATGTAAATTTAACACATATAGTGTAAGAATGGCTCAGAGTTATATTAACAGTATTAGCAGTATAGGGTGGAAGTAAAGCCGTGAAAAAAAGATAGACCTTTCATTCCTGTAAACTCAGGTGTCATACGTATCAGCATCGAAGTAAGCATGAAACATGATAAATGTACAATCTAATACCAGTAATATCGGCCATGAGTGGGTATATAGTATGTACGGACTATCGACTATGGCTGTGATGTGAGGCTGATATATGGTATGTACAGTGTCAGCAAGCTACACAGTGGCAATATGGATAAATATGTACAGTCACTCTACAATGAATATAAATGGTGCTTGGCGAAAACTTTAAATACAATTTAGCTGATGCTCTTATCCAGAGCAAGTTACAAAGAGGTATCTTCAGGTTGTGTGCCTGAATTTTCCTCTTTGCAGGATTGTACATATTCAGCTGCTGCTATTCCCCACATGACGCAAGATGTCCTCTGTGTCAATCTAAATAGATGAAAACTAAACCTCTCCAATCAGGGAGAATAAAAAACAACATGCACATGCTGAGCCACAAAGGCCAATAGAACAACAGAAAAAAACAAAAGACAAAGAAAACAATATCACTTTATCGGTCTATCCTTGGACATGACAATATTTATACATCAGTGTCCATGCTGTGTTGCAGTCTATCATTTTTCTTTTAATCTCAGCACAAAAACACGCTTATCTACCTTTTCACTTATCCACCTTATGAAATTCTGTGGTACACTATCCTTCTCCAGCCGATGACTTGTAGCTCTAGTAGTTGTATAATGTGTAACATGCATGTTCTCAGGTCTATCCATGTGATCTGGTCTTCATTAGACTTTAGACTGAACATCCTTGCGGCCTGACAGAGAGAGCCTTTCATGTGTCCCTTGCCTGGTCCCACTCACCAGAGTCTAACCAGAAACACGCCACAGCCCAGGGCGAGGTCAGAGTTCTCACCACACCGCAGCATTAGAGCAACATTGCCTTTCCTAATGGAGAGGGAAACACTCGGGTTATTTCTCATCAATCTCACATACAATATATCCCATCTCATCATGTCTAAAGAGTACCAGCACAAATGGACTGGACCCAGGTGGTAGTGATCTACAGAGAATGCTTGGCTCAGCCTGCTGACCCGAAACTCACATGGGAGTAAAATTGAGAGTTTTCAAATTGTTCAGGTTACAATCTATGTCATAAGAACAGTAACGAGAAAGTTAAAGTCCATCTTTTTTTTTCTTCCACCATACATCAAAGATGAAGCAGGATTGTACCTATCATCAAAACCTAAACTCTGCTGATCCTTACTGGGGTAACGTTACAGTTGTTCTTTCAACTATGTGCAGGTTGACCCACAAAATATGGGGTTGCGAGATTTGATAAATAGTGAAGCATGCCTCATTGCAATGTTAATCTGCAGAACGGGTGAAAACGGGTCAGAGGAACTGTGTGGGAGAAACAGGCTATCTTTGTTGGTCTCCACTGAATAGAGCCAGTGTTTTATTCTCTATTGTAATAAAAACAAAATAAGACTAATGTCAACCAGCAGTAAGGGTAAATATTTAACTGACAGATATTATTCAAGGAGCCAAATGAATAATATTGTTTCCATAAATATCTGTTTGAATTTGAAAGCAATATCCCCCGACTTTCACAATGGGGATGTAATGACATGCAAAGTGAATAAGCCCTCTCTGGTTTTGTACCATCTGAGACAAAGCTTTTGTCCTGATGACCAGCCTTTTATTTAGTTGTTGCAGCTTTTTCTTCTTCCCTTTTATGTCCTCGGAGACTTGGGTTTCCTGCACCGTGCCTCGAAAGAAGGCTGGAGGCCTTTTGTTTGGAGGTTTTCACACTTGAGGGCCGTGGTATTTGGTGTGTGTAAAGAGGGACTGTGACAGCCTGAAAAGGGAGAGGGGTGGGGCTGGCACACACAGAAAGGAGCCTTGGCTAAACACTGGCCTGGCTCCTGGAAAAGAGAGGAGGATTAGCGTGCACAGAGTGAGAGGAACTAATCTTCTGTGACATAATAGAACTGTACATAAACAACAACCCTGAGAAGTGACTGACTGAGAGGGGCTGAGAGTGTGTGAGAAGCGGGGTCCAGAATAATCAAGCCTGATTTATACTTAGTTGTATCTGTTAGTTTTGTCGCGGGACACCGCTGTACCATGGAGTATAAATTAGCAGCCTGTTTGCCAGAGAAAACGTTGGTATTGTACGTTTCTGCAAAACACGTTGCATATCAATGTTTCTAGATGCAGCCCATGTTGCCAAGTCGGGTATTAAGACAAGTGCAATTGATTAACTGATTCCCCTCTCCCTCTGAATGCAACACGAACGGTGCTGAGTCGGCAGTGTGGCCATTGCACCGCGCGGTGTGGGCATTTGTTTGGCGTGGGCACTCACTTGATGCTCAGTGAGCTTCTTGCTCGGGCATGCCTCGGGGCTCAAGCTTGCTTCTGCCGCCGCACCTGCCTTAAAACGTTGAGATTCACCTTATTAACTTTAAAAAAAATATTTGATATGTGCATTGAGTAATGCCATATATCAGAAACTTTTAACAGGAACTTTTAGTTTTTTTTGGAAGTGAGCTGTTGAAATTCCAAATGCTGTTTAAACAGTTGTCAATTGCACTCTCCATCTTCTTTCTTATTTTGCAATTTCCATCTTGTTTACATTTTCAGTTTAGCTTTATTTACTCTTTCGCATCTTATTTGTTTTGCACTTTTCATCTTCTTGTGTAGGCTACATTTGCTGTCACATCTTGAACGCATAGAACTAGGAGTTCTCTACAAATGTTGGCAGTTAGAGTGTCCATGTTAAACTCATTGAAAACCCACATCCCTGGTACTGGTGACAGATATCATCCTTCTAATGAATGAGGAGACCATCATTTTTCGATTAGTTATTCCATGCATTGACTTCATGGATTCCATGACTTACAGGACTCCTTGATGCAACATTACATTACAGAAAAATATTAATATAATGAAATAACTAATGCATTAGAAGGACAACATCAGTCACCAGAAGCAGGGGCTTGTGATTTCAATTAGTTTTAAGTTGAATGGGCTTAATATAGGAGGGGGCGTGTTCGATCAAATGAATATAAAATATTTAAATATTGAATAAAACAACTTAAAAACTGTCTGAGGTGCACACAAAAGCATGAGTGTGTTAACGTGAAATTCCCTTTTAATGAAAGTGCTGGAAAACTCTGCACTGTTCTTTGAAGAGAATCTGCTAGGACACGTCATATCCATCTCCCTCTGAACAAATAATATACACACACACACACACACACACACACACACACACACACACACACACACACACACACACACACACACACACACACACACACACACACACACACACACACACACACACACACACACACACAATAAAAGTCTGATAATTGATGTAATGTAGGCATTGTTGAGGAAGTTACTTTCAAAATGTAATATATTACTTTGTTTTTCAATTAACTTTAACAAGTTTTGTTACATTATGTGCCAAGTAATACTGTGTTAATTAACTTTTGCATTCATTTCACAAAATAATGAAGTGCAAAAAGACTAAGCATAATATTAAATGGAAGAGGGGTGGCTAATGGAATGGAGAATGCCACAATACTGTTATTTGTATTAAAATGCAATTTTTGCCTAAGTCATGATGAAACACAAACCATTTTAGATGCAACACCTGCTTTCAGTGCAGGGTATATATCTTGACAAATTGAATAAATATCTGTATAGCGAATAGTCACACTGCATTGTCATTAGTGTGCATGATTTTGTCAGCGTAAAAGCTTCTTAAACAGTTATGTAACCTCTAACATTACTACATTAGACAAGAAAAACTGGCCTTAACCAGTGCTGTACCCATGTGGACAGAACGTTTGACATTTGGCAGCTTGGTATAGCTAATCGTCTGTCTGTTCATATTCAAGGCGAGCCAGGATTTCGGTCTGAAACAGGAGTATGTTGTTACAGCATTAGTCTTAACCAGGAGCCAACATCTCTTCGGTTGTCCAAAACTCCATGCCAGGACGTCCAGCACTAACACACTAAACCAGACCACCCACTGTTCCAGGCGGAAACATAACGGGGTATATCACATACAAATACATTACAATCAGAATATCACAATGCAGCGCACGGGTGGCGCAGTGGTAAAGTCCCTGCCCTCCACCACGGAGGTTGTGAACTTGTGAAACCACCGTGGTACATCCGGCTTTGTGGAGCGTCTCACCCGTGTTCGGGAGAGGGCAGCCGGGCAGGGAGGGTGAGTTGTCCCTGCTTATATATCTACGGGCTGGGGCAGCACCTGTCAGCAGGGAGTGTTGGGCGGGAGGAGTAGTACGAAGGCCCTACCTACGTCCTCCCGGTGGGGGCTCTCATCCTCAATGGCAGGTGAGTCAGTAGGATACATACATACTGCATTGTGATTTATTTATAAATGTTTTCTAAAATTTTGAACAGCCAATTATTTGTTACCCTTTTTCTCCTGCGCAAGTGCTGATTTTTTCTAGCCTGATTATCATACTGAAGCTGCGTGGAGCTTCAGTCTGACATTGGCTGCAGTGTAGGCGATTACAAGGGGGAGGGGATTCGAATTTCCCTAAACCAATCACAAGAGATCCACTGATTCCACCTACATCTGATGTCATCGCACAGCTTCTTTTAGCAGATATTCGCTGATTGGCGTGTTGTTAGACCCACCCCCACCTCCGACTCTCATTGGACGGTACTTTTAGTACCAAATAAATCCTAGGTTTTCTATTACAACACCAGACCAAGAGGGGCAGTTCCCTCAGAGACTGGGCGGGGTCTATGGTCTGGAACCAGGCTAATTTTGCCCCTGTCCGTCAGTCCGTGCGTGTGTCCGTCCGTCTGTGTACAGCGAATCTGAACTGTGGCTATTATAGCACCACCAGGAGGTCGATTTTTGCAAAAGTTTTTTTTTATATTAACCTACTCCTGCAGATTTTGTCCAAACATCACGCAAATTCACGGCTATGTGCAAATTCAGATCAATTGCTCCAGCCACTGAGGAGAACCGGGCAGAACAATTTTGGCCTCACCATGACACCATGACTACAGAGCATTGTCAAATTATAGGAGGATAGTAGAGATGGACAGGAAACAGGGAGAGAGAGACGGGGAGAGACGGGGAGAGATATTGGATAGTAGAGCAAAAATCGTCGGGAACGGGACTCGAACCTGCGATGCCCAGACTAAACTTATTTTTTGCTATTACCCCTACAGATTTTGTAACAACTGTAGATCCACATCAGTCTTCAAATGAACATTTGGAATTGATGTCTGTTATGTCAGAGCCAAAAAACTCACACACAAAACAATTGAAGTGACCAAGAAGAGTTATAGAACTCACTATCTTCATTCACATCAGTCTTCAAATCCATTTAATCCAGAGCCAGAAAAAGTCACTGACTGAAAATAGAGCAACAGCTTGAATTGCATTAGTACACAGAATACAACACAATATGACAACAATAGAACAACAGCTTGAATTGCATTTGTATACACAGCATACAACACAAGCTGCAGCTCAGCAAGAACTAAGAAGGTTCCCATCAAGAAAGAAAGAAAGAAAGGAATGAATGAATAATGGTCATGAGGAATAGGCCTACATAGGTTTTTTTTACCACCAAGCCATGTGAACCAATACAGCCACCACTGTCACAACTCACAACATTCAATATCAGCCACAACACAGACACACTGTACATCCACATCAGTCTTAAATTCCAAATGAACATTTGGAATCGATGGCTGTTATGTCAAAGCCCAGAACCTCTAGCTTGAACTTAATAGGAAATTGCAAACTCACACATAGGATAATTGAAGGGACCAAGAGCCACATACACATATACTGTTCCCTGTTACAACTCACTACCTTCTACCTTCAACGGCAGACACAACACAGCATTCAAAATGTCGATTCACATCAGCGTTCAATTCCAGAACCAGAAACAGCCACTGAACTTGTTTCATTGCCACCTAGTCATTGGGTCCCAAAATGACAGCAATAGTAGAACAGCTTCACATTAGTATACACACAGCATACAACACAAGCAGCAGCAAAGAAAAACAAAACGAAAAACAATGTTCCTACCTTGAGCTGTCTTCTACTTGAATCAGAATCAGCTTTATTGTCACATCACAGGTTTACAGAAGTAAAGTGGGTGAAATCTGTTTTCGTGCATAGTTCCCATCGTATTGTTATTTCCATAGAAGAAAGAAAGGGAAGAAGAAGGGGGGGGGCAAGGGGGGAGAGGAGATCAAACAAGAAAAAACAAAAAACAAATTATCTACATATTTCCACATGGTACCTGGGATAAGATAAAAAGGTGCGTGAGCATAGCAGCAGATGTATACTGTGCATACTGTGTATGGACATTAGTTAAGGTGCTTGAAAAAGAAAAACTTCATCAGTTGTGTAAGTGATGGCCAGGGTCAAACTTTGGAACCCATGGCTAAAGAGCTAGAGCCCCCCTCTCTAGTTCATCCCCTCCAGTGGTGTCTCCAGTCATCTCGGCAGGGGTCATCAATATGTCCGTACACTGACAAATATGTCCGTGGCAATACTTGTCCATGGCAAATTTTTTATTTTATTTTTACACACCATTTATAATGTTCTTATTTTGATCATAAAACCCAATTACTGAATGTCAATCTCCAGGTTCTCTTCAGAATATGTATGACACTGATTTACTATGCATATGGCACATTTGGAGTCCACTAGGACAGTGGTTCTCATACGCTTTATTTTCAAGGACACCCATAACTCCTGAGAGTTTACAAATGTAACCAAATGTACCCGTACATTTGTACACTCTCAGAGTTACAGACCTGTAATGGTCATTTAGGGCTAGCTCTTTATATGTTATGTACAGTCATTTTGTATGTCCATGGCAAAAACAGAATTTTGAATTTTGAAAATGTCCACTACAAGCCAGCATGGCAATGACGCCTGCAACAAATGCTTGTTGGTAACATGTTCATCCTGGTTGACATTTAGTATTGCCTTAGCATTCCGGTGTAACACAGTGGCCAGGGACTGCTGTAGGGCATGCTTCAGGGTCCAGCATTCACAGCTGTATAGGAGAACGGACTCTACAGGACTGAGAAGAAGCTTGATATGGTGGGGGGTTGGACTTCCACACACTGGCCATGCAATTCAGAACCCTCAAAGCAACCCCTGCAACACCCCTGCCAGGATGTCACTCACTGTTGGCTCTGGTACCTGTGTAAATGGCTCCTATGGTCCGAAGTAGGTTGGGATGGACACCAAATGCCTTGAGTGTCAGTCAGTCAGTCAGTCAGTCTGTACTGTGACAGTCACTGTTCTGACCCATGGCCTATCAATGGTGCACAATTGTTATGTTGTGTGGACAAACAGAAACATCAAAATATACTTCAAGGTTCTTTATTCAAACACTAACAAACAAATTATTCATCTCTCTCACCGTGGCTCTTCACTGGATACTAAAACAGTCAAGATGGTAGCCTAGCCTGGTTCCATACCATAGACCCCGCTCACTCTCTGAGTGGACTGTCTCTTGTCTGGAGTTGTAAATGTGAACTAGGCTAGCCTGGGCAGCGTTCCTTTTCGGGTATATGATCCGGTCGGGAGCGACCGGATCGCGACAAACCGGAAAGACGTCTCACCCCAAAATAGGTCCGTCCTAATAAAATCCTAATAAAACCTAATAAAAATATTTTTTAAATATAAATGTGAGTGTACTTTCCGGAGACTATTTAGCGTCTGTATTATCCATATTATCCCACGGGGAAATTCTATTCAATTTACATAGTGATTGGGGAACCAAAACAAAGCGGCAAAACCGGATCGCGACAATCCGGAAAGAGGATTCTTTTTTCTTTTTTTTTTTCCTAGACCGGATCATATGGGTCTTTAGTAACGCGGACCAGGCTTTCCTCCGAGGTGGAAAGACTGGTGACGCGAGGTTAATGTGAACCGAAGACTTCTCCGGCACAAAATGCGTTGTCCAATGAGAGGCGGAGGTGGGCGTGGGGATCCCTTAGGATTGGTTTAGGACATTTCTAATCCCTGACACTATGGAGACAATTTTAGACTGAAGCTCCACGCAGCTTCAGTCTGATAATCAGGCTATGAAGATTGGGTTCAATTCAATGTATAGGTTTGTCAGGTGACACACCTGCAACCACTGATCGGGCCAATTTGGGCCAAACCATTTTGTCTGAGGACAAGGCTTTGTATCTGTCTAGAGGTTTTCAATGTGTTAAAGAGGAACACTTGACATCACACTGGACATTGAAAAGCAAAGATCCACAAGCCTAAATGAAATGTACATAATGTATTTTGTCCGTTTATGCCTAGTGAACGGAAGTGACAGTATTATGAATACCCCCTAATTATTTGGTCTGTCTGGTGGGAGGGGCCATGTGGCTATATGGGGTGAGCTGTTCATTACTTGTCAGTTTGCTGTCAGAGTCTCAGGAGTTCTCCAGTCTCTATCATTTGCTGTATTTTATAATAATGCTTAGCTTTGGTTTACACTCGATCATTTGAGGTTATTTGGTTTTTGAATTTTTCATTTCTATTTACAGACATCTGGTCAGTCTCCTTTGTTTTTGCCATTGTTCTGACACTTGGGGGAAATAAAACTGTGTTAAAACTTGCCTATCTGCGTGCCTTGCCTTGACATGTAGATACATATATTGATATACATGACTTGTCAAGTGACACGGAAGGTATGTAACAATCATGCTTCTTCCAACTCAGAAGCATTGCTAAAATCAAGTCCTTCATTTTGTCATCATTTGCAGACCTTGAAAAAGTCGTTCATGCTTTCATCTCACCAAACAAATAAATAGTATAATAGTAAACAATAACATGTTTCTCTTCCCTGCAAATATTGATTTATGTTGTCCTCACCATCTGGTGGCATTACAATCAAACAGCTCAACACAACAATATATTCACTTCACATCACACAACAGTGCTTTATCCTGACTAGTTTTGGTTTTACTAAGTAAAATAATTATAGTAATTGTATGGAAATCTTAAAGGTAGGGTGAGTGATTTTCTTTGGTTATTTTCTTTTGGTACAAAGTATTAAATAGCTCTATATTCTGATAGTACTTATTGCTATAGAGTGTTTGTTTAGTAACAGGAGTCCCCATGTCTCTCCAGCTCTAAATTAAACAGAAAATGCATTTTCAGGTCGGGATACCAATTTTATCGGATCAGGATAGAGAACTCAGTCAGGATACATGATAAACAAGTGAAATTAGAAGTGATGACACAAAGCAATGAGCAGACACAATTGGAACTGGAACACTATAATAATGAAGCTGATAAATGGGTACTCACCTACCTGAAAATATGTTTTCTGTTTATTAAAGAGCTAGAGAGATTGGGGGGACCCCTGTTATTGAACAAACATTCTATGAGTACTATCAGAATATAGTGCTTTAACCTTTTAACAAAAAAACGGTTTGTTTTGACCAAAAAATGTTTTACCCTACCTTAATGCTAAGCAGCTAATTGGAAACAAAACTCCCAATGCAGTTTGTCATGAACTTCATGAAGATAATTAACTTACTCTTTCAACTGTCACACACGACTCAGCCGTTTTAACTCCCACTACACTGACAACTCTACTCTACTTCAATGAGGAGTGTTATAAGGTTGTTTATTGCACTTTGTTTACTTCTTAACATCATGGAGCTTTGTGAAACACGTCAGTCTGTCTGTTTGCACTGCAGCAGGTGTATTGAGAGGGGGTGGGGAAACCGAAGGATTTTAAAGGGACTGCTTAGGGAGTGTCTACCAATAACCTGCCGTCACAGAGTGGCAGGTGTGTCCGTGAGGAGCTAATCTCCGGCACCATTGAAGCTATCAGTGCGAAACTGCATGCACACTCCCTGGAAGCCAGAGCAGAACCTCTGGCCCAAAGTTTTCACATCGGCCTTTTATAGTGCCAATAGAATTACACGCATAAGTTTAATTTGATAAGTTTAATATAAAAAATAAAGTCTATAATGAATTGGTAACTTAATTACCATTATTAGATACTTGAGGACATTACATTGTTAGATTGAGCAAATAGTTTGCTTTTTACCCTTCTCATTGAATGCAACAAAAAGTCACATTACACTATGATACTCTCTCTACACAAACATTCAATGCCCCTCCCTGCAATAAGATGGTCTATTTAAGCTGTCAAATGTACTTGTTCATTACACTGCTCACTGCTGCTACAGGTATTGCTGCCACCCCAGCATCCACCTGTAGGCACTCACCTACTATCTCTTCAGTTTAGAGCCTAGATGTCAAAATAAATTCTGTATCATTCAATTTAAATAAATCTGTTTCACGCCTGGTCTTCTTGGCTAAAGGTTTGTGCAGCCGACCTTTGTTATGGTACGTTCACTCTTGCTTGTAAGTTAGATGGCCTGTTTATTTGGACTGGTGGAGTGTATGTCTCAGGCTCCGGGACCCATCAGTGAATATGCTGTGTTGGGAGTCTGGCATTCTGTTACTTAAGCCAAAATAAGCAACAGCATCTGCCAAGTAGTCCAATGCTGGGAAGAGAAGCATGTCTATTGACTGCTCACAGTACTCTCAATTAAACAACATTGCAAAGGGAATAGGTTAAGGATTATTTTATTACTTAGCAGTTTGTACAGTTTCTACCATGGAAAAATAACATGTAACATAAGACTGTATTTACAATTCCATTTTTACAAAATGTCTTTACAAGATTTTTTGCCAGTTCAAAAAATTCTAGACTAAAACACACAAAACATACACATTCACACACATCCAAATCAAACATTGTAATACACACATAAATAAATATAGACATTCACTGACTGTTCCACGACAAATATTTCTACAGCCAAGAACATATACAATTCATCTTTCCACACAAGTTATAATTTCATTAATAAACATTACATATTATTCCCCATATAGTTCTTTGTTAATCTGTTAATGAAATATTGGTAACATATTCAAAAGAGGTAACACAGACATTATTTCATGCCAACAGAACGCTAACGTTGTCATGCAAAACCATTACAAGCATTCAATTTGAAGCTAGTAATTCATTTACAGTTCAAAAATCAAATGTACTTCTACATGCAACATACTATGAGAAATATTCTGGGTGACTACAATTTTTTTAGTTACATTATTCAGTCAGTACATACTGTATGCCTAAGCGCCTTTTTAACAGATAAATCAAAAATAAATAGATGAATTTCGAAATTCCTTTTTTGATGAAAAAAAGAAGATTGTTTTACAATTCTATGGCATTTCCCTCCATTTATGTTCAAGTGTCTTCAATCAAGTTGCAAAAAAAAAAAAAAAAAAAAAAATCATGTCCTCAATCAATTGAAAAGCTGATGCATGTTGTGTTCAAATCCAACCGGAATTGCTAATGTCCTGTTGCCATGTAGACCATTGAATTGTTGTGGACCACAACAGTATATCGTGTTTGACCTGACAATTCAGAACTGTTGATGAATTGGTGAAGTACGTACAAAACTAGCACAGAAAATGAGTCCTACAGTTTGCATTTGACTATTCAAACCAGCAACCAATCTGATGACCTTGGTCAAGAGAAGGGCTAAGAAATAAAAGCATTATGTGCTCTGGAGACCGGAGAAGAAGGTCCCATATAGGGGGGGGGGGGGGGGGGGGGGTCAGTTCATGGTCTGTTGTGCAGTGTATTCCATTTATTTCCACACTGTATTCCTTCCCTGGTAGACAGGAGAAAGGAGCCATTGGCTGGGCTCCCCATGGGGTCTGCTCAGTGTCTCTCTACCGACGACTTCTGATGATGAGAGTGGTGCTGCCTGAGTCTAGGTCCTGCATCAAACACAAGAGCAAACAACAACCATTGAAACCATGTTAACACTACACAGATCCATCGTATTTAGCCATTTGATTGGTTCGGTGGCAATCACGTGGGCACAGCTTGCAGCTAGTTCAGGTTAGGTACTGTTATAGTTAAGATTAGGCATCGGTTTGGTGTAGTTTAATACATTTTTGTTAAGGTTAGGCACTGTTAATAATCGTAACGTTTAGACATGGGTTAATAAGGTTAGGTACTGTTAGAATGGTTACATTTAGGCATGGGTTTGGTTTTGATTGATACATTGAATACTTTCAAAAACAGTACAGCACTTACTATTATGCAAGCAATGCTAAAAGGATAACACAAAAAGCCTTGTTTCCATTAAGGTAAGGTTAATGTTGGATAGTGATTCCTTTACTAATTCGGTCCGACAACAGAATATCCACTAAGAATGAACCCAGTCAAGTGAAAACTATTGAGTACATTCCAAGAGATATGGACCGCAGTAACTGTGACGACAGCAGACAATGATGGCTTGGCTTGGTACTTACGATGCTGAAGTACAGGTAGGACGCTAGGAGTCTGGAAGGTCTTAACAGTTGCAGGACCCTCCCCTCCACTTGTTATGACCTGCACCTCCAGTCTATAGTAGGTGGCGGGCCGCAGGTTGGACACCACAAGCAAGTTATGATCCTAGAAGAGAACAGCAGGCAATCAGCAATCAGCACAAGACAATGTGATTCAGAATTTGACTGATTTTGAATGAGCCCTGCTACATAAACCTGGGGAGTGTGAGCTTACAAAGTTCTCTCTTTGCACAAACCATAGACAAAAACAAAGATTTTTTTTTTGGGTCTACTCTTTTTCTTTTTTGCTGCCAGTCTGGTAAAGTGTGCAGTGGGTGGTTTTATTTATAGATGAGCTCGGCAGGCTGGGAGGTGCAGACAGCCGGAACGTGTTGTTGATAGAGCAGATTATGTAGAATAGGGGGCTTATTTATTTTTTATTTTTTTGAGAGAGCTCGCTCAGGATGAAAGAGGAAGGAGGAGAGAGAGATTAAAAGGTAGAAGGAGGAGAACTTCTTTCGGGACACAACGCCCCTCCATCAGATCTATCTGTCTGTCTGTCCACGCGCCACTGCTTATCACAAGATTCATGTAAAGAGGCTACACCAGTAATACCCTCACCACTGACAGATCCTGCATAATGAAAGGCTTAAGATAGCACCTCTCTTCCTCCAGTACAGGGCAGCATTCACCTCTCAGTTCAAAAAGTGGAAGCCTAAGCTATTTCCACTGTACTACGTCCAAAAGCATACAAGCTGCAACATTCTGATATAGCCAATAGAGCACAGTGATTACAGAAATGGGAATTTAAACTAAACTTACTGGGGGCAGGATTTGGGACTGGGAGATTATGCTGTTGGGCAAGCTATTTTGCCGGCTCTCGGTGGTCACCTCAGCCCATGTAACCTGAAATCCTGTGATTCGCTGGTGGGGAGCCACCCTGGACACGCGCCATAGGAAGTTACCAGTGATGTTCCCCTCGCTGATGGAGAATGAAGCAGTCAGATTCTCTGGCTTGGCCAGCACCTTAGGAAGCCCTGAGGAGAAAGGTGTGCAGGGGAGAACTAATTCATCATTCATATACAACAGCATGGTGTGTGAAGGCATTGAAGGTCAAACGCAGTGAATACATTTATTTACCATCCCTATGTGAGCTCAGTCAAGGTGTTCGCTACGAGGCTAAGGTATGGTGACTGAATGCCAACACTCACCTCCCTCCCCTGGGCAGGGGATGTGTTTGTGAGTCTTGCTACGGATGGTAGCGCAGGACGGTGTGAGGAAGGTGGTGCTCTCGTCCTTGGAGCGTCTCTTGGACTTGAGCATGTGAACGGTGACTTTGTACTTGCAGGAAAACAGCAGGCCGGCGAGGTTGATGTAGTTCTCCTGAGCCAAGAAACACATTATTCAGCCCTGATGACTTTGACATGTCACCCAGGTCAGGTCCCATGGAGCTTCAGAGATAATTAAATACACAGAGCCAGGGAGGCTCACATTCCCTCTTAGGCCTAAGGAACATGCCCCACATTACAGGGCCACTTTGAACACCCACATGGTAGGGGTTAAGCCACTATTCTTCCATTCAAACTGCAATACAAATGATGATTTCTTTTTTATGGCTTCCAAATGTAGCACAAACACAAGAGGAACTTAATAAAGATGATGGAACCAAAGTGGATTCATGTGTAATAATTTTAAATGAGATTGCCATGGAAATCCATGTTAATGAATTCTGTGGAGCGTTCTAATACTCATTTCAGACTTTAATCATCTATTGATCTAAACAAAAATGCCTTTCTCATCTCTTTTCTAGGAAACAAAAAAAATCCTGCTGAGTGGTGGATTTAGATCTTGCATTTGTAATAAAGCGGTTCAAAATTAATGGGCCATCCCAAGAGAAGGGGTGTGTGTGTATATTCTCTGATATGAAACAGCTCTGATTAAAAGTGAATGAGGCGCCATGCTCTCACACAGGGGTCTACAAGCAAAGGGCTGGAATGCTTCCCAGTGATCTATAGAAAAAGGATGTATATTTCCTAGCAACCGGAGAGCTGGTCCCTTAAGAATGCATTGATTGCCAGGCCTCTGCCATCCTGTATCAGACTGAGCCCAACCAGCCAAACCTCCCCAACCCCCTGAACCTCTCCCAACCCCCAAACCTAAAAAAAGCCCCTGTGCAAGCAGCATGGCTGGGGCTGTTGGAGGTGAATGGTCGCCCATTCCCGGAAACATTGTTTAAGTAAATGCGTTTTATTGGCCAACACACCACATGTCTGACCACACGACTGAGTCATAATATCCAAAACAACAGCCAGCGATTTGCCCCGTGCAAAACCAACACGATGGGGATTCAGACTCACAACTGGACATGTTTTCTTTAGAGGAGCTGCTCTCTAAGCATTAGACAAAAGGTTAGGCACGTGCTTTGCATAGCACTAAGCTTGCACACCGAGCTTTGGGTCTCAGCACTGTGCTCTGTGAGGTGTCTCTCAACTGGACAGTCTGAAGCATTGTTAGGGACTAACCTGTGTGACAGATTTCTCAGGTCCCCGTGTCTCATTGTGGCTGCAGTACTCTGGCATCCATTGGACATGGTAGCGACTCACCAGGGGATCTGAGGCAAGGGGGGAGGAAGAGAGAAAAGAGAATGTCATTCAAAAGGAACCGCATGGCCGAAACATACTACAAAGCGCCCATTGAACATAAATCAGATATCATATAAAACTCTGCCTAGATGAAAAATGCATGATGGTATCTTGCGAATCACAACACCGCTCTGCGTGAGATCTGTTCATTTCATCGCTTTCATCGCAGATGATCCGGATAACTTATCTGCCTCCAAAAACATGACTGCATTTCCTTCTCGCAGTGGTTCTTCTTAATCCAAGCATTAGACTATCAGCTGCAGTATGACTTTCCTTTTCCCTAACGTTTTCTGTCTTTTATCAACTGAGGGGCCATTACACAGCCAAAACATTCCTCGCCACAACTGCTTAGGGCTTTCACAACCTCATCAGTGGAGCGCCCATGATAGCCTTGCCGGGATGCCAGGTTCAAGCCCTGGTCTGTAGCTGCAGCTTTCATTTCATTAGCGTACAGTAGCGCCTCATTGGCTAATCAGCTGTGTGTATATCCTCCCCTCACCCACATCTCATTCTACTGGATTTATTATTCATTCTCCTGTGTCACATGGATGTGCAACGCCTCTCCGATTAATAATTGAGTTATGCTGCGTTAGCCCCTTGGCGTGGGCCCGGGTTTGCGGTGGGGAGATAAAAGGGGTCCTTTGAAGGCTTAGACACAGATCTGGCACTCAGAGCCCCTGAGCTTTTTGGAAGCAGAAGAGAGGAATTACAGGGAAGCGGGAAATTGGAGAAAAATAAACAAGATATGCGTGGCTGGGTCTGACAGGGGGTGGGTGGGGGGGGGTGCTATGTAAAACAAGGATCGGTACATGGAAATCAGGTAGAGAACAGAGTCCCGGCAATGGTCGATAAATCATGACTGGGAGCTGGCTTTAGAAGTGCCGCCACTGCCGGACTGCTGTCTATTGTCTTGCGTGCAAGATAGACAGTGATATATCATCTATGTCAGTGTATAGTAAAGCTCTCCTACATCTGGCGCAGGCACTCAGACAAACCAGGTCCTGGTCCAGATCTGCTTGGAGCCACGCTGTTCTGATCAGTACCAAATAAGACAATGAGTAAAGGAATTTAAATGCGGCTTGGTTAAACGGTTCCTTTTCTACGCTGCAGAAACATGCAGGGATTTCTATATTCCACTCCATCTGTGTGTGTGTGTGTGTGTGTGTGTGTGTGTGTGTGTGTGTGTGTGTGTGTGTGTGTGTGTGTGTGTGTGTGTGTGTGTGTGTGTGTGTGTGTGCGTGTGCGCGCTAAAAGGCAGGGTCTTCCATCAGCCCAGCGAGAAGCAGCATCTATACCGCCCGTTGGGGGTCTACAAACAAGCCACAGCAAAAGGAGCTGGACCAGGATTAACTCCACTCTACAACTCCGCGGTTCTGCTTGACCCAGTCACCATCACTCAGCTCTCCGAGTCCTGGCCAGGTCTGCTCACGGTTCTCGGCCAACATACCGAAGTCTCACTCATACTCTTTCTCATTCACCTCCTTCTATTTCTCACTCCCTCTCTGTCTCTCTTTCTCTATATCTCTCTCTCCTTCGGTGTGATTCAGCAGTGGGTCTCTCCAGCTCCAGCACCAGGCCTCTCTCCTTTAGCCAGCCCTCTGCATTCTTGACTCTGGGATGTGGAGCTTGGCTTGGGCGATGACATATATTAGTAACATAACATAGACCAGTGAATGGAACTTGACAGGTTACCCTTGGAGCGCGCCTTTCAAGGTTTCCATATTTCCACTCTGGTATTAACGGAGAGGCTGGGGAATGGATGCTGCTGGGACAGACATTCCTATAGGCTTTAACCCCTCTTGGGCGCTACCCGTGACTGTTTCTGGGCTGGTGACGTCAGGTCTTGTAAAACAAAGTGGACTGTTTCAAACAGCAACGCGAGGGTGAGGATCTATTAAATACAGCTGTCAATAAATCCCATCACACGGCTGCTGGCTCCCTGTGTTTATTGTTCTTTACTAAACAAGAGGCTCGGCTCTAACAGCCCATGTGCAGGTTTACGCTCACTTGCCCAGCACTCACATTACCCAGTTCCCACAAAGACACATTGTTTCATTTAGGTCTTCTATGCCATCCAGTACCAGCTTCACAAAATCAACCTTTCACTGTTTAAGAAACTGAGAATCCCTCCTATCACAGAATTGATTAGGGCATTGAAGAGTCAAAGTGATTGATCGGCATAATTAGTTACTAATTGCAGTCTAATTAAACCCATACAGTACAATGCATACCTCCGCGGTTCTTCCAGTAGACGCGGACCTGCAGTTGGCCATCCTGGTAGAAGGGTGTGCCCACCTCAAGCGGTCCAGAGGGGCGTTTAGCCAAGGTGGAACTAATAGGATTAATCTCCTCCTTCTTTGACTTGCTCAGTGATTTGACTGCAAAAGAGAAAGGGGAGATGTTTACTGTTGTAGCTAGCATGTTAACAGAAGCACACAGTGATCTCTTTCTGTGTTAGAACTCATTCTCATTTCAGAAATGTGAATATTATAATATTGCAAAGTCAGAGACTGATGGATCAAACATTAACCGCCTGTCTTCACCTGAATCGTTACTTTGAGCCGTACTGAATTGGAGAGCAGCCTTGGAACTCTTCAGGCGCACCTGTCCCCAGTAGGCCACTGCCTGCAGCTCCACAGTGTACGTGCTGTTTGCTTGCAGCCCTTCCAGATCCACCCAGCTCTGAGCCTGAGGCAAGAAAAAACACACACGTCTTACACAATGACAGCGGGAACGGCGCACTGTCACGACCATCGCTCAGAGCCCAGTCGCTGTCCCGTTGGTAAGCCTAGTTCGACCCAGCCCGGCCCGCGCCGGGTCCGGGCCTGTGGGAAAGCCCGGTTATTGGAAACACATGTGGAGCTGAGGAAAGCATCATGGTGAGGAGATAGCCTTCAGGGCCTCCTCACTGTGTGTTTGACTTCTAGCATTCCTCCATCAGCATGAGCTTGATGAGTCCTACTTATTGACTGTGGTTGTTTTGACATTCCGCTGCCAGCGGGCTGCTTTCAAAGCCCCGAGGTGCCAAAGTGGAAACCAGTAGTACATGTGTCAATAGGTGTTTGGTGTCTCCCACCTCTATGTCCGCCGTGCCACATCTGCTACGGATTTCAATAAGCTAATTCAGAGAAGACTCTGTAGACTTTACCGTCTAGACAATAGACCTTTCTGCTCAGGTTTAATGAAATGCTCTTCACAGAGATACACAGAGGAGTCTGGTACCAGTTAGCACCTCTCTGCATGTAATTATAATCAGTCAGTATTTTCTCAAATTGAGGTATTTTGACACGTGCACTACTTTCATCAGCAACTACACTACTACAGTATGTTCCCAGTAATAGTGGGAAGACAGCATGTGTTTTATAGGATACATTAATTTTTGCTATGTGTGTGCCAGTTTCATTTAATGGGGAATCCTACTCAATTTGACCAATTTAAGCACCCAAATTGTATGTGTTTCCCCTATTGTGGGAGAATCCAATCAATATGCATCTGGGTAGGATTTTGTTGAAAGCCATCAGCCAGACCACTGAGACTTTAATTTATGGTACCATCAAAATGCAAACGCCGAGCGTTGCTACACTGGAAATCAAACAGAGATGAAAATGCTACTAAAATGTGGTCTTTTTTATGTGCTCTCTATGTGCCATCCCAGATACTGCAAATGAAGCATTATGCAACCTTGCAAAATAATCTCTAGGAAGGATATGAAAGTTTCTACTGTCAATCAATATCAGCAGCATCAATATTAGCATCATTCATGGCAATGGATTCGTGTGACAAAGAAATGAGAACAATAGAAATGTAGTTGCTCAACCGATTACCATTAGTGAAGTGGATTTAGGATTTTTTAAAGATGTGTTGCCTATATTCATCACTTTTTTGATGTTTAGTTGCTGAACACTGATCACTTCACACTGCTACTCAATATACTCCATAGCTCATGATAGAGCCATATAGTTAGTGTCTTTATCTGACACACTGAATATTCTTGTCCATCTATGGGAACACAACTTACAAACAGAATTTTCATGCTATTAGGGACTGGATTATATTTATGCATGAAGATACGGTATTCATGTTTCATGGGCATGAATAACGAGTACACTTTGAAGCTATTCAGATCTATGTCTAATATGCTTATGCCTTAATTAGAATATTCCAGCCTGGTCCCAGGAGACTTGTACCCCAGTTTGGGAATAGCCATATTACACAAGCAGAAACAGTGAGAAAGTCTCTGGAATACTTCCTAGCTGTTTGGCTAGCACGTATCTAAATAATACGAATTCTGACAATAAACTTTTAGATATCCAAATAACACAGGGCCATGATTAGATCTGTATCACTGTAAATGAGCCTCAAATTATGTTGTGTTTTCTTTCAAAGTTAACCATGCGCTACACTGGGATTTTAATCAGTTGTTTGAGGAAATACAGCAATGAATAGGGCATTGTGTGCTGTGGACCTTCACATGAGTGATAGCCCTATACGTTTATGTAATCAAATGCAACTGCCTTTCCATGTTTATGTTTTTTCTCATCGTGAGCCTGTGGTACTTATTTACTCTGATGTGTTGAAGTTGTGTGTAAGAGGGTGGGTGGTTGATGAGATGGGCTTGGACAAGCCCCAGTGTTCCTAGAGAGAGAGAGAGAGAGAGAGAGAGAAAGAGAGAAAGAAGCACATGGCTCAGGGCCACAGGGGAGAAGATCACCTCGTTGGTGGTCTTCCTCCTCTTCTTCTTGGACGGCACCATAGACTTGCCGGGCACCGTCCAGCTCCAGAACACTTTGTAGTGATGAATGGGGATGTCGGGCTCCCCCGGCAGTGTCCAGTTGAGACGGACCGTCACCAGGCCTTCGTCGCCCAGCGTCATGTTGGTGACACGTAGGCTGACAGGACTGGGCGGGGCCGACGGATCTGAGGACATAGCAACATGCAACAACAGTCAACACACAACACACTCGGTCATCATCACAGATTTGGAAACAGCTGTGGCCCTTTTGGGCGCTGTAAGCAGAACTGAAGGCATGGAGACAGGCTGTCTCTTGTGGCATGACAAATACTATTAGGACCCTGGCTGGATTTGCAAGTCAAATGTGAGTTTGAATGCATCAGAAGCCTGTGCAGTGTGCACCTTCCATTGCTTTGCACTGCAGCTGTATGTGTGTGACTCTCTCTCTCTGTGTGTGTGTGTGTGTGTGTGTGTGTGTGTGTGTGTGTGTGTGTGTGTGTGTGTGTGTGTGTGTGTGTGTGTGTGTGTGTGTGTGTGTGTGTGTGTGTGTGTGTGTGTGTGTGTGTGTGTGTGTGTGCGTGCGTGCGTGCGTGCGTGCGTGTGTTGGGAGGGGACTTATGATGATGGTGTGTAAAGTAATTAGTCCTCCATTGACAATGTGTCATGAGGTGTTATGACAGGTGTCATGTCACGTCTATGACAGCGTTTGGCAGCGCAGAGAGAACAGGTCAGAGGTTAACAAACACATGCTGCTCACTTCAGCTCCACATTCACATTCCATTACTCTCTAGTACTCATACTACTAACTTGTACAATGAGTGCGTGCGTGTGTATGTGCATATATGTGTGTGTGTGTGTGTGTGTGTGTGTGTGTGTGTGTGTGTGTGTGTGTGTGTGTGTGTGTGTGTGTGTGTGTGTGTGTGTGTGTGTGTGTGTGTGTGTGTGTGTGTGTGTGTGTGTGTGTGTGTGTGTGCGCGCGTGCATGTGTATAAAGTAGGTTGTGAACCCATCCAGATGGACTGTCACCCAGCCTGCAGCGGGCTGCCAGGTACAGTGCTGATGTCAGCCTGGTGTGTGAAGGGAGGCAGAGCCACATGCCAGACCCGGGGGAATAGACCCCCTAATGACAAAATTGCCTAATTTATACTCCTTCCTTCATATGATGGTGTCCTATAAAAAAACAGCAGATCTACAAGTACAAACCACCTAAGCCGCAGCCTAGTTAGCTGCTCTGTCTCTCGTGCCTTCTCCCACCTGTAACACATTTAATCTGGTCCAAAAACACAATTGGACGTGGTCGGTTCACCGTCCCAGCTGATGCTGGCAGCGCAAGATAAATAAGCGGACAATTTTTTTGTAAATTGCCCTGACAAAGTTCGGTGCTGGCGCAAAATTGCTATCAGATGATACGTCTGTGCTATGTAAATAACGATGGCATGGCTGACTGGTGACGAGCTCATCAAACCCGTGACAGCTCCCATCAATCTATCAACATTGTGCCACTGATTGGACTGATTGGGGATCGGTTTCACTCCCTGAAGCAGAATCCTTTTCCACCTGGTGTCTGGCGATGTCAGACAGCCCTCCAGAACACTCAGGGGAACACATGTAGGACTTCAGATTGACAGGGTAGGTCGCCGACGTGCACACCAAATGTGCAGATGCTTTTTTTAGGCTTCACATTTGGTACTTACTGGCATGTGCTACAAATATATCCGCTTTGTTGAATCTATCAAGACACTAACCCTGAGTGTTGATTTAATAACCTTAGAAATTGATCCAGAAGAGACTGAAGTAACAATCTGCCGTGGATTCTGCCGTGTGAACGTGCATTAAATGTTACAATACAAAGAAAACACACTGGAGTGTTGATACCAGAAGCAGCAACAATAAGAACTCCTTTCTTAAAAAAATGTACTATTGAAACTTTAGATGTATCTCTCTACTCCTATCTATAACTGACCTGACCTTTCCTATTGCGGTTCTGCTACGACAAATGAATGTCCCTCACGGGATCAATAAAGGTCTGTCTGTTTATCTATTTTTCTAACAATAAATGCGCAGAATTTCTCTGTGCGTGTCTGCGTGTGCAAGTCTCTGTGTGTGGCAGTTGTCAGAAATATCTATAAATCCATAAACTCTGTATCTGTCTGTCTGTCTATCTGCCTTTTATGCCCATATATGGAGATCCCTGATGTCATCAATATGGTATATCCTAGTACTGACGTAGACTGGCCACCAAGTAGTATGATAATGGTTACTGTCCCTCTTCCAACGGGTACTGCATACCGAGGGACATGCGTTCGCAACGGGCATCGGCCTAGTGCTTGTCTATCTAATCAGACAAACACCAAAAGCCTGATTTGTATTACCTTGTACCAAACTACAATCTCGAGGCGATGTGAGCGTTTGACACCGCTGTACGACCAAGTATATAAATGAAGCATACATTTAGGGAGGCATTGTTATGGCTAATTTATATTTATTTGCGCGAGCTCACAATGTGTCGCGCTGCGATGCGTTGTGAGCTTGTAGATCGTCTATTTTCGGTGCAAGACACGATGTGCAACCAAGTATAAATCAGGCTTGAGCCATTTCATCTCAATGCAAGTGAACTGGTAGGCACACGGCTCTGCCTCCACTTGTCAAACAAACACACATTATCTGATCTGGATCCGTCGGAAATCTAGACGCAATATTACATTCATAAACCTGTAATCCCTGGGAACCACACTGCAATCAGCCAGAGCTTTAACGAATGCCATCTGTGGCTAGCTGTGCTACGCAAGCTATTTAGTGTCATTCAACGTGGAACATGGAGGGCAGTCGAGGAGTTCGAGTAGCGACGCGCACTGCCATCAGAGCTCAGCTCGGTACCGCTAATCTGCGGCAAAGATCTGAAATAGGCTACGTTACCTCATTCCTGCTGGAAGCCAGACAAAACTTGCATTCATTTGAAACCTGCAATATCCTGACTAATTCAGACATATTACATTTTATATGACCGTAAAGAGGGGGGAAACCCCTCCTTTGAAGACATAAATGAAGATCTGGTTGCAAACACAGAAAAGCAATGTTCTGCGCACCCGGCTCTTTCTCATGATTCATGTTCAACTTGGGAACGGCATGAATTATAACTTCAATTTAGATCATTTGGGCAAGTTTGTAGAAACTGCTGGTGGTGGAGAAGTGCTTTAGGAGAATCCAAATGATACACTGTAAAATCCCAAGATGTTAACCACTTAAAACCTATATACAGTACTTTGTTAAACTGAGTCCTCTACGGGCCTGTACTGTGCCTACCATAGTATCAAGGGCAAGACCAAGAGGTTTCTGAACAGCTTCCACCTGGCTACCATCAGACTGTTGAACAAAGACTGACCACCTCCTGGCCGCCTGGCATCAGACTGGCCATGGACTTTTAGTTTTTTCTTGTGTTTCCACAATGTGGTTTTTTTTCCTGTGAAAGTTATCGCCTACAGTACGTGAACCTGGCAATGTGTTTTTTTTTGCACCTTAATGTCTAATCTCATGCACATACAGTACCTGCTGCTAATGTGGACCTACTGAAGTGTCACCACCCGCACCTTATGTCTAACATCATGAACATGCTGTACCTGCTGGTCAATAGAGCGTGCCAACGTGTCGTCACCACGGGGGGGCGTGGCATTGGGCGTGGCATTGGGCAGTGTTAAGTCAACCTGGTTTTTACCCCTCAAAGATGTCCGCCGCTACCCAAAAGACACTTGTTGACGCCCCCTTCAGGATTTTTGGCACGCTCTATACTATGTGCATATAGATATTTTGATTTCTTTGCCTCTCTTTGACATGTTTTTCTTTTACCGTTTGATTTTCTTTATCCTTGCACTCAGTGAGGGTAAAGTTCGTCTCACGTTGGGCGTGGACAGGACATACATGAACGCGCATTTGATTTACAAACAGGGATTCATCTCTGTGATCCGCACAAATCAAGGCTTTACGCAACCTTTCGTGAATCACACACCGCTCTGTACTTTAAGAAAATACACTAAAATACAGTTGGACATTTCCAAAGAGATTTATGAATGAGGCACAATAGATCTTTGTGTGCATGTACGAACAGTTCAAACCGACTAAATTAGGCATTACTGAACCAAATGCTCCACCTGTTCCAAGGTCTTAACTGTAACAAATGGAGGGCATAGGGTGTTAAACAGGAACTTACACTCAATGCAAGGCCACACACACACACACACACACACACACACACACACACACACACACACACACACACACACACACACACACACACACACACACACACACACACACACACACACACACACACACACACACACACACACACACACACACACACACACACAGACAGACAGACAGACAGACAGACAGACAAATGCACACATGCACACATGCACACATGCACACAGGAACAGACCTCTGGAGGAGCGGAAGTGTTTGCTGGGGGCGGTGAAGCCGCGGGTCCCATGGACGTTGACTGCAGCCACTCTGAACTGGTACCATCTGCTGGCTCTGATGTCAGCCAGTTGGACACGTTCCTCCGCGGTCTGAGGGACAGATGGGGAAAGAGCAAGCCACGGGGGTCAGGGTTGACGCAGGGTCACAGCCCCCATGTGATTTTTGCTGCCACATCAGTCATCTGTGTGTTTCTCTTCGCCAAAACTTTCAAAGACATTGCGACTGTGAGGAATGTGCAACCGTGTGCAACAATCTGTCATCGCTGTGCAGCACTTTGGCAGCTGTAGCATGTGGCATGCTGTCGCACGTGAAGCCAAGGTTTCCGATGATGACAGAGGCGGCCCAAAACAAAAATCTAAATGTCTGATGTTTGATATGTACACAGTAAAATCCTGAGTTAATTTGACCACTGTTAAATTGTTTTGGGCATGTCATTATAGGCCAAAAGTTCCCAAATCTCTTATATAGTTTGCCATATAACAAATAGTGAAAATTGCAGATCTACAAGCTCTCTTGAGCGTATTATTTATGATCTTCTAGATCGGCCATTTTCACTATTTGTTATATGGCAAACTATAAAGAACTTAAGTGATTGATTGAGAGTGTACAAAAAAACATAGCAAACACAGATTTTCCAATGTAGCGATGTGACATGTGTGTGTGTGTGTGTGTGTGTGTGTGTGTGTGTGCAGTGCTCTACCTGTGCCACATTTTGCCACTCGGTGGCGTCGTCCTCACTGGGATGGATGCCGTAGTTCCAGCGACGCTGCACCACATAGAGGACGGGCTCCACAGAAATATTGAACTTGGAGGACCAGCGAATCTCCAGCTGCCCCGAGGGCTGCTCCGAAAAGATCAGATCCTTCCTCGGCTTCAGAGGGACACCTAGAGACAGACAGGCAGGTAGGAATGATGACATGTGTTTGAGAGATTTGACATCACCACCAGTGGAAACATTTTATACGTCAACTCCCGCCTTTCTTCCCCCCGCCAAACGGACTCGGGAGATAAATAATACAACAACCACAGGCGTTAACAATGAGACATGACATCACTACATGTTGTGGGTCAGTAGCGTGGTCTTTCTGCTGTGACAGATTGAGATGTTCTCTGGCTACGGAGATGCTGTTTTAGCAGCTGTGTTTCCTAGTGATGATATAGATAGTTAGCATCTAGGTATGACAGATAGAGCTCAAAGCCTGTCTTCTGTTCTCTCTCTCTCTCTCTCTCTCTTTCTTTCTCTCTCTCTCTCTCTCTCTTTCCCTCCCTCTCTCTATCTATCTTGATCTCTCTTTTTCTCTCTATTTACTTCCTCTCACACACAGACAAACATTCAAAATGCACACGTGCATATGGAGAGGCGTACACATGCACATTTCATTTCATCATGCATCATTGTTCCTCGCACTCAACCCAGTTCAAACTCCCTCTATGAAGCCATGTGCAATAAATTAGAGATTTATTAAGTGCAGGAATGAACCAAGTGTGCAGCCAGGGCAGATTAAGTCTCTCTGCTGGATTTATTACAGTTGAGACGTAGTGAGTTGTTGATTGAGCGGCGGGCACAGTGATAATGAGATGGAGATTGGAAAAGCGACTTTAGAAGTACAGGAGAAGGCCAAATAAATCCCTTCACTTCTCAATAAATCACCTAGCACTTGAGTCCATTATGCGGGACCTCTGTCAGCATCGGAGCAGGCCAACGCTGCTCTGCATTCATAAACAGCATAAACATGGGATCAAGGCTACCTCTGCATGTCAGCGAGCAGCATAATCAGAAGTGTGTTTTGTATGCAGGGAGTTTGATCTGGTGGTCATATCTTAATTCCCGCTTTGTACGTGGAATGTAATAGTGATTGATTGATTGAAGCTCATAAACTCCTGGAAGACAGGGGAGGCGTCCATTTGCCACACGCATATGGAGTCAGTATTCTGTTTTGTCCCACAGATAACAGCTCTGTGCACATCAACAGCTGGGGGTCATTGTGCTGTGGTTTCACAGCTCCACTTTGTGAGCGTGTGTGTGAGCGTGTGTGTGAGCGTGTGTGTGTGTGTGTGTGTGTGTGTGTGTGTGTGTGTGTGTGTGTGTGTGTGTGTGTGTGTGTGTGTGTGTGTGTGTGTGTGTGTGTGTGTGTGTGAGTGAGCGAGCGAGCGAGCGTGCATGCAAGCATGCACACGTGTGACTGCGAGAGACAGAGAAAGAGAGAGTTACAGAGAGAGAGTGAGAGAGTGTGTGTGTGTGTGTGTGTGTGTGTGTGTGTGTGTGTGTGTGTGTGTGTGTGTGTGTGTGTGTGTGTGTGTGTGTGTGTGTGTGTCACATCTCCTGTGCAATGTGGAATGCTAACAACACCACAGCATTCCTATACTCCCTCTGGCTTTACTCATCTTCCCACAAAGACACCCAAGCACCCCTGCAAAGCACACACACTATACCACACACATGCACACTCTCTCCTTTCATCCACAGCATGCGTGCATGTGCATGCGTGTGCGTGCGTGAGGGTAACCCCACAGGTCCTCTGTCTGGCTGTTCCTTCCAAAGACAACTATTAGTCCAGGTTCCATCCAAGAATCATACAGCGTTAATTTTTTTCACTGGCCACATGCTCGCTCCACGCTCTCCAAGCCCTGATGTAACTCCGGCTGAATTATGATCAAGCGAGCAGCGTCCATTCATGTCTTACTCACCCCAACAATTAGACTCGAGATTATAATTCTCAATACTCACGCACATACTATTGTAATGACGGCTCTAATTACAGAGGTTTAGGGAAAAACACTCTCTAATCAATGTAGGAGGACGATTTCCCAACACCGCTCTCTCTCAAGGGATGAATGGAGCGCAACAGCTTCCTATAAACCAGCGATGGCTGACAGACTAACTAACTGATAGGCTTGTTCTGACAACATGAAGATCTTGAAACTCTCACTGTAACTGACAGCACATTTGTTTCATCCTGCCATCCACACATCTAACATACACGCACACCCCCACCCCCAACCGATATACAAACCCTGACTCCTTCCTGTCTGTCTCCACAGCACAGTAGGGTGCTTGCACAGGGCTTTTGATTACTGAGCAGGCATTGCAAGTGGGGATCCATCACACGCTCAGTGTTTGAGGGATGGAGGTTATATGACCGTTGTACGTGCAGAACACAGAGCAAGACAAATAACAAAAGGGAAGAGATACGCAGGACGAGAACGGAGAATGGACATGTTATTCTTGAGGGTCTTTCTTTCACTACACACACTGTAAACTGACTCTTGAAAATAAATAGGTATTCTATTGTGCAAACCCTAGAAAGTCTCTCGTCAATTCTTCACCACTGTGATGCAGCCATCTTTGATGTGCTTGTAGCATACTGTATTTGAGGCACATTGCTGCTGACATATCTTCGAAAAGAAGTTACAGAATAGTGATTGGTGTGTAATGGCACTTGGCTCTATTGATGTATTAAGGAGAAGATCCTCAGTACGTATAGAACAAAAGCCCAGTGGGGGGGCTTCTCTTCATCTCCCTGGGATCAAAAAACATAGAGAACACGAAGAGCTATTCCTGTACAGGGGACATGCACACACGCTGGGGACTTTCACCTGCACGCATGCATATGCACAGCCTTCCATGCGTGCGTACATACACAGGCACACACAAATACAAATGTGTGTGTGTGTGTGTGTGTGTGTGTGTGTGTGTGTGTGTGTGTGTGTGTGTGTGTGTGTGTGTGTGTGTGTGTGTGTGTGTGTGTGTGTGTGTGTGTGTGTGTGTGTGTGTGTGTGTGTGTGTGTGTGTGTGTGTGTGCACATCTGAGAGTGATCTCAGCAGGGGAAACGCTCCATTTCGCCCCACTCGTGTTGACTAATGGCTTCCAGCATTATGGATCATCATCCTGAAGACTAAATACACACTTGCACACACAGAAACAATTACACTCTCCAAACCATGAGCATGTAATTAGACCTTTAACACTGAAGACTAGGACAGACTCGCACTGGACTGCTAAATGGAATTATGTGTAAATCTAGTACCAACAGCGATCAATCATCAACTCAGAGTTTGGACTGACTCCGTGGTTTAACTGTTTGATCTGAAGGTCCCTCAGTAAGGTGAATGGTTTTCAATTGACCAGATCTCTGTATTGAACTTTTCAAGGCAATGCAGCCTTTCATCTTCCTCTGTCAATACACTGCTCATCTTCTGACCGTGACGTCGATGCAGAATGGCCTCCACATTTTCATCCAAAGCATATATAAATACTAATGCACTCTCTTGGGGGCGCTCATACACTCTCACATGCAAACATGCGCACATGTGCAGACGCGCAGTCGCACACACATATTCATACAGTGGAATGTCACTGCAGCATTTCAACACTGAATTCAGACTCTCATCTTCCACCAAATGCAGAGTTCCACTTCTTCGTCTGCTTTGTTATGGCCCAAGGCTAGCAGCAATTGTGTGGGGATATTATATACAGCAAAAGCTCCGACTTCCAACTCCAAGTGCAGAAGCTATAAGTCCTCTCTCACACAATGGCTCCGCGCCCTCAGAACATCAGGCTGCCTTGGGCACTGCTATTAAAACATTTTACAACAGCAAGAGGTTGCTGGGTACATCTGTGACTGTGAAACCCTCAAGCTTATCCAGCATAACATGACACCATGGATGTATGATAATTTACAGCAGACACAGCAAGTCGGCTCTTTGGGTGAGGGTAAAAATGGATGTTAAAGTAAAAGATGAGCGATAATAATCAATTGCATTTATATAGACACGCAAAAACAAAATGTGTAACTGACCATGTGGCTACATTTTCTACTTTGAACTGAAGGCTAAATCCTATTGCATTGTATCTGCAAATAATTCACATTTTATTACACATTAACAAAACGTTATCGTCAGCGTTGTGTTATGGCAATCATTTTCCAATGCATTTCAATCAATTAATCAAGCAGGGCTTAGCTAACCAACTAGGCTGCAGTGTTACCTTTGTAGAGGTTCTTTGGCAGCTGGCAGGTGTGACCGCAGCCGTTGGAGCAGCACTTTTTGACAGCCGAACACTCTGCATCCTCCTCGCAGCTCTCCACACAGGCTGCCGCAAAGCCGCTGGCCTTCTCCGGGGCGGGGCAATCGCCCTGCTTCACCCCCTCCACCGACTTCAGGAACTCACAGCTTGTTAGACACTCGTAGTGCTTCTTGGGAAATAGGGGCTGAGGGCAGTGAGGAGAGGAGGAGCACAGAGGAAAAATCTATGTCAGATTACTTTTAACATGCAGACTGCTGGGCCTCAGGAAGGCTGGTCTGTAAGCTAACAGGGATTGCCCTGTTTACATTTCAGCTTGTGACTCATTGGAGCAAGTTACACAGAATTTGATTGAACCTTACACAGTGCCATTATTGTACAGGAAAAAAAAAAGTTTCTCAAACTTTTTTTCTTACTTGAGAGCCTTTAACACTCTGAGGGTAAAGCCATGGCATTGGGGGGCGGTTTGTGACATACCTCGCATAAATCCTGGCACTGATTTTCCTTCAGGTCCCAGGATTCCTTGCAGGGCTCCAGGCACTGTGAAAAGGAGAAGGGTGTCAGTTCTTCAAAGAGCGCCACCACATCAAAGCGCTGCTGTCTAGAGATGGTGCTGCCTGACAGGCAGCTCACTCAGGCACTTCCCCTGCACCTTCACCACAATAACCCGTCGCACCTCTTTGTTACAGATGCCCCGCATACCTTAACGGAACATAAACAATCCCCTACATAAGCGGGCGCGGGCCAAAGGGGTTGTCCCTTATGGGCAGAGCAAAGCAAACCGTCAGCTTGACTCTGGAAGCCCATTTGATGCTGGGGTTTTGTCTCGCGCCGGCCTTGACGAATTCTTCCTTCAATGCCTCAACACTACTTACCCCTTGTAACCCCCCACCCCCATGCCCCCCCGCCTCATGTCTGGACTTGATACAGATTCCCCCCTCTCTGTACCAGGTTGAATAGAGAATGCTTAATAGATGATACACCCAGTTTAATGTTCTTGGGATTCCCTTTTGAAACACGTGGAACTTATTTACTGGATGTTTGGCACAGGCACAGGATGAAAGAAAAAGCCTCTCGCAGTGGTTGTATAGCTCAAAGTCATTTAGCCGAAGCTAACGGATGAGAAAATTGAAAACGAAAAATGAAAATATACCCAACACGGTCAAATTCCTCTCGCTGCAAACACAACAGCTCACCCTCAGCAAATCGAATTCAGTACAACTAAATGGAATTTAACATGAAAGTTCATGCATGTCCAAAAGAATCAGGCAAATGCCACCATCGTTAAGGGCATGTTCGCATGGGATTGAGAGGCCCGCGGGGCTTGAGCGCTGCTCCCACCGCTGGCCGCTGCGAGAGAGCCGGTGCAAAATGAGAGAGAAGGGAGCTCCCACACTGAAACCACCACTGGGCTGCTTCTGTGTAGAACTGGGACTGGCCCAAACCACACTAACCAGAAACCTGCCAAAGTCACTCATTCAACCCCATTCAATTTAGACCCCTGCACCAGATACAGTAGAGAGGCAGAGACTCAGCAGCAAGCTAACTTTCAACAAATTCCACCACGTTCCTCCTCGTCTGGGAAAGTCCAATATGTCGGTCAGCGATGGTGGTGGTGGGAGGGCTTTGTCATTGACGGAGTAGTAGATACGAGGTGCTAAGAGGAGTTAAGGGTTTTCTGAGGTGAGCTTTTGGCCCCAAAACCTTCAGCAAAGCCTCGTTTCAAAGGCAGCCCATCTTCTGAAAACTGGATATCAGAACAGTAATGTAATGTTATGTAAGGTGACCGCACAGTACAGTATGTACCCATATCTCGGAGGCTGAGTGAGCGCGGGCATGTAATAGAATGTATTAAATGCAACGTTGATGTAAGAAATGACACATCACAGTCATGGAGCCAAGTCTGCGTTTATGGGTCTTTAATTAGCTCATTAGTGCCGCTCTGTCGTTATTTTGCCATTGACAGTGAAAAGTTTATTTGCTTTTTATGGAGTGCGGAGGAGGGCCACATGACGAAGCGTAAACCTGGCTTCTGGAGGAGCGGAGTAGCAATCAGCACTCGACGCTTTTGCCTGCCAGTTCTCAATTACAAACTATGCCCCGTCTCTCCATTACCCATTGCGCTTGCCTGGTCTCGTCTAGGCTCCTGAAGGAGCGCTGTCTGGACGCTCAAGTGTTAAACAGCAGGCTCTACAGTTAAGAGTAGGCGTAGGGGCTGCAGGAGGAGAGCTATTTGTTTAATTACTTCATAGGGATATATATCTCTCCATTGATATGAAGCGGAGTGCCAGAGTGAACATTGGACACCTCGCAGGAAAAGCCACTGAATTATGACAGCTGAGTGTTCCAAAATAAACTACAGTGAGATCTACGGCAGAGATCAGGTAAAACCACTGTAATAGTTTCAAGAAAGTTAAGATGACATATGAGGACAACCGTAAGGTCCATAAAGTGCCTCACACTCCATGGGGTCTTTGCAATGACGTTTCGTCTGTTGAGAGTAATAACGTGACCTTATGATATCCTTATCTCTGGCCTCAGTTAAGTCCACACTCCACAGAGGCTACTACAGCCTGAGGCAGTCGCTAGGCAGCTGCAGCAGCACCCAGCCTCACGCAGGAACCGCGTGCTAGCTAGGACAATAAGGTGTTGAGGCAATGACTTGTGCTCCACCGGAGTGTCTGCAGGAAATTCAGCCAGCAGACTCACATGCTAAAGCCCCCCAAATCCCTTCTACAAATCACCGAACATGCACTCATAAGCCTGGGGATCAAGCCCATTTTCCCAATTGAAAGATCTTGTGTGCAGAGAATGAATGCATTCCATCGGTTAAAAAAATAGGCTTTTCTTTTAAGATAGCTTCTTTTCTGGTTCACCACAATCACAGCTATACAGCAAGTGAAAATAGAATGATGGTTACCTTGAGATGGTTAAGCTCGCATGCCAAACAGAATTTGTTAAGACAGCACACCATGTGCTATAGAGACTTCAATGCAACACAGATCACAACGTGTACTGTGGGTTTAGGGATGTCTATCCAACTCAATCAATGTTTGCATCTCTTTTGCACGAAGATTTCTGTCTTTTTCTTGAATGTTTTCTCATGTACTAAGAATATACGTGATATATACTGATAGGAAGATTCAAGGTGATAACTTAACCCATTTAGACCTGCTGCCACCTATACGTTGTTATACCTTTGAATCCGGGAGCCACCTCTGTGTCTCATTAGTTGTTGCTATACATATAGCAACATCATGTTGTATACATTTTTTTTGTAAGAATTTGAACATTTTCAGAAATCTTAGGTTAGGTTTTAGAAGGCGTTTTTAGAATCGGCCTCAGGTCTAAATGGGTTAAGGAATGTTTAATGTGTGAATTCTTTTTTTTGTGAAGGAATGAATATGTCATAAAAAGTCATCATAAAAAAAGATAAGCATTTGAGTCATGGCAATAGAGCTCTCTGCAGGTGTGCTGATAACTGACAATCTGTCAGCGATTCTCAATAGCCACACCCACAACCCGACATTTAAGTAGGAAAGGGGAGGGTTGACGACAGATGTCTTGCCAAAGCAAATAGGACGGCTGTATATAATTACAAAGGTGCTCTCATCAATCAAAAGGCCTGATTCTTATTTACACAGTTTTCTGCTGCTGAATCAAACAGAGAATATCAGCTGTTGCAGGTCCTCAGTCCAAACCATGTGTCTGATCAGGGGACATCAGCATGGGAAAAGACCACATGAAGCTGAAGTATAGAACATAATTGGGCTGGACATGGTGCATCTGTTTAGTTCGGGTGCCAGCGTATGGTTCTCCTTCAAGCAAACCTCTGAGGCTGGCAACCAAGCTACCATCTGTTTGAATAACAAGCGCGATGCATGTCATTATACTGTGAGCCGTTAACATATTTCCGTACAACAATTTCCACACAAAAAAAGAAGTCAAAAGCTCTTGCTCTCAGATTAAAACAACAGCAAAGGATACTTGTATGGACCTGAGCTGTTGGTTGCCTTCTAACAGAGGCATTTGTACTGCTGATTTTCCCTTTGTGACCTTATCTTTCTCTCCAAAAGTGACACATTCTGCATGGTTAAGTAGGACCATCCATAGGGGTCTTTCACTCCCCATTTCACGCTGTAATAAAACGCAGCAGTTGCAACACTGGGAGACCTTGAAAGGCATTCTGTGGGGCCGATGAGAGACTCGAGCTGAATGGCAGCCAATGCCACAGCCCGTCTCCACTTTGTCACAGCGAAGGAGAGAGCAGAGAGGCGGTAGGTGGTAGGAGGATGACAGACCAGATGGGGGGAGGAGAGGAAAGGGAGAGAGAACAGGATGGATGGAGGACGGTCATGCATCCTCATGGTCTCTTCTCCTCCCTGGCAGGGGCATGGTTATCGCTGTCCCATCTCCCATCGTGAAAAAAGAAACTGGCTTCCCCAAGGGAGCAGCTAGAAAAACATAAACGATGGAGAGAAAAAGTTGTATATTTAAAATGTCACGGACGTGTTTTACCTCGGTTAATGAACCACGAACTGCTACCAGTCAAGACCGCCGCAGGCTTAACAATACACAGTGCAGACATAATAAAAGATGGAACATAATTCATACTAATGTACACGATATTCTCCCATACTGCCTTCACTCAGTGTCTGTATTCGTATAATCGTGGGGAGAGATGTAGGTGTAGTGTTAGCTGAGCAATTACGACTGAAGTTGTAGTTTGTAACTGTTTACATTTGTTGTAAAAAGAAAAACAAGAAATATGTGCCACCAGCCCACCACTACTGCCCATGCTCGAGCTTTATTGTTTTTCTGTGTCAACAAATCCTTCTACCCAGAGGTCACCTGCACGAGTGCTGCATTCTCCCACCCTGCATAGTATAGTGTTTTTTCTATTATCCCATAAAATAAGAGATGAGCCCTGGGAGCTGAACCTATTGATCCTGGCCCTGAAGTTCAGTGTCAGGCGCTGGTCGGTGCCAGGGGATATTTATGAGCCGCATTTGTTGCCCCTGGGACAGAGCCAGGGCACCCTGCTCCGCTGGGAGAGTCGGATACCGGCGGTGGAATCTATGCTGTTGATCACACACAGTAAATCTCACGCCCATATCTCTTTGAGTTATGGCTATTTTCTGCTGCCCTGGTGCTTTTCGCGCTCCCGACCACCAGACTCAATTACTCCAGCAGCTTCTCATATTTATCGACCCATCGAATCGCTGGTCACCAATCCCCGCTTTCCCCCTTGCTTGCGACTTGTTCTTATTCCATCTGTCTCCTGTATTTACCTCTTGTTTGTCTCTCTACCTAACGTTCATCTCCATGTCTTATTTCTCTACTACCTCAGTCTATCCCCCTCTCTCTCTCTCTTTCTCTCTCTCTCTATCCCATTGCTCTCAAAGGAAGCCACTATGAGCACCATTAGTCTTGATGGTTTTCCTGTCTTCCGTGCGTTCTCCCTCATTCTCATTCATGGCACACAAGGCCACACTTCAAACTGCATTAGAGAACTCAAAGTCGGCTCCATTTCCTTCCAAATTCCATATTTAAGTGAAAGCCCTTTATTTAACCCATGTCCTTAAAACCTTACAAGAAAAAAAGAACGGAATTGCGTGACATGGCTGAAATTAAAAGAAATATCTGATCAGGAATTGCCTTTCCACTGAAGCACACAGGGACTATCATAGCAGATTGAATCCACAGTATCTAAAGTAGAAACATATTTCATTAGGTGTCGGGGCTATGATGTGAATAAGTATAAAATCATATGCCATTAATCCGTTCCAGTATGTCTCTGACTTGCTTAGCTGTCATGGGACTGTAAAAATCTACCAAGTAAATCAAGAAGATATCCTGTCCAGGGCTACTACAGTCTAGACACTATTTTCTCAGCTTTATGCTACCTGTGACTGAAGTACTTTTAGGGCGTGTCCATCTGATATCGTGTTTTTTGTTTCTTGACTTCCATAAACCAGCACAGGTGTGTGCAAAGACAGGATTAGGTAGATCAAAAACGTGGATTAACAACGATCTGAACGCTTGAAATTCTCACTCGCGCACGCACACACACACACACACACACACACACACACACACACACACACACACACACACACACACACACACACACACACACACACACACACACACACACACGTTGTCGTTCCAAAGAAAAGAAAATCCATCATTTATTGGTAGATTTTCTTACTTGTAATGCTTTTCTAGTCCTACAACCACTCAAAGCACTTCAGAATGTATACCTGACGTTCACACATTGATGTGTTGTCGGCGGAAGCAGCCATGCAAGGCACCAACCTGCTCGTAGGGAGCAGTTAGGGTTCAGTGTCTTCTGGCTCAAGGACACTTTGACGCAATGCCAGGAGGAGCAAGGGATTGAATGACCACTTTACCTCCTGGGCCACTGCTGCACCAATTCATTATCTTTGTTTATCCCATTCAATTTGGGAACACATCTGTGTCATTTTAGAATGACGATGACAATGATACAAAAGTCTTCTAAATCCAAACAGTTTTTTGAAAAAACTTATGTTGCTTTATCAGTGGTTCTCAAACGTTTTCATGTCAAGGTCCACCCAAAATGATATGTATTTGCCCTCCCCCAGAAGCAAAGATTTGAGTTACAAATGTTCCCTATAAAAATATATATATATTAAAAAATGTGCACACATTTTCACTATAAAAAAAGAAATAGCAGATCTACAAGCTCGTATGAGCTTGTATTGAATGGATTATCAACTCAAATGACAAAATAAGCAAGAGAAAGGATTTAACCACATGAACCCTAGCACCCCTATTGTGGGCGAACATTCGGCAATTCGGCAGCTCGCCACATGCGGTGAGCTTGTAGAGCTTGTAGGTTCTTTTCCCACGAAAAGATTTGTTGTAGAGGGGAAAAAGGAGGGGACCAAGTATCTCCCCCTGGTCCCTGGGGGACCCCGGTCAACAAAGTACAGTATATAGAGTTTAAAGTGGTTAAACAGAAATGGCAATATCCTAAATGTACATGGACAAGTTTTCCCATTCTGATAAGCTCTAGTATTTAATATTATATAATCATAGTCATAAGCATAACTACATTGCCCACCACGTTTATTTAAGTTCCCTAACAGGGAAATATCTTCCAAAAATTCCAAGCACTCTATAGTCTTGACAGGGTGCTCCGATGAGGTGGAATGTGTCCGGTTAAAGACTTCTATTTAGCTCCTCAAATACGGTGAGCAACTTAGCAGGTGCTATCACACACATTCTTTGAGTATCACTTTAATTATTAATTTAAATGCAGTTGAGGGCGCAGACAACAAAGAGACCACAAGGAATCACTTGGCAAAAAAAGGAGAAAGAGAAGGGGAGGAGCGGGGGGCATGAATTATACATATACTCCACAATCAGAGGTGCCTGCCTTATTTATGAGCAGAAAAAAAGAAAATACACACACACAGCTTAGCCAGAATTGGGCTAGCCTTTGTCTGCTGTGTGGAATGCAATAGCGGTCACTTAATACTTAATGACTCTGAAGTTTCATCCAGACGCCCACACACCAACGCCCGGTCTGTCCCCAAACGAGTCCATCATCTTGACAGACTGATGCAACAAACAATCGAAACTGCAAGGGGTTCCTACTCTAACCACTTAACCACGTTCACCCGGGCGTCCCTATTTTGGGCATGTCATTGTAGGAGAAAGATATCAAGACATTTCAAAGAAATTAAAAATAACTTCAGTTTCCAAAACATTTTCAAATTTTCAAAAACTACACGGACACCAGCCTACTCGGGAACGATGCAAGTGAAGTCAGGCACAATGCAAGTTGGAAATGCATGCCCTCCACCTAACTATGCAATACCCGTACTCGTCAGAGCACCCGTTGTACACATCTGTCTGTCTGTGTCCCTTTTATGCCCATATATGGAGTTCTGTGTCAGCCATGCCCAAATATGGAGTCTAGGCCAGTCTATGACATCATATTGATGACATCAGCGTACTCCATATATGGGGATTTCTTTGCACGTTTTCTTTATCTATATATTTGGTAGATTGACTGATCCAACTGACTTCCCACTTGATGCATCATGCCCTCGAGTCCTCTCCGATATGCAAGCCGAGTTTGAAGTCGGTCAATCTATCTGGGCATAGCAGTTGGACAACCGGATCTCCATATGTCCCCAAATGGGCACTGCAGTCCCTCGTGTCGTCGGCGACAGGCACACAGAGTTTGAAGTCGATCGTCGGACAATTCTCGGGAAGAGTCGGGATACATGAACTACTATTGAACTACTATGGCTATTTTAGGCTATTTGTCGTATTAAGAAACATGTTATGCCGTATTTTATACTTTGTCTTATGACGGTGTTCCGCTTTTTTTTTAGATCATGCTCACATCTCAACGCAACACGATGGGACCTTGTAGGTTTTTTCCCAGGTTATGGATGCCAGGTTGAAAGTGGTTAAAAGGTCTCACCACCCCCCAACATTTTGTGTTGGTACATTATGCGATGACAAGGTTCCAAATTACAGTGGCTGTAACGAGAACCTCAGTTATCACCTTCCTCTGGGCTCAGTTTACATTTCATGACAATTAGACTCAACAGGATGTCTCCGTCATGTGGGGTCAGATTGGTGATAAAGAGGCCAGTAGTCCTGTTTTCACTGTGACATGGCCTGGGAAAGCTAATCCCTCTCCCCCCTCAGTCCCATGTTACTCTGCAAAACATCTCTGATGATTTACTGTATTCTCCTCCGTGTGCTCTCTTACCATCACAGTGATGACATAAACCGCCACAATGTCATCGTGACAGACGCATGAAAGCAGAGCTGGAAAATGCGGGATCATACGATAACATGCTTTCCCAGCAGAAAAAGCCATTTATTTAAACTTCCGACACAGTAGATTTAGAGCTATGATAATCGGCTCACATTTTCCGTGGAGAAGACGAGAAAAGCATATTTGTTATGGGAATGTCCTCCCTTGAGCGTCGGGTGCATAGTAAACAAGGCTAAAAGGTTTTTAAGGCTCCGCTGGCGTCCTCCCGCTGTGACCACTCCAAGCATCGTGTGTCATCTAAAGTGAGACAGGTTATGATTTGAAACCTGATTCAGTCACAAATGTAGGTCAAAACATGTGGAACGTGACAAGTCTTTGAGGGCAGACTGACCTAATCCTGTGCTGCAGTCACATTCCGCCACTATCTCACCTTGTTTATATGAGGTTGAGAAAACACTTCAAATCCACTAATCCCAATCACTTGTGCCAACTCCCACTAACTGCCCTATTACAGCAAAGGTCATTTTGGCGACATTTGAACTGCAACACCTCCCGTAAAAAAAAAGAAGAGCCAAGGAACATAAGGGGAGAAATAACATTTGAATCATGTGGATCTCGGGATCCATGGGAACTAAATGTGGCCAGCCTATGACGTCAGTCATCTATGACATAATGTATGATCACAGCCCCATTGACTTCCATGATAAAATTTCAGTGAAATATTAAAGAAAGAATAAAGCATTATGTGAAAGAATCTATTGGCAGCGTGCCCAAGAAATGTGTCGCTATTCGGTCTAGGTTTTGCAAGATTAGCTCCGGACACACAGGCAGACACACAGATAGATACATAGACGCTCTTCTAAACGATCTAGATCCTGCAGAGCCACGCTGTAAAAAAACAAATCTGCTAGATCACAAAAGTCGGCTATATAAAGGGGTCATAGGGTACATCAAGGGCTAAGTGCTTTGTATTACGCCGCTGTGAGCTAGTTGGAGATCCAAACAGTTAAAGACCAAACAAATGAATAAAGGTTAGTGTGTTTTTTCCATTGCAGATAGATGGGTATTAAGTCGGTAAATCCTCCTGACTGTAAACTACTGCTGAAATACTGACCTCCAGGTCAAAAGGATGGGAGAGTTGAGTATCACTGAGTCTGTCTGACACACATTCATTGTTATCCATCCCTCCAACGCTGTCACAGTGAGGCAATCCATGGGATTTAACTGGACGATGCAGCAACCATTTGAATGCAATCTGAATGCAATGAGAAGCCACCATCACAGTAAACAATGTAAAATCCTGAGTGTTAGTATTTAACTCTAGGAGTTATATGTACATTTAAATTGTAAGTGTACATTTAAATTGAGAGTTAAATGTACACTCTGAGTTACAAACAGATGAATTAACATTGAGGATTTTTCTGTGTAACAATGGCTTTTGGACACTCTCTTTCTAATCTTCCCTTCCCCAACATGACTGCTAGCAAGATCACTTCTGTAACAAAGTAAAATAAAACAACAAACCAAATAAACAATTTCAATAAAAAAAAAATTATAGTGTGGCATGGAGACACGTGAGAATTGGGTTAGGTGGGGATGACAGTATCAACAGATGACTTCTTAAGCTATCTGCTAAGCGTGCCAACACATTCTGCCAATACAGCCCCAGAATGAGAATAAACACTTGAGGAGAACAGACTGCGTGTGACTGCCTGGACATTATTGGTTAGAGGATTTTACAGCAGCTTTGATTACAATAATCCTTCAAGAGAAACTGTGTGGAATTAAATTCCATCAGACAAGGAGAGGGTGTGAAGCTTTGATTATTTAAAACTGTGTAGGCAGTCTTCATGTTCTATGTGGGATCAATTAAAACACTACTTGATAAAACCTTTACTTGGTTCTTGGTTAAATGGTAAAATTCCCTGCTGTAAAATAAAAATATCAGATCAGCTCTGTGTTAATAATTATATTGCTTATTTGCTTCATGACAGAGCTGCACAGGAGAGAGAGAGAGAGAGAGAGCTGTGTTAGCTAGATATGAACTACCATCACTATAGAGAGTCAGTCAACACTTGGTTTAGTTCCATGGCCTTTCAGGCTTCTCTCCTCTGCCTGTGTCTTTGGTCCTGCTGTGGGGGGTTTCACCCTCTGCCACCCACCATGTGAATAATGAGCTCCACAGATAGCAGCCAATGAAGCAACCCCCTCCTCAGCCAATGAAACTTAACAGCCATGTCCAGATCAGGTCCTTCCTGCTGGGACTGACCAGAGCAACTTCATTCTCCTCTGCCACCCACACATTCACACAAACACACACACATTGCCTCAAAAAACCCCAAAAGACAACCTTTGTTGAACATATTAGTGATGTGTCTTTTGTTGATCTGTACTTACAGCAGAAATACCCCCCTCCCAAGCGATCTTTTAGTTATTATAGTAGGCATATTTATTTTGTGTACCGGTGTGACAACCCATTATGTCAAACTGGCTGTGCGCAGCCCTTTACTCTTTCACTTACTATAATGTAGCTGTAAAAGTGACAGAGAATCCAGACAGTGCCAACTCGACAGCCATTTCCACCACCACAGCGTGCTTTGAGGTGTTGCGCTGGTGGTGTGGTCTGTCATCTGTGAGGACGAAGCAGGGTGTTGAGACGGACGTCTGGCCTCAACATGACCAAAAGGTGCTTTGAAGTCTATCCAAGCGCACAACAATCCCAGCCATGCCCCCACCATAAACCTTCAACAACCGCCACCTACTTTATCAGATCTTTTCACTGCGCCCCAAAATATACTGCCCACCGCCAAAGAAAAGAAGGCCACACGAAGTCCTGAGTAAATTGCCATGACACACTCTTCAAGTTTGTAGCCAGCGAGGAATGTGATATTTTCCCTCTGCATATGCTGTTATTTTTCTTCTTAATAAAGATTAATGCATATTCAGACCAGAGCCAGTGCTACCAATTTAATTTTATTGGACTGATTGACCTAGAAAAACACTACCGCTGGAGAACTTGGACCGTTTCATTTTTGCCGTGAGAAAATGTGGGGGTTGGGAGCAGGGGTTGGGAGCAGGGCTTGACAGCGTTCTTTTGAAAGACACTTTTGAATGAAAGACATAGTAGCATTCCAACGATTGTCATTCAAGCAAACCCGCTCCAAAAGCTTCCTAAATGCAAAACTAAGACACATGTAATCCAAAAGTGTAAACACTCCTTTATTCTTATCCTGGAGTGTATAACTAGGGTGTGATGGGTCGGGACAAAAAGAGCGGAATGAAAAGAGGCACCTGGGAATTTGAGTGAGTTATATGAAAAACATGCACGACTCATTGCCAACAAATAGCATGTCTCCTGATAATGTTGCTTCCTAAGGGCAAATGTATACTTTGTTGTATGTCTGTGTTGCCCAGCGAAAATAATGGGTTTTCAACATGAATAATGTGTAGCAGCGTGACATTGGGTTTAACCGCTTGAACCCTAGCATCCTATTCTGGCTGAGGGTGAACAGTAGGTGAAAATAGCTCATCTACAAGACGTCGCAACAGATTGGCAATTGTGTTATCCTTTTAGCATAACCTTTGACTTTACTACCTGTACTGTTAATAATTGTGTTAATAAAGTATTCAATCAATCAATCCGGTTAATAACGTGAATTCAATCAATCAATCAATCCGGTTAATGACATATATAGGGTTTAAGTTGTTGAAGCTTTTCTCCTGGAGAAGCTGTCATCAGCTATACCATAGCAAAGATTCGTGATTTAATGTTTTCAGCTTAGTGATCACCATTCTCTAAGTGTCACTGTTGAAGAAGTGTACAATGAACAAACACTTTTGATTCTGTTTATTAGAAATACACTATGTGTTTTTTTTTCTCGAGGACTTCTAAATAATGAGCATGTGAGCATGTCCTAATGACTACGCAAGCCAAATCATGCAGGCATAATACACAGATTCGTTTTTCTTTTCCAGGCCTGGGTAATGAATTGCGTTGCTTATTTGCAGGCTGGCTTTTAGCTGCCTAAAGTCAATCCTAGCATTTGATTTGGAGTCTGGATCGCACCCTTGGGGGAAAGCAACCCTGTTAATATCAGCCATGCTCTGAATGTGGAAAGCTTCTTGGCCACTTCGGCACACTCTCTCTCATACACTTGCAGAAACTTTAATTCCCCCTTTTTTTTGCCCCAACAGGAACCGAGAACACCCTTGAGTCTTTAAACTTTTTAGGGAGCACATCGAGGCTCCTCGAGTGGGATGCCTTAACAGTAGAAAGATAAAACGACAATAGCTCATAGAAATGTCTGCTGCCTGTCCCCTTGGCGTCTCTCTGCTGAATGGAGCTGCTCTGCTGGACTAGTGTTATGGCATGATAATGACTCCCCAGGCCTCCAAACGCCACCTCTCTCTGCCCCAGAGAAAGGGCAAGCAGGTTAATTATCATGACAATAGGGACACTAGGAGTGGGGGCCAATTCTGGACACTGCATCTGAGATGGCCCGAGATGGCTTTCCCCTCTCAAATGGACGACGGGAGGCTTTGATATCCTGAAACGCAGACAGATGGACGGGGTCACAACATCTTTGTCTAAATAATTAAGCAGCCCTTCCACACATTATCTTCACCGGCGGGGAGCTCCCTGTGGCTCTTTAACAGAGCCCAGGGTGGACAGGCCTGTTGCCCTCACCGCACTCCCTGAGAGCCACTGCCTTTGTCTCTCTGTTTGACTGTGAGCTGTTCATGAAGTGAAGAGGCTAATCAGAGGGTGTAGAGCTATTCATTGGGAGCCACTGTACAGCATGTGCCCATTTGGTACGATTGTTAAGAGCTCCCACTATAGTTCTGTGTTTTCACACTCACACACGCACACACACACGCACACACGCGCACACACACGCACACACACACACACACACACACACACACACACACACACACACACACACACACACACACACACACACACACACACACACACACACACACACACACACACACACACACACACACACACACACACACACACACACAGCCCATAAAGTACAAAGATGGAGATGTGAAGTGTGGCTACAGTATGTGCACTCCTGAAGCCCTGAGACGTGGACCCAAATTAAACAGCGGTATATTGTCATGACCTAGTTAGTTGGATGGATCAAGAATAACTGAACCAAAAAATAATATATTTCCTTGGATATGAAACAGGAATAGAAATCTTGAGGGACCTTTTGAAACTATATGGATAGCCGAATAGCAGAGCACTGTAATACCGGCGCATTATTGGATTTTAAGATGTTTCATCAAATCCAGCTGCCGATAAATTATCCTCCTCCAAGTAGGGTAAAGAAGTGCAAAGTGACATGCTTGTTAGAGGAGAGAGAACAAGAAGTCCATTAAAGAATCTCTGACATTTGCAGAGTTTAAGCAATGTTGGATGATTATGAAAACAGTGTGCTGTGCTTGGACTTGCAGCCAGCGAAAGCCTTTTCAAACATAAAAATTCTGATGAATGACTGGGGAATGCCTGGTGCCAAGAACCAATGTTGGCTATCACTGTGGAAAGGAGAGAAACAAGCTTCACTGCATTATGCTGAAAACAAAGGATTGCCTTCTAAAGGAGCTACACCTCTACTTTAAAACCAAGAGTCAAACTTGATGACAAAAGAATCTCACATATATTTTGAGTCATTGAGCAGGCATTTCTTTCATAGATGTATTATGTTTTGCCTAGGGGTTTGAAGATTACCAGATGCTATTAGTAATCCTTTTAAAAGTATCTTACTGAATGGTTAATTTATAAGCACTAAGAAATTCACTGACAACAGTGAACATCCCTTGTAAATATTATATGCAAAGACTTTTTTTATTATATCAAATAAAATGTCAGATGAATGACCTAGCCTATACATTCCATTACCTATATACCTGTGTGTTAGTGCTAGGTAATAAATATTCCAACCTCTAATATTCATCGAATTTGGGGGGAAATTTGCATTTGATTGTAAAAAAGACCTATATGATTAGTGGGCGTGGCTACCGCGCAATGTTTTATAGTGTCAAATCTGTGTGCGCTTCTGTGTGTTCAGTGCTGGACAAAAGAGATCGAGGATTTAGTGGTAATGCCTCCACGAGTCTGAAACACTTCCAAATGATGGTGACATCATTGTCCAATCCTGTATTTTCATTCCAGCCTTTTCAACCAACTTGGACGCTACATGCTTGATTGAGCATCCTGTCACATAACAAGCTTTACTTACAACGCTTGCCTTGCGCTGCTGAAACACTAGCTGGAATAATGTACTTGTCTGGTAGGCTACACAAGTCATTATTTCATGTTTGACACCATTCAAGTAGAACTATCAGAACGTGTAACCCATGTCAAATAACGGGTCATTACAATACTTTTACAAACTAAGGCAGTTAAGTGAAAACATGAAATAAATATTAGTTAACGTTACCTAACCTTGTTCTTGGCAAGAATTGTGTCATGGTATCAGGCGCAAACAAATCAGTCAGCTCCATATATGGGCACAAAAGGGAGCATGCCCATATATGGGCACATACCGAAGACATCAGCGATCTCCATACATGAGCATATTGGTCGGAATGGCAGTGCGACGTAGGTGTGAGGGATGCCTAGCAGCCCGAACCTCTAGTATTCAAAATACGGCTATTTTAAGACCAAAATTCTAATGTAATTTCTGAGCTCAGGAAACAGCACTACTGTGTGTAAGTATAGAATTAAAAGGCAGGACAGTGCACAATAACTACATTGTTCTTAACATTGTCAACTAATTCAAATTGTCATGGTGGAAGTGATTTGAATTCCAACACAACGTAGAAATATTTTGACATCAAACAGATGTGAATAAAAGACATTGATTGTGATTAATCACAACAAAAACTGGGCCATGTTAAGTCAGCATAATGAATAAAGTCAGTCCACATTCCCTGTATTTCCAGTTAATCATCATTTGTAATCCCTTGATTGGCCAAAATGTTCAGCACACAAACCCCTAAGACCAGGCCATGCATTTCAAGGAGCATGATTTATGTTATGGTCATCAATAAAAAAATTAAAACATTTACATGAGAGTCTATTTGTTTTTACTGTGCCCCATGCAAAATTAATCAGTCATATACATAAGTTATGGTGCACAAAGACAAGGATTAAAACTAATTTGTACGCTTCCTGTAGGATATTCAGACATGTTTTCCTAATGCAAAGGAAACAGGGGAGAGAGGAACGTCAAACATAGACACGCTGCCATGAATGGTCAAATTGTGCATAAGTATTGATTACATCTTGCCCTGCACTGTTCATTTGATCCTGAGAGTTAAATGAACACTCGCGATTTTAATGTGTATTTTAACTCCTCATTAGCCGACAGCACTGAAAGCCTCGACAGGAACCGAGTGCATCATCTTAATTCTGTCTGAAACCTAGTGTAGCTTGCCCACAGGATGTGATTTCCGATGCAGGGTGTTGTTAAGCTGGTTCTCGTCTGCAAGCGAAACTGGCATGTGAGCCACTCTAGCTGTGTGCAATGCCAGCTATATGCCGTTCTGTGCCTACGGCTCAATATACTTGGCTGTGCACCGGTGTCGCACACCACAAATTGCAGATTTACAAGCTCACAACACCTTGCACGCCCAGCGACGAGTTGTGACCTTGTAGATCGGCTATTTTCTGTGTGTGACACTGTCTTGTGACGAAGTAGCTTTACAGTCTGCACAGCACACTCTGCGAGGGCCCTGTCAACAGCTCCACAAGGAGCAGAGAGAACATGTCAGCAGTATCTTCTCAGAGGAGCCGTCAACACCTGCTTTGTATCAACCTTCATCGGTAGGGTACAGGCCATGAAAACACAAACAAGCAGTTCGGGGAAGTGCTCCATGGCATAAGGCCTACTGAAAATTAACAACAGCGGAAATAATCATACATTACCTTCATAAATCAATAGGTGGGAGGCGCAGTTCATGTTTTCTCTCATTAAGTCTTACTTAAAAGTGCAAACGGATAGCAATGGAAAAGAAAAAGCAATCTAGGAAGCACCTATAAATCAAGAGTATCCTCACAGGGGGATTCTCCCCAGCCCTCTGTGGTTGAACTTGGAGCTATGATGATAAACTGAATATCGCTCTGTTGTATCTAAAAACAATAGGTTTGTTGGATTCATTACCTTTGAGCACTGTTTGTGATTCTGGCACCACACCAAAGATCCATTATTCTGTAAGAGAAGAAGAGAGAGAGAGGGGACAGGGGAAGGGGGGCATGAGTCATTATTTTGAGCTCTGTTGAAAACACAATTACAGTCATCAATTCATCCAATGAAAGTATTGTGAAATCCAAATCTCTTCCATCACCGTACATGTAATTACCAGTTTTTAATACCAGAGGCCACACACACGCACGCACGCACGCACGCACGCACGCACGCACGCACGCACGCACGCACACACACACACACACACACACACACACACACACACACACACACACACACACACACACACACACACACACACACACACACACACACACACACACACACACACACACACACATTTTACAGCGTGACTTTAGGTATGCTTTGTATGCTGACTGTGGCTGTGTGGGTAACATAAGCAGGGAAGTAGGGTCACATCGTCAGTGCCAGGGAGGACCTCTGGTCAGTTTCAGTGAAGCATGGTGACCTAAGCTCTTCTAAAGCGCTGTTTGATCTCTCAACAGACATCCCTGAGGTCATTGCGGCAGGAACTGATGTCAGCACTCCTGTGTAGACAGCAGATACCTCCAACCCCCCCCCCCCCCCCCCACAATAATTGCTGTGGAAGTGCCACTTTCTGCCTCCCAACAAGACAAACATAGGTCCTAATTGTCCTGATACCTCTCTGAGAGAATCGTAGGAGTCCTTGGGAGAGCGCGTAAATCACTTAAGCTTGTGGCTATTTTCTTCCAATAAAAATACATTATGTAATTTAATAACTTGTGGTGTCCCTATTTATGTAATTTCAATGCAAATATTTTCTGCCATAAAATAACAATTTAAAAAAAAAATCGAAATAGTTGATCAACAAGCTTGCAATGTGTTGCATGCATTGCGACACGTTGTGAGCTGGTACATCGGCTATATTTTCCACGTGACCCCATGATATGACAAAGTATCATTAAGTAAGTAAGTAAACAGGGCTTAAGTGGTTAACATCTTTTTGATTGAACATAAAAGGCAACCAGAGGCTACAAGAGGTTCAAGCACTGTGGTGGAGAGCTTTGTCTTCAGGGTAGAAAGCTTGTGTGCTGGCTTCATGTCTTATTGACTCATTGATTATGCAATTTCTTTTAATAATCAATGAACAAGAGGAAAGCTTAAACACAAAATGAAATGGCACATTCTTAGAAAAGGTATTGTGTTAGAGCTCCCATTAACAAAGGTATAAATAAGCAATGAGTGGGTATTGCACCACTATAATATGGCACTGAGGTAGTTAAGACAGACAGGGCCTAACTTTAAAGGTCTGCAGGCAAAAAGTCTGCTTAAGTTCAATGTCAAGTTCAAAGCCTTCTTCAACAATGTAATCCAGAGGAAATTTCCCATGAGACCTCAGGAGAGAACTTATCATTAAAGGGTTTAATTTGCTAACCAGTACCAGTAAGTGCTGTGCTTTTGGTGTCAAGGATAACGGTCAGGGAGCTTCAAAGGAATTCATGATTGTATGGTCAAGTCCAGAACAGCACATTTATTCCACCAAAGGTGCCGATAATGATACAAAAAAGAAGAAGAAAAACAGAAAGTCTGAAAGCTTAGCACGTTAGCAAATCGAGAGACTAGTTTCTATATTTTGCACGTGTGGATACAATAACGTCTTTCAACGTGATTGAAACTTTGAAACAGAAAGATACCTTAGGTGTTCACAGAATACAATCTCTTTACTTTGGCAGAATGTGGATCACAATAATGTGTATATTCAAGGAGATATAGAACTGTACATATGATTGAAATCCTTGTTGAGTGTAGAAATGTAAGAAAAGTGATCCATCAGTGTTGGACAAATTCCCCATTGGTGACACCCAGTAAATAAAACCTTGACATTTACACTGGCAGCCAATCCCTCAAGATAATTTATACAAGTTGTCACAACTCTAGACCGTGTCCTAAATCACCAGTCCTGTTTCTGACACCTCCCCTTTGCCCATCCGTCAGTGACGACAGGTCTAGATCCATGGAGCAGCTAATTTTGCAGTGTGACACTATCCCTCGTTGCATAGTAGCTCAGTGGGATGTTGCCCCAGCTGTCCGGGTCTGACCCCACCATGTCAGGGACCAATGGGGAATAATTATAGGTCAGGACTTCATCCCTGTGACTCACCCATGGCATTCCTCAGTCTGAACATTATGCAGTCCCGACGCCTGTCAAGGACTCCCAACTAGGCTGAAATGTTCTGCAGATATCCTCTATATAGGAAGACACAAGCCCAGAAGGTTTGTTCTATGTGTGTGGCTGAGGTGAGCTTGCAGCCTTTTCGGTGTTGTCGGAGTCATGTACAGGGAATTCATCCCAGAGAGATATGGCTCGTGTCAGCTGAGAAGTCAGAGCAGGTGGCCAGGGGGATCGCTGATTCGCTGTATTGTCTAGACATCTGAGAGGAACATGGACAAAAACCTGCTTTACCTTTGAGGTCAGCATTCCTCCTTTTGAAAGTGGAAATCTTTTGTTTCTTATCGGCCTCTTTGATTTGGAGTAAACCAATCTGTCCCGCTCAGGCCACCTGCTTCTCGAGCGCCAATGAATGAGTAACATAGACCCATTCTAAGTGACTATGATGACTCCTTGAACTATTCTGGACAGGTTTTGAGTCAGAGAGCACAGACTAGTGTCCCCGAGTGTCCTTCAACAGCCCAGGGGTTCTCAGCTGACACCCAAATAGCTAACCCTTCAGGGCACATGTTGAGAGCAAAAATAAAAGGGTCTCAAGATTTAGAGAGAGAGAGAGAGAGAGAGAGAGAGAGAGAGAGAGAGAGAGAGAGAGAGAAGAGATGTGTGCATCAGTGTGTGTGTGTGTGTGTGTGTGTGTGTGTGTGTGTGTGTGTGTGTGTGTGTGTGTGTGTGTGTGTGTGTGTGTGTGTGTGTGTGTGTGTGTGTGTGTGTGTGTGTGTGTGTGTGTGTGTGTGTGTGTGTGTGTGTGTGTGTGTGTGGTGGGTGTTCATTCATAAATTATTCACTTTGTATGAATTATTTGATAGGGGTTGTGAAAGTGAGCTAATGTGCTCTCTGTCCACATCCAAGGTTAATAAGAAAGTATGGGTGATCAATTTCAACTAATGATGGTCTGAAGTTGTCTCCAGTTAGGAATGCGGGCTGTTTGTCAGAGGAGGTAACTAGAAGGGTGTAGCAGCAATGGGGATGAGGGGGAGGTAGACTTACAGACAGGACTGTCATGGTTTAACAGCATTTACAGTGAGGTGAGGCCAAGCTACATAGACCCCTATTCATCCGCTGTCTTCGCTAATGAAAAACTCCACACATGAGAGGAGCTCTGGCTGTGGTTTTATTCCACCACGAGCTATTTAATATCAAAGGCAAAAACAAGGGGACACGGAAAAACTACTTTCCAATGTTTTTTCTTCCCTGCGCTAAAAAACACAAATCTCACACAAGTGCAACACTTAAACTTCACTACGCTGCACGTTGGAAATGAATCGCTGAATTTAAGATGTTCTACTTTTATGACTTTGAATGTAATAACAAGACCTTATAGACACACCTTGTTTTTGGCTTTACAGGTCCTCACATAAATAATCCACTACAGGCCCGATGCTTTCAGAATGCATTAGTGAACAGAGGCCCCAGTTCGCTCTTAATATTTTAAAGTGTCCAAGGCTAATATTTATGGCTGGGTGTTCCCCTCTGTCTATTGTACTGGGGTGACATGTTCCCCATAAGTGGAGTAAAATGTCAATAAATACATCTGTATTTGGAAATAGTATGACATTAATAAATCTATCGAAGCTATAAATCTGACAACCAATGACCTACCCATGAGTTTCCCAACTCTGTAACACCACGGTCTGTTTCCACTTCACTAATTCATAATTTGTGACAATTAAAACGGCATCTGATTTGCACCCTGATTCAGCCATATAAAAGAACAGACTTGGGTACGAGTCCACAGCAGCTGCAAGCGCTAAATTCTTTTGTCAGCTTCACACCAGTATTCGGAGAGTGTACAAATTGATTAGAAAAGCTAATTATGAAAAACAGATTTTCTAAATTCCAGATGTAAAAATGTGTTGGAACAAATTGGCTCTTGTACCATCTAAATGAGTCCAAATCCAAATGAGAAGCAATCCCTCCAGAGTATGTTATACTTGTAAAAAATATAAAAAGTAAATCACCAACAGTGGGCTAACGTGGCCCTCTTTGACATACTGCTGAAACATTTCATTTCCATTAGAACAGAAAGCATTGTGTGTCTTGGTTTCCTTATCGAGTATTAAATGACCCCTAAAGGATGAATGCTTTCCGAGTTGAATTAAGGGGTCTGCCGTCTCAATCATTTGAGTGGAGCGCTGAAGCGCCCGTCGGCCCATTGCTGTAATAAGATCTGCCAGAGGAAGCAGATCCACCTGTAGGTTGGGCTGACTGAGCATGCGCCGGCGTCGAGGCAACACTACATGAGAGCTTATCACATTTAGCCCAAGTGGGCCCCTGCATTTAGCAGGAAGGTGACCTCAAATGGAGCAGCATCATACCTAATATATGCTCCGCCGCACAACAGTGCCTCGCACCGAAAATAGATGATCTACATAGCTCGCACACCAAGTTGCAGATGTGATGTGCTGTGAGCTTGTAGATCAGCTATTTTTGGTGTGCAGGTCTGTTATGTGACGAAGTATTTACATCAGATTTCAGAAGCTCAGTGTGTATATCCTCTTCAAGCCTACGAGGTGTGATGCTGGCATTTGGTGGCAGGGCCATGGGCCGGGGGGAGGAGAACCATGTGTTTTTGCAGCTGACTAGACACCCCCCTATACGTGCACACAGTCTGCACACACACACACACACACACACACACACACACACACACACACACACACACACACACACACACACACACACACACACACACACACACACACAGTCCATATCCACATGAAAGGCCTGTTGAGAACACAGTACATAAAACAGTCCTCCTCACTGAGTATCAGCAACAATTGCCATCTATTCTTAGACCCGCAAGGTTGCTCATGCAGACACCATTATCAACTCCCCAAAAACTACTCTTCAGACAAGTATTTCCTTCTCATTTTCTCCCTCAGTGAATACACCCACCTGATGTTAGCCACATCGGAGACCGAAGCTCTGCAGTCAATTATCAAGACTATTAGCTCTTCATTTAGAGGTGGAACCTCATCAATTACCTTTCAATCTCTTTTGACTTCTGTTCTCAGTGGGCTGGTGGCTGATTTCATGCCTCAACTGTGACACATTTGCAGTCCCCATAGCAAACCCCTGCAAGGACAATAGCCTACCAGAATTCTTGCCCAGTTGTTCCATAGGAAATCATAAGATTAATGAATGCTCTCAAACAGCAAGATAAGACAAGACTTGAGAGAGGGAGACAATGCACTGAGAGTTGATTCATCGCTGCTAATTACAGTTTAACATCACTTTACAATGCATCCTCCTGACAATTAGAGAGCCATTAATGCACCTAGTGCTTATAGAGAACGAAAAGCCTTGCAAATGCAAATGAGGCAAGTAAAAAAGACAGGCAGTGGATAGAGATAGATGGTGAAAAGGAGCAGAGGGTAGAAGGATCATTGGCCAAGTCCTTGTTCTGGAGTCCTGGCAGAGAACAGTGTGTCCAGTGGAGGATGAAAAACAACTTCTGACACCACATACCAATTCACCCAGAGGACAAAAGCTAATTCCTTAGCAAATAACTTCAAACATAAACTGAATCACAACAGCTCTGTGGGAATGCTGGTCTTAAAAGGTCGTCATTAATTTGAGAGGCAGTAGCTGCACTTGCGTGAGGGCAAGTTAAGTTACCCATAAAATAAATTGGTTACAGAAGAGCCCACCAATATGACGTCTTAGTGAAGTCCCTCACATGTAAATGCATAATGAATGTTACATGTTAGGCTACGTTAATCACACACAACAGAAGGAACTGGCTTCATTGAAGCAACGTATAAAGCATAAACCGGTATCCAAATAATACTGCAGTAGCCTATGTTGTTTATCCATAACTCATTTTGTATAGTAATGAAATGTGTGCTATTATAGCCTTGGATCAAAACTACCATAGATATATTTTTAATGACATCTATGATAGTCTTGATCCAAGGCTAGTGCTATTACTAAAGTAAACTTCATTGTCATATCGCATACCTGTGCGGAGATCTGTGGCCAGCAAAGGACACTTTCCATTGGGAAAGATCCCTCATTTTCCTGCCAGTAATAATAATATTATAACACAGAGAGGCAACAAAACTGTAGGAAAAAGTATGTCAGCACCATTATAGTGACCTGCTGCTCAGTGCTCATATCACAGTGTCGGGAAGCAGTTTTAATGAGGTTTGTCTAAAACAGGGGTCTTCAATGCTGAGAGAGAGAGATGAAGCAGGGACCCCCACTACATATTGTATAAGATTATGTTGCAGATTAAACCTTTTCATAGATTTCATAGATAGCTTCATAGACTTGTTTGACAGCACTGTCACCGGTGTTGGATTCATGTTAATGAATATTTTAAGACAGTTAACCACTTAAACCCTCAATACTTAGAAAACTTACTTGATCTGCTCTTTTTTCCCCCCCAAACCAACACCAAACCTCTTAGCCGAAAATAGCCGATCTACAAGCTTACCCTAGAGCTTGTAGATCTGCTATTTTTGGCTAATGTTCCTCTCAGAAAACTAATTATAGGGTTAATGTGGTTCATGTAAAAAAAAAAAAAAAAAAAAGGTTCCTATCACACAAACATTTGGTCCCCCCCCCGCCTGGCCTGTAGTAGCTCTGAGTACCCCCCCCTAAGGGTCCCGGACCCCCTGTTGAAGATCCCTGGACTTTAAATTTAAGAATGATTCACTGACGAGATAATACAACACTTGGCTTATTTCGTGTAGCCTATTAAATAGAATCCAGATAGAATAGATCAGTGAAAAGTTTTTTTGGGGGACAACTAAAGCCTATCTCTGACCACCACCACATGCTCCTACCTGAGAGTGCTTGAAGAACGCCGAGATGCGAGTGATGTGCAGGCTGAGGCATCTCGACGCGCATCTCGCTCGGTAAATACTGGCAGTGAAGAAAGTGTCGTCCTGCTGCTGCTTCCTCGCATGCACGCTTCCCGGGGCTATTAACACTATAATCCATAGACACAGGGTCGCACACTGCACGTTTATTACGTTCCTGGGAAACATGATGGTCCGACTGTTGTGTGTATTTAATCCCTCTCCACAGATCGGACTACACTGCTGTGTGTGTGTATGTGTGTGTGCTGTAGTGTGGACTCTCCGCTGGAGAAACTAAAGAAACTTCAATTATACACCAGGGAGGAGTCAAGGGGTTGATGCGCTCTGCTATTGGACGATCTCCTGGTGATTGACATGCACGGTGGGTGTCTAGCAGGTATACCAAATGTGCAGGCCAATCAAAGATGTGAACATGGTTATTCGATGTGTTAGACTTGATGATGGTCAGTGGTGGAAAAAGTACTACACTTTTTTACTTGATATTATTACTAGATATACTCTGTTACAAGTAGAAATCACGTATTCAAAATGTACCTTGAGTAAAAGTGCAAAAGTATCGGCATCAAAATATACCTAAAGTACCAAAAGTAAAATACACAAGTTTTCAAATGTCTAAAATGTAAAACTCTTTTAAAAATGGCAAATCTACAAGGTTGTGAGTGCAACATGTTACATTATTAAATCTATGTTACTGAAATTCAGTGAGTGTTTTCCCAGTGTTTAATTCAAGATAATAAAAATAAATGTTGTGATGACAATCAACAGGCACTGTATTTGCAAGTGTATTGTTGACATATAGTAACAGGACAGTAGCCAAACCTAGTTATCAGTGATTGAAAATGTGTACAACTGACTTCGGACAGGAAAATTGTCTGTTGGCTTGATTGTACAATGTTACAATAAATACAATTTAATCACCACCACCTACAGAGAACTTGACAGTATTGGTCATCTCTAGTGGCTGTGGTAGACAGACCTACTGCCATCTACTGATGGTACAACTGTAACATGTAAACCAGACAGGTTGTCTGAATCAAGCCCTCACATATGGCCCCGGTGAAGCATGCCAACATCCCAGGGAAGCCCTTTCCGTTTAACAGTAGCTTGGAAAAACTATTGTACATGGAAAACAATTAAAACCATCCTAAACTAAATTCCTCAAGATGGACTCCCAACTTTTGGCAAACATCTCATAGCCCGAGGTATGGAGAAAATATGACATGTAGGAAAAGCTTGAGTTCTCTGCCATTTATTAGAGTAAAAGAGTGAGTATTTAATTGGAAAGTTCCCTAGAGGGTTTACAAGAGAGTCTTGCTCTGCCTTTCTCAGCTTATGGAGTACTTCCCTGCACACCATTACAGCAGCAGCTTAATGAACTTTTATGGGTGTTGCTCTTAAACTGTATACAGAATGGGACAGAAACGGAGACTTTTACAAAACATCATTAGATTTGGCTCAAGTAGCCACCTTGCCCGGGGAGGGGGGCAATGATGCACTGTGCCAAATGATTTAGCCCTTGCCTCTAATGAAATGTTATTGTGCCCGTACAAGTACATCCTGGAAAGAGACGGGGTTCGCCTCTCAAAACTTCCATCTCCACCAGACTCCATTGCTGTATAGACTTTATAGAAACTCAACATTGTACCTGGTCAGAATAGAGGGTTTCTGCAGGAAGAGTCATCATGAAAACCATCCCTGGAGGTACGATGGCAGGGTGGATTTGGTGTCCATTTCCCTGGTGGTCTGAGACACACAGTGTAACTTGCGGTGAGAGATCCCTTGCCACTCTTAAAATATTTAAACACGGATGTCTGTGTACCTTAAAAACGGTGTAATGGCTTAATTTGTTGGCTTATTACAGCCATGTGTGGTAGGGGATTTTATGGTGTGTGGTGAAGGAAACACACTGCCTGTGTGCGGTCCTAATGTCTCCTGCAGCCTGTGGGACACACATCCCTACGACGCCATGCTTTCATTGACTGGGAAAAGCCTCTGCCAATAGTGAACTCAGGCTATAAAGCAATATTGAGAGGAGCTATTTGTCTGGGCATAGGAGGGACTTCATTTTTGCTGCAACCTATGTCACTGCCTTTGATTCATACCAAATATTACAACTATTATCCATTAACAACTTGTGTTTATCTCCATGAATAGTGTTCATAAATAACAGAATTGGTAGGAAACCATATAATGCACAAAACAAGGAACGTTATTCCTTGTAGTGCCAACAAGCCAACAAGCTTTTCAAACACTTCCACAGGCAGCAATGAAATTTGTTTTTTGTTCATTACGCTTCTTCTATTTTATGCTCTGACCAATTGGGAAAATGTTTTCCCCCCACAGTTCTTTTATGTGGATACCTTAATAAATAGCCCAACATTCAGATTTTTGGGCTCACTATTCAACATGTGTGCCTCCTGCATCAGACACAATTACACAATTACCATTGTGTTATGTTCTGTTGAGTTTACCACATCATGGTATTGTTCCAATGGCTACTGTCAAGGATTTGGAATCCCCATCATGTTATGTTGAGGGCTGTGAGACTCCAAAGCTTCCTTTTAGAATCTCTTAATCCCCCATCACCTCAGTATGCCCTCTGACCCCTGCAGCCCTAACAGCCCCTTCTACGCAAAACCTTTCTCTGATTCTTCAACCTCTTCCATCGACCTCATTCTGACCCTGTTGAAGAAGGGCCACATAAACACCAATGTTATTTATGTGATGTGAGATTCAAAGATTGACCGAAGTTACTTATTCTGTCATGTATTGATGTTGGAGTTTCATTATATACTTGGATTGAATGTCCATAATGATGCCTCTTACTTCAGCTGAGTTTGTGTACAAACTCCTTTGTTGCACTGCTCTATAAGCTCTTTCTTTAAATAGTACCTCCTCTAGGATCAATTGATAAGGCTATGGTGCAGTGGCAAAGGCACCCACTGCAGTCCCTAGGTGGTTACTAAACTGTGGGCTTGTGTCACACGATACGACACAAGAGTCTAAAAAGATAACAAGCCAGCATCAGTTTTCAGACAGTGTGCAGTTTAGAAAGCAGATACATGGCAATCAAACGCCCTGGTATCTTTGATCCTTAAAAGCGCAGGTGGACTCATTGTTGTTCACTCCTGTGATGAGAGGCCACATGGATCAGAGGAGACAATCAGCTTTGTTATGAGTACTGGCTAACAAAACAAAAGATGGCTAAAGTATTAAGGCAAAAATCCTGCCCCAATAGCTGTAAGTAATTATAACTTGGTATAGTGTGATAATAATATAGACATTAGACCATGTCCGTGTAAATTGTGACCTGCGCGTGTTTCCATGCACCACTATGATTGTATCATAAATTAAACATTGAATCCAGGGGCATTGGTGTAGTGAGGCTTGTTGATTTCCTTGTGAATTTGTTTAATTATTGAGAATAGTTTTTATTGAAGATGCTGATCTTTGAACCAGAAAGCTTACAACTACAACCATCAAAAGAACATAATCTCTGGAGGAAAAAAGTAAAATAAAATGTTTAAAGGATATGCTGTGGTTCAGCTTATACTCCTTTATGTGCACATAGATGTGTGTGCATCTTATGGGCACAGGCATTTGGATATCAGTATCACTATCAACACAATACAAACTGTCAAAATGTTATTATGGCCCTTAACTTAAACCTGTAAAACAAGAAGAGACTGAAAATGCAAAGCCCTGTCACACTGGTAAAGTGCATGAATGGACTTGCATTCATGGCTTCCATTTCAACTGGAATTATCACTGCTTAATCGCAAGGTGCCCATAAAGGTACTGAAATAGATACTTGAAACAAAACCATAGCAAAAACAACAACAAACATTGTATCTGTCTCTAAGAGCAAGCACCTGTGATGACATCATCACAACAGATATAATCTATCAAGACGAAGCAGGCAACGGTGAAACTGTACCTTTGATAAACACTGACATGGCTGCAAATTAAAAGCAGAAAGTTGTTGCATCATTTACTGAGCCCCAGACAAAGCTATCATGATCAGTGGAATGGCCGCATTACTGTCTGTCTACCACCAGGGGGGATGGTCTGTAAGAACATGTTGTTGGCTCCAAATTCACTTTGGCTGTGAATAATTCTTACACATGAAAGAGGAGTTGATATCAATCCATAATTGGGTCTATTATTCATGATCTGTATTTGAATGTGTGATCCATACCCAGTTTGTTCAGTCTACGACGCCTTTAATTGCTATTTCACATTTACATTTATCACTGAATGATTACAACTTAAAAAAATGAGTAGGCTATATAAGTATGTTGTATCCAACTGTTTACTTTACATACATTACATTTGTATACAAGTGTTGATGATGTCTTGATTATTATTGTGTATTATTGTATGTCTTTAAATGTCTCGATGAATTGAATACACAGGACCACAATGGAAACAATTGAGCCCTTATAAGGGCTCAATTGTTTCAAATTGTTTATTTTTGTGTGATTCTTACCACTGTACTATTTGCAAACTGTTAATAAAGTATTCAATCAATCAATGTGTGAGAAATGTCTTTCTGTTTCTAAATAGTCACTTTCTATCTGATATGAATTCTCAACCATACAGTCATTCTTTTGTTTAGGCAATTCTTGATTACATTTCAACTCTGTTCAATTCTTGCGTGTTCTCCAGAGTTTCCAACATGTGCTGTGAAAATATTTATCCTACTGTATATATGCGGGTGGAAAAATAAATCACTTTGTGTGGTAGAGCTTTAAATAGATGCCCATGGAATATGTTCCTCCTTTCAGCACCTCCTAAAACAATTCAGCACTGTGTCATATTGGAGGAATGGAAACCAATTATAAGTTGTAGTTCTTCTTATACAACTCCCGTTTCAGTCCTGAATAGTTATATTTTGTTCTCAGTGGAGTTTTGCCATGGTAGATTAATGTTCGAATGTCCCTTGGTGGTAGTAATCAAAGTAGACAGTGATGTCTATGTCTTTGGGTGGCCTGATGTGTATTTTCAGATTGTACACATTGATCAGATGCCATATCAAGAGGATAAGAGGAGGGCATTGTGCAAACCCCTATTATGCAGTTTAACTTAAATGCCCACATTATATAGATTACAATTAAGATATGGCAAATCTTATCTGAAAAGGGGGTCCCATCAATTAAGCCACATCTCTCTTGTATACCACTAGATGGCAATGTTGCCATGCATACGTTTTAGGCACCAGCTGCCTCCCAGCATTTTGCACCTCTCTCTCTCTCTCTCTCTCTCTCTCTCTCTCTCTCTCTCTCTCTCTCTCTCTCTCTCTCTCTCTCTCTCTCTCTCTCGCTCTCTCTCTCTCTCTCTCGCTCTCTCTCTCTCTCTCTCTCTCTCTCTCTCTCTCTCTCTCTCGCTCTCCGACAGAATATTTTCCAGGAGATGATCCAGCATTAATACCCAACAATGGTGAATTTGCCAAGGGGATTTTGTTCCCTCGTCTGAGGCAAACAATTATCAGATATGATGGAAAAGAGAACACATTTAGACATTTCATATAATGTTCCTCTCGCTATCTATCTATCTATCTCTATCTATCTATCTATCTATCTATCTCTCTCTCTCTCTCTCTCTCTCTCTCTCTCTCTCTCTCTCTCTCTCTCTCTCTCGCACGCACGCACGCGCATGCACACGTACGTACGCACACACACGCACGCACACGCGCGCGCGCACACACACACACACACACACACACACACACACACACACACACACACACACACACACACACACACACACACACACACTGCCCCCCCCCCCCCCCCCACACACACACACACACACACACACACACACACACACACACACACACACACACACACACACACACACACATGCGTGTGTGCACCTACATGCACTCATATTGCAGACACACAATATAATATGCAATATATGTTTTTTGTTATTATTGGAAAAGTAGACACATGGTGGACAGCCACTCATGAGTCATGATCAACTCATCTTAAACATCAGACCACAAAGGACTTCCATCGTGATGAATCTCCATTCACATTTACACAGTTTGTCTTTTCCACTGCCTTAGCCTGAATCGATTCACACTCAGTTGTAAGACAAAGTATAAATCAGGCTACACATGACCCTATCCGTCTTTGGCTATATATGTAACTTTCAAATCTCACTGGCCTTTCCTTGCACATGTCATCATCAACAGTATATTGTTTACAATGAACAAAGAGACAGCCAAATGAATTGATTATTTCATTGACATGTACAGTAAGTCAGGCGGATGGTTAGGTGACCTGTCACCATGCTATATTACTGTTGTCTCTGGCTGAGTGGAAGCCCATTACACAGCATTATGCTGGTATGACAAAGCAGTAGGCTGGCCACTGATCCCCTGCACAGCAGTAACTAAAGCAGACATTGCCCACCCCCCACATACAAAGCAACCAATTTAATATCACAGGGAGAGATTTCCCTGGGCAGAAATCACACAGTAGCATTACAAATGTCCTCTGATTGTAAGCTGAATGCCAGGTAAAACCTACCCCAATAATTATGTGTGGCTCACTAGCATGTGTACTGCTAGGCCCAATGTTTAACAAGGATGTAATCACTATGATAATGTGATAGAAATTTCTCAGAATAACATTCATTTTGCAACTTGCTTTGGAGGTGAAATATGTTTATAAGCTGAACAATATGCAGTCATGATATGAACAAACAATAGGCGACATTTGTGTTCTAAATATTGACATAGCCTGTTGAGGTAGTCCTGGCCCTGGCAAGCTCTAAGAGACATTACTGCTGAGATATTGGAAATGAGAAGACACAACTGTCATGTGAGAAAAGTGGAAGTGAATTATCAAGACAGTAAAACATGGTTAAAATAAATGTTCCCCAATTGACTTGGCTATAGTATTTACCAGTGGCACAACCCCACTATGATAATAACGAATGGCATTAATTCAATTCAATTCAATTCAATTTTATTAAAGTGTCAAATCACAACAAGTTGTCTCAAGACACTTTACATGTAGAGAAGAGACCCGACAATCCCAGCCTGAACAACCAATTTTTGCGACAGTGGCAACGAAAAACTCCCTCTTAACTGGAAGAAACGTCAGGCAGACCCTAGGTTCTAGGGCGGCGGCCTTCTGCCTCGACCGTGTCGGGGGAAAGAGGAGAGAGAGAGAGAGAGAGAGAGAGAGAGAGAGAGAGAGAGGGAGAGACAGAAAGAGATACAGAGACAGAGGAGAGACAGAAAGAGATACAGTGCAGGTAGTAACAGTAACAATAGTAGCACATATAATAGTGTAAGATATATATGATAGTATAATACAGTACAGCAATAATGTGTATGTAGTATATAATGGTATAATATAAGAATGTTAAGATAATATACAGTATATATAGTATAGTGGTATAGTGCAGTGTAGTAGAAATCCACGGTCGTGCTCCATGGAGAGGCCCGGTCCGCAGTCACAGTCGTGAGCCGCAGCTGGGGGTCCGTAGTGACAGTCCATGGACCTGCGACGTGGGAAATAAAAGAAACTCCGGGGACCGGGGAGCGGGTCCCCGGTTGTAGAATTAGTGGCATTACATAATGTCTGAATAGATATATACATTACAATGATAACAATAGTAACATAGGAAATAGGTATACTCCACACTGTTCAAGTCTATGTTTTTGGATATCAAGATGCACACCGGATTCAATGCTAAACATGGGTTTCCATCTCCATGGAAACCCATCTTTGACATTTCATCTGGAGCCTACCATTAAAGTAATTTGCTTTAGACACATTGGAGTGTACTTCCTGGAAGAATCCAAATTATCCTATGACCTTAAATGTGCATTTCCTGTTATACTGTATATATTCATTGCTACATAGTTGGTTGCTATGTAATAATAACTGTAATAGCTGAACAGTGCACTCATTATGTTTCCTTGATTTTCAATCTGAAGCGTCCTTTTATCCAGTGTCTTTACCAATCTTGAAAATTACAAGGATCCTTGTAATGTAACAAAACTTTAATGTTTGAAGAACAAAACCACAGAGTTAAGAACGAGAGCCTAAATGATAAATGGGTGCAATCAACAGCTCAGAGTGGGAGTTGATTGCTCGTTGTAACAAAGAGATGTAAACATAGCAGTAATAAGTATTGTAAAGTCATTGAGAGGCATTTTACTGCCAGGTCGAGGGGGGAGGGGAGGTCTGTTGGACCTACAGGTCATCAACCCTTGACCTCTGTCCTCGGCCCTTGAGTCTCTGACATCTGTCTGCTTTTTCCCGCCCTTTACCCCCCCCCCCCTTGGTCTGTAACAGGAATTTGGCTGGGGAAGTAATGTTTCTAAAGGAATACATGTTTCTCAACATTCATAATAATTCCTGAAAAGTGAATGCATCATGCCAATACATCATGACTTGATCTACAAAAAAAGATGTACGTGTCAGGTAGTGCACTGTAAATGAACTTCAATTTTGTGACCATCTCCTTGTCTTTATCCACCATCTGAGAAATGTGAAAATGCTGGGATATGTGGCTGAAAATAGATCAATTTCTTGTGTGTCTCTCTGTTGCTTTGTCTGGAAAATGGGTCTGTATGACATAACAGTGAGTGTACCATAGAAGCCCTTATGCGTGTCTTCTTGTCTGTGTAGTTAGTAGCAGAGGGGGAGGGGAGGAAGTGGGTGGGGGAGGGGTGGGTACAGTGTTACAGAGTACACAAAGCACTCTCTCTTTCAAACCACACACACACACACACACACACACACACACACACACACACACGCATATTCTTTCTCTCACACCCATCCACACACGCAGACATGCATACGTACACACCCATATTGAAGGGCTGTCCTTGCTCTGCCAGATTGGCGCAAGCGCACGCATGCACACGCACACACACACACACACACACACACACACACACACACACACACACACACACACACACACACTATTCTATTATTCTCTATATTGTAAATAAAGCAGGGCTGTGCAGAGAGCAGAATACAATATGTCGGTGGACACTGTAATACAATGAGCACAAGCGACCCAACTGGAAACAACTGGATACCCCCCTGCTACAGGCTAAGCTTTCCCCACGCTTCCCATGGCTAATAACAGCACAACAAGAGTCGTGTGACTCACGGCACCCTTCCCCCACCGCTCCATATTACCATCTCTCCTCAGTGCTGTCTACAAAGGTCATGTGACCCTCATCAGCTTCCCGGGTTGGGGGAGGGGCGGCAGATTGAACCTGTTCTTTGTTAGGAGGTCAGCCCCTGCTCCATTGGCAGGAAGAGCGCCTACCGTGCACCCTCTAATAGAAGGGCAGCAGCAAGGCTGCAAATCCACTGCAGTGTAGAGATGAAGAGGATGCGTTTTTGAGCACCCGTGCGTAGGAGAGCTTGTGGAACAGGCTGGAGTCTGCAACTGAAAGCCTTTATAATAAGCTGATGTGATATTAAGAAGAAAAGCATTATGGACAATCCACATAAAGAGTGGATAGTCTCTACAGTTTAGAAACATTTAATGATTACCATACTTACATCAGCATACATGCATCCTATATCGGGCATCAGCATACCCATATATGGGCATAAAAGGGACACGGACTGATGCATACAGAGATCTCCATACATGGGCATATTAGTCGGATCGGCGTTGCGACGTAGGTGTGAGGTCCGCGTAGCAGGCCGAACTCTAGATGTGAGGGCCGCGTGGCGGGCCGAACTCTAGATGTGAGGGTCTCGTGGCGGGCCGAAGTCTAGATGTGAGGGCGGCATGGCGGGCCGAACTCTAGTTACATAAAATTGCCACAAAAACATCCTCCGTTGAAAAAAATTGTTAACTACAAAAATGTGTTGCTGACAGTACGTTTTAACAGCGGGCGACTTTCGGGCGATGCCGGGCGACATCGTCCAAAAGATAAAGAAAATCCATCTTTCACCGCCCCCCCGCCCACTTCACCCGATCGCCGGCTCTCATAGACTTTCTTTATCTTTTGGACGATGTCGCCCGCGATCGCCCGAGAGTCGCCCGCTGTTAAAACGCACCGTCAGAGAGCAGGTCTCCGCCAGCCCGGGTTGCTTACCCAGGGCCTGAAAACTGTGGAAGTCAGTCATAGACAATGGAATGGAATCTGAAAAATCTGATACTCTGATTTGCATATCAATATAAGTGACAGCGGGAAGCCAGAATAGCTAGGCTTCACGTCACGGATTGACGAAGCGTCACATCTCGTTTGTGCCACTTGGCCAGTACAAGTCCCTGATTTACTAGCTTCGAGTAACGTTGTGCCACAAAGCCTATTTAAGTGACAGTGAATGCAATGGAACAGGCCTTTGGGTGCCGGCCTACTCAGGGCCATGACTGTCGCAAACGATACAAGTTGGGAATACATGGTCATCATACATGTTATGATGAGCTCTTCTCTCCCACTTCCACACTGTGCCTTCTGTTCTCACCCATCTTTCCTCAAATTTGATAAAGATGCTTTCTTCTCCCCCTCCATCCCAACATCTGTCTGTCTGTCTGTCTGTCTGTCTGTCTGTCTGTCCCAGGCATAACTCAGGCGTCGTCTGACCGAATGCCCTCAAACTTGGCGTGTATGTCTGATATGACCTGGGGGTGTGCTGTGTGGCAATTCAATCCATTTCCGGGAAATGAAGAACCACGAATGTCTGTAGGTATCTGTCTGTAGAGAGCTGACAATGGGTAGGCCTACAACAAGTCATCAGCACAGTGGATTCCCGACTTGCATCATGTCCGACTTGCATGGCTCCTGAGTAGTGTATTATTACATAATTGATAGTAGCCTATTATAATACGGTATATTCGTACCTTATATCAGTATGTCATACAACTATTGAAATACATTTTTATTTGGCTAGCATCACACACACACACACACACACACACACACACACACACACACACACACACACACACACACTCCCCCCACACGTGCGTGTGTACAAAGGGAGGGAGGTGAGAAAGATGTATTTTGTCAGGTGCATTTGCTCTTCTAGTGTTGCTGCTACAAACAAAATTCGATTCGATTGATTGAAACTTTTATTGTAACATGCCCAAACGAAACTTTTTATAATGTTTTTTATAAAACAGGCTATAATCACAAACATATAATACCTGCTTTAGAAATGAATTGCACAATTAAGTTGCCCTGCATGGCGGATAAAAGACGTTGTTTTAATGATAATCATAGCTTGATTAGAGTCGCGACCAGAGGCTACGCGGAACTTTACAGCCAAGTCCTACTTCGGTTTTTAATGGATCTAAAGCAAAAAAGAAATGAAGTAGGCCTAGTCTAATATGTTTATTTTGGTTTAAAAATGAAAACAGTTTACCTACCCGAGTTATATCGTTCATTCACTGTAACTGAACCGGGTGGAGCTGGAGCAATGCTTTTCATGATATGTCAAGGCAAGATGCAAAGTAGATTGATTGATGATTGCTTAATTGCTTGCTTGATTGTATGTGACAAAAGCATGTGGGAAGGAGGGGGTGGCGAATCATGCAGAGAAGTTCCTGAATTGATATGGTATTTTATTTCATGGGATGATGGGAACTACTGTATATATATATATATATATATATATATATATATATATATATATATATATATATATATATATATATATATATATATATAGAGAGAGAGAGAGAGAGAGAGAGAGAGAGAGAGAGAGAGAGAAAATTATTATTATTTATTTATTTTCAAGTTCCGAATCTGGGTCCAATAGCAGGTGCTCAAGCCACCCTTTGGTTCTATCTATGCATGTGCCTGCTTATTACTGTATTATCATTGTATATGTAGGCCATATGTACTTTATGACTGACAGATTCTGATTGATCCCATTCATGCTGTGATTTTATCTGCACTGTATCCATATAGTGAGGAACATTGTTATGCCCATTTGTCAATAAGATGTTATGAAAGCCTGGATGTTCCTGTTTTTCTGTCATAGTTCTGAAGAAATTCTATTGCTGTCTCAAGAAAAACATCCATTTATTTATGATGGTTAGAGCTATGACTCATCTACAATAGGAGACAATGGTTGCAGCCTCTTGCAAGTATACATGTCTAGGTGTTTTCAGACATGAATTGGTGTGTACTATTTCTATCATGTGCATTACAAGGCTGATAGTCAAGGCAATTGACTCAGAGTGCATTAGTTTATTACTTAGAATCTGCATCCATCCATCCACCAAGATAATGTTTTTTGTTAGGCTGGGCTTCCTCTTGCTTTCCTATTGATATTGTCCAGCTATGGACAATATCTATGCATAGTATAGTCATATGAGAAAATGTTGGAATTAGCACCTTAGGAAAAGTCACAATCTTGCAATTCAACAAAATATTCCACAAGAACCATAGACCACTTAAACCCTATATTTGTTGACCGGGGTCCCCCGGGTCTCTATCCATGGCCCTCTCCATTTTTCCTTTCACACCAATCTCTTCGCCACAAATAGCCAATCTACAAGCTCAAAACGCATCACAACCCATTGTGAACTTGTAGATCTGCCTTTTCCACTGAATGTTCATATTCTTTCTCAGAATGTTTTCTTATCATGACATGCCCAGAACAGGGACGCTAGGGTTCAAGTGGTTAACACAAAAAAGAAAAGAACACTATACAGTATCCATTAAGATGCATTGAGATGTGTGATTAAAAAAAAAAAAAAAGTGTGATAACTTCTCAGAGGGAGAAGCCAGATGGGATGTATGCAGCAGGTGTGTTGATTGGAAAGTAGAATCAGAGCCAACCCTAACAGCAGACAAAATATTCTGATTTCCAGTTTGAATGGAAACGAGGCCCTTAAGCCATGCCACTGAAATCAGTTGATTCTTTTACATCCCACTAGGGGCCCATGTAGCCTATACTCTGTCAAGGAAGGAGAGTTCTGGAACCGGACTGGCTGGCAGTCCAGAGAGCTGAACTCATCTCAGTCTTTGCCCACTTCATGCCTCTGCATTTATTTGCTCTAAGCAAGACAGGGATCACTCCAGAGAACATGGGTGTCAGTGCCCTCTCCACTATGTAGAACCTCAGCCACTTATCGGAGCTCTCTGGGGGCAACAGTGTAGCTTTGCTCATGCGGAATGTTCTTGTCTCTCCTCTGTCTCACTCATCCATAATGTATGAGCTATAAAAAAACACACACAAAAATGTAAATGTCGTATTTAACAAACTAGACACGCTGAATATCATTGTCCGAAGACATTATAACATGGAATGGATTAGGTATTGTTACGGGCAGTGACATCACATGTAGATGCAATTTGCATATTTGATAGGGGGTATATTAAAATGAATTGGAGGAGAGTTTAAAAACTGTGTGTCATCATAACTATCAGTGGACACTAGGACGCACTGTCCTTTGAGCACAGACTGTTGCCTATTGCTTAAGTGGATGCCATAATTAAGCATGCCAATAATCTGGGATACCAGCTGATGGTGTGGTGGTTGGTGGTTAGTCTATTTGTCACAAAAAAAAAGAAAACAAAACAAAAGAGTAAAAAAAGAAAACAAAACAAACAGAAGAAAACCAAGTGTCAACAATGCTAAGTCTTACATAATTATGAAAACAAACGAAACAAACAAAACAAAATGAAGAGAAACATTTCCAGATTTGCATCAATTACACAGAAAACAAAAAACAAGAAACAAAACAATGGGTGGTTTGGTGGGAGAGGGTGATCAAGCTATCTGTGTTTCTGTATACTTGTATTGTATGTACAGTATCTATATGTCTGTTGTTCATGTTTATGGAACCCCCTCGAAAATGAGATGCTGCATCTAAGGGGCTATCCCTTCAATAAAAATGAAATCTGTATGGAGGAGATCATTGTTACCCAGGTTCTATGTTCCTTTCTTCCAACCCGCTTCCAACACTAAATGTAACCCTAATCCCTTTGGTAAGCGGGGAACATAGACCCCGGGGAACATGAGGATGACCCCTATAGGAACAAGACAACAGGAATATTTTTCAAATTATGATTATTATTCTCTTTAGATTTTACAGCCTTGAGATGAATATGTGATTAGTTAATATTAAAATGCTCTTCATATTAATTGAACACTACTCTTGTGACCTTTCCTTTATTCTGTTGCTAAGTTTTGCTTCATTGTCTCCCCCTAAATCAGCTCACAGTGATAGATCAAACTATATAATAATCACCATCAACAAAATTATAATTTGCTGTGTAACAACCAGTTACCTACACATGCACAGGTTATCTATTTTAATTATTTTACATTTAATGTCAAGATATCATGCCTGTTATGGGGCATCACACTGTTGCCAGTTTCCTCAGTTTCATCAGCTCTTAGCTGCATTTTGAAAATAAAACGTTTCAGCCTCTTTTGGATATCACCTTATATTCCATATCATAACTTTGGCTCTATAGTGACACTGAACTCGTGACACATTCCATCATACATTATAGCTACATTGCATAACATAACAGGCTTTATAGTGTAGGGTGTCATGCGCAAATATTTCTGTTTGTACGGTAACCAAAGGAATGTGTCACACCAATGTAGAGCCGTAATGATGTCAACTTGTTATTTACTTTCCAAATCTGAATGACTGAGCAAGGCGAAAGGAGAATTAATCAACCACTATGTGACCAGGCAGGCGAAAAATACAAGGGCGGTGGGGGAGGGGAAGTGGCTCAGAGGCCAGATGCATGGTAGGCAGTGTTGCCATGTCCACTATAAGCGACCGTGGGTTTCTTTTTCTGTAAAGTTGCTTGTAAATGTTGGTGGTTGCGGTTTTTTGGCCTGATTTCTAAAGTGTAGTTGCTTATTTGAGCTTCCGTCCTAAATGTTGTTTAAACCAGTGGTTCTCAAACATTTTCATGTACGGACCCCCAAATTATAGTAATTGTCCATAGTCCCCCATCTGAAAACATTTTGTGCCAGGGACCCCTCCAGATTTGTGTAATGTGCAATTGTGCAATTTTTAAAATAAGTGCTCATCATGACATGTACTAGTCGCTTCTTTTGGGCTTGTTTTCATAGATCTGGTTGCTTATCTTTCTCACACAATCTGGCAACACTGGTAGTAAGCCTGCATTTTGTGAAGACCTCGGCTTACATTCAGCACAGCGGTCTGGTCGGTCATGAAACGACATTAAGCATAATTATGTAGGTTTTATCTGGTTTGTTTCATAAGTCATCATAATTGCAATAATGATTGCCTATAATGAACACATCTGAACCAAATAATGCAATGTACAAATATTCAATATATCCTGTATAAGTTAAGTATTGTGGGAGCAGTAGCCATTTCAACATGTTTATATATAGTCTATTTGTTTGTATGCAAACTGCATCATAATCTGATCATCATAACCTCATATAGGCATCAATAAGACATTACAAAGAGTAACAAACTCTGTTTTAAATTGTTGCAATTTTATACCAATGCAGTCCCTTTTCTGGGATTGCGTTTGTCCCACCACATTGGTTGATTAATACATTCATTAAATTAATTAACTAACTAACTAACCTGTATGGGAAATTGACTTGGAGGGATACAGGGAAAAATTTCATTCATTCAAAAATAATCAGGTTTAAGGTCTCTCTCTCTCTCTCTCTCTCTCTCTCTCTCTCTCTCTCTCTCTCTCTCTCTCTCTCATTGCCCGCTGCTGTCTCTTTACGTTCCATTCTCAGAACATTGAAAGTCCCCTTGCCTTCAGAGTGGCTCACTGACTGTCTCATTCTCATAAAGTCCCGGTTATTATTCCAACTTTACAGTGCATTATATGTTTGGCCAGTCGTGGTGTGTGTTGTTTGTAAATACGTACGCACTGTAACACACAAGACAAGAGTGATATATATACACACAGTGTGGTCGGAACTTGAATTATGATAATAATAAGCGAAATGGGAGGAAAGTCGTCGCTTGCTCTCTGAAGTTGGAGGTTCTTCTCCTTGTGGAAGAGGAAGAGGTGGCGGCGACCACGAGCTCACTCTCATACAAAGGTAAGCAATCAAACTATAGTTGGAATGTTATGCCTTTAGCCTCCGTTGTAATCAAGTTCGTCTGGGGCGAATATATGGCGTTGATCGTGATATAACCCGGCTCACACACACACACAGCATAGTCACTCTCCACACGTGTTGTTGAAATTACTACCCAAATGTTTGGATCACACAGGTTTATAACGATTCCTGGGCACTGCCCAGGAATCGTTATAAACCTGTGTGTGAACATTTTACAGTTCTTGCTGAAATAGTCTATCTTCGTGTTAAATATGGATTGTTGAGCTCCTTAAGCAATTAATGCCATAACTTTTGCTGGATGGAGGAATTGTCCCATTAGTGTACAATTCAGCTGAATTACACCTTGTTTTATACGGCATAAGTAACCCATTATAGTTGGACTGCAACACCGTAAGCAGTTTTAGTATTATCGTTTAGATTAATGTATGAATGATAGCTATTTATTGTGCCATGCAGACTTAGGAAGCGCACGAGTGGGGGAGGGGAGCACATTCAACTGTACTATTGCCACCAGTTTCCAAGTGACTGTTCTAAGCTACAGTAGACCTATATGAATCAACTGTATAAAGCCATTGTCTGTTTACGTATTCAACTATAATTGCCACAAAACACACCAAGGCAACCTTCTCTGCTCAGTATAGCTAAGGGCACCCACCTGGCTGTACACACTACACAGGATAGCCTACTTCATGGATTGCAATCATTTAGACCCCCCCCCCCATATTTCTACTGACTATTCTGTGTAGAGAACTGAGACATGGGAAACAGCAGGCACCCAGTTTGAGATTTACAGTCTGGGGAAAGAGTGATGTGTGCATGTTAAAAGAACACACAACAGGCACAACTATCCAACTGACAGCACAGTGGTCTTAACTAAATAGTTACATACCAGGCTACATGACAGTACACCCAAGTTTTACCCCAATCTATGTGAGCTATATTCAGTTAAGGAATCAAAACGTGTATGGTACCATGGTTATTTTAAAGTCTTGCTCGCCAAAGGTCCATTGAACACATAACCCCAGTGAATGCATTGTACCTACCTAGTATGCTATTGAAGCAATGGTGGATAACTTTATTTGGGTGATGGCTACTCACTCAGGAGGAGATGTTGAGGTAGGCTGTTGCTGTCATCTCCTTTTTACCTTTCTACCTTGGATTTATTGGAACAGTGCACTTCTGGTTGTAAAGCTTGATGATGCCTATTTATGTTACTTCAGCTCTGGTAACACTTGATAACACTCATGGATCATATGTATGCTTTAATAGGATATATAACTACCTACCAGGTCGCTGTTACTATAGTTGGTGATTTGTTGTGAAACCTTTTATTATGGTTAGAAAAACAGTTTTACTGACATCTATTAAAAGAACAATGGAGTTTTATTGTGTCCTTGATTTGCCCTGATTATGTCCCCTAGTTTCTGGAGCTCTAAATGCTATTAGTGTGTCATGATGTTACAAGTAATTTGTACTTCTCTTTGTGAGCCCTGTAGGATGGTCCTACTGTATGGTATCAGAGCAAGTAATTATAAGCTTCTGCGATATTGCACAGGCTTAGTTTGAATAGCCCATAGTGAAAATGTTGTGCTATGGGGATACAGGTTTTATGGAACACATTTTGTTTCCCCCCAAAGGATAGAGATTATTTCTGAATTCCTATTCTCAAAAGGACATAAACAGTTGTCAATGTTGCCTCAGTGGTTATTGGTTAATGTATGTCTACCTCCTCTTCAAAAGATAACTGAAATAAAATAAATCCTTGCCTTTTGGTTTAAGCAGAGACTGCACTCAGGTTTTAAATGAGCTGACAGACAATATGTGTGGATTGATGATTCATCCCTCACGTGGCCTGTTGTCACTCCTTTCATTTTGCTCAGAATGTATTTTTGATAACTCTTTCAAGTCAGCTATTGTAGACCTGTCTTGTCAGAGGCACAGAGCAGACAACAGCAAATGTACAGTATGCTGTGTCTCTTAGTAACTCTCGTCTTATATGTATTCTCAACAGAGATTGAATTCTGTATTCTAAAGTGAAGGCAAGAGAGTCCCAGAGAATGTCTGTCAGAATTGCTGTAAAGCTCAGTATCTGACTGTCCAAACACGTCTGCAGCGTAGCAGTATTTATTTATCGTAGAACATGGGGGGGGGGGGGATTCTCCCCCTCCGCAAGACACTTGCGGTGCACATGCCACATGGGCTACCAGCCAGTTGGCAAACCAGCAGTTACTCTGAAATAACACCCTACTGTATGTATACTAGATCAAGGCTATAGTTATTTATCTGAACTCATATTGAAGATGGGGTGGCTCTCCCCGTTCTATGCTGTACCTTGATTGTCACTAAGCCTGTTTTATACTTTGTTGTACGCCAGTAGATTGTGTGTGTTGAAGTAAGAGTCCACAAGAATGTAGGCGTACTACATTTAAATGGTCAACTCCTCTTTGTGTCTAGCACCTAATCAGGTTATTTGTCAGGCTTCCACTAAATGCAACTGTTGTTTTTACTCCCCTTGCATGAAAGGGAGTTAAGTTAAATCTATATTTTGTTGACCCTGCAGGCCTGCACATTTGTATGACACCATGAGCAGTTAACCAATGGTGTATTTACTGTATTAGCAATCAGAAATTAGATTTTTAGACTGGACTTTCAAATTGAAGCAAGGTATTTGTCACTGGTAAAAATCCATTATGGCTGGGTTGACAATTATCTTGAAAAATGAGGGTGTTTTAAAGGCAGTGTTATCAGCCCATCTCTCACACGTCTGATTAAACACAAGCTACGTATGATTATCTATTCTATCTTTTCTGTGAATTATATAACATGGGAGTTGATAGTAAAGGAGAGGAAGAGACAAAGAATGTATGCACTTTATGATAACGCTTATAATGAGTTGTTATTGTCCATTTTATGGAGTAAATTGATAACTGAGGGTGCTATCATCAACATTACTGTATACTATCATGGCTCTTATGATCTCATATATTTATTGTAGAACAGTATTTAAAAAGAAAAACATACTATACGCTACAAATGAAATTACAGATGATTAACTAACCATTTTCCATGTTTCCCCTGCTTTCTTGGTAGCTGATAATAAACATGGACGGTTTATAGATTCATAAACTGAGACACATTTTTGATCAATCAAATTGCTACCCATATAAGATTGTTGAAGTAATAACAGCACTGGAATTCTGAACAGTTTATAGGCAAGTACTGAAATAACACGTTGAAGTGTCATTATTAAAATAGTATTAAAGCAATATAATCTAAGTGTTAGATTAGCATAGTAATGATCATTCACCAGCTTAAAATAAAACTTGAGATGGGGGTTAATATTTAAACATGCTGTAGTAAAGATTTTTCTTTTCTGTTCTCAGTATATTCATGTAGGTCATCTGTCTGCAACCTTGGACGTGGGCAGTTAGGTTATCTTGTTTCTTGAGGAAAACCCTGAATAGTGGCTTTGAGCACACTGCTCCACATATGAAACAACCATCTGTAGAATTATCATGCCAAGCGAATGTTTCATGTTTGCAACAGCATAGTTTGCTCTCTCCTATTCTTTGTAGTTTAAAATTGCCATTGTAATAACAGTTTTGCTCTACTGGTGGTTGATATTTGCTCATATACATAACGAAATTCACTGCTAGAACATAGTTATATGTGAGCTACCTAAATCAAATACTCTACTAATAGAGGAGGTGTAGAACAATTGCATATATACTATATAGTTGTAAATCATTTAAGGAAGAGATGGTTAACCATTTGCTACATGGTACTAAGAGAATAGATTTCTGTTTAGAGAGAATGCATTCAAACAAAATGCTTTAGCTTTAGAAAATGTTAGTTATTAGGCCTATAGCTTAAGCTAGACGATTAATTTCTAGGAAGTAAAAAATACTAATATATACACGGTGTGTGTGTGTGTGTGTGTGTGTGTGTGTGTGTATTTATTTATTTATATATATATATATATATATATATATATATATATATATATATATATATATATATATATATATATATATATATATAATATTATTATTATTATTATTATTATACAAGTAATTTTTCGAAAAATAGCAGATCTAAGCATTGTGAGCTTGTAGGTCGGCTATTCTCGCAATTTCGGAAACAAAATTTAAAGTATAAAGTAGGGCTTAAGTGGTTCAAGCGAATTATTATACTTTCTGCACGAGCACGCTGCTTCACGAAAATCAGTTATCTTCATTGAGTGTCGATGATGAAGTATACATTTTGGGTGCAGCTTGAAATGTTGAAATAGTCAGTTTAAAACTGCTACGGGTCAATACTTTATCCTTGAGAATGTGTTGGCCTAGACTAGAGCACTAGAGCACTGCCATAGTCCTGACTGAGGTACACACACTTCCCTGCATTCAGTCAGCTGCTTGAGCACTATTTCTCACACACACACACACACACACACACACACACACACACACACACACACACACACACACACACACACACACACACACACACACACACACACACACACACACACACACACAAGCGCATCGAACAGCAATCTTTTGTGTGTAGTACTAGTGTCATGTTACTGTGTATGTGCCTTGCAAAAAAAAAGAAACGAGTAAAGGGATGGCTTAGAATGGATGGCATGGGCAGCTGTTGACAGAGAAGCGGGAATCTTCTGGTCACCATAGCAACACTTTTATTGCCCACGTCGCTGGTGTATCACAGTGTTTACAGCTTATTTGTGCAGTCCTCAATAAGCCAGGCAGCTTACTGAAAACAAATGTCTGGCTAAAGCTCTTGTTGACAAATACATATACTCAAGGACAGTTCTTCCCCGCTAACATAGATAAGAGATAGGCTACCGTTCTGCTGTGACCAATGGGAAATTATAGTGCAATTATAATTAAGGAAAATGAGTCCTCAAAGGCTTCAGATTCACGTTTCGCTTGAGTGCCTCTGCCTGTATCTTCCTGGCTCAAGCTTGTCAAGCTTTACGTCACTGTCACCAGTCAAAATAACACAAGTATTCTTTAATATGTTGTTGTCGAACAGTGTAAACACTGACAACATATTAAGAATAATCAGTGTGAAACATAAATTCCTTCTAGCACTTTAGTCAGGAGCTTCTGTAGCTCCTCATATCATACTGTACTATTTAATGCTATAGAATGTTAAAGCCTGTGTCTTTTTGTGATGGCCTGGTTTATGTTTACGACCACTTTAGTAATTTAACAAATGTGTCCTGTGTTGTGCAATGGCAAATTAATTAAGCTATTTATTTAAAGGATCTTTATTCGATTGATATATAATCTATATTTGGTCACATGAATGTACGTATTATGAACAATTATTGGGTTTGTTATTTGCTAATGTTGTAGACTAGGGTGAAGCTACTGTCTTAACAAGCTACAGTCTTATTGAGGGGAGCTTCCCTGCCTTGTTTCACCATAAAGTGCATTACGCAACGTGGAAGGGCTGGGTTTAGTAATTATGTTACATTAAACATTACTGTTCTCAGATTGACAAATATGACTACTTCTACACATACAGTACCTACTGCGCCACGAAAAAGTGTTGATCCCTTGTCTCTCTCTCTTGCTCTCGAGAGTCTTGAGGTTGTGTACTGCAGTTGCCCTGGTATAAATACTAGTAGAATTCCATGTTACTGTAGGTTTTGAATACAATAATGTAATAAAAAGCATTGCATTAACACTTAGATAGTATTTTCTAGACTATTGAGTACATCACAAATTGTGACATTTCTGGGGTAACCAGTACATGTTCTTAACTGGGGAGATGTGAAGTAACCAGTACATGTCCTTAACTGGGGATAGTCATTTTCAGAGTCACTTGTCTTTGGATTATGGAAAAGACTGCATCCACCTCTTCAGCTTTATTCAATGGCAAACTGGCGGATTTCTTTTTTTTACAGGAACTGTAAAAAAAAAAAAAAGAACGAAAGATATACACTAATCTATCAGAATGATACAGAGTACTTTATTCTCAAATTGAGTTCTGTCAGAGTGGCGGACTGGAGGAATTATGAATATTTCTGCAGCATTTTCTGAAAATACTCACACAACCACTCCTTATGTTTTAATAGTTTTCAATTGCAGCAACAAATTACAGTTCTGAGGTGGAGGAGGAGCATACTCTAAATAAGGAAAATAGGGTGATTGTGACACAGGAGTATTTTGCTTTTTTTATATACATAAATTGATGTTATTTCAGCTTTTAAACTGGCCTCTTACTGTAGATAAATTGGGGTGAGAGCGGGGCACACTTATAAGTCACAATAATACAGCAAAGAATTGAACTGCCCTTCTGGGGTTTGTCTGCATCTGGACTTGGAAGTGCCAGGGCGCGTTGCCTGTGTCCCTCGGTCGTTATAAAGAACTCTTAAGTGATGTTGATATGATTATGGGAGTTGTTATTTTTATTAGATGCTAATGGCTTCAGCATGTAGGTGAATCATAGGTCCTGATACCCCTCATGAAAAGTTGTCATGATAAATCATTTCCATGATCCCTAGTGTCTCTCACCATCCCCCATCCGTTCCCTTGGGAGAAGAATAAACCACAGGCATGGTGGAGCATGTGAATATCCATGATTATTCCTTGAGAAAAAACATATTTATATTAAAGTTTTTTTTTTGTTAAGGTCTCGAAAAAAAGAAAAAGAAATTAACGCCCATTATTCACATAAGCCTACTATAGATGATGCAATGACTTCAAAGTGTGATTTATGCACAGCCAGTACATCACGGATTTGGCTCATTGTAATCCCTGTCAGGATCAAAGGATCTGGGCAGGATTGTGGTATCAGTGGTTGTAGTAGTGCCAAAATACGCCAGCCACCTTTTATTCTACATCATGGTGTGGAATTTGTAACCTTGATGACCCTTTTGACTGTTTAAATGTCGAAAGGGCTAGTAGACTACGCCTAATGCTGAGGTGTTGTTGCCCCGGGCCAGGCGTGGGAGAAGTGTTTCCCTTGAGACTGGTCTACCATCCCCCACCGTTTCCCTCGACCTACATTGTCTGTCGCTAAGTGACTCATTGAGAAAGGCAAAGAATAATGCGCAAACAGTTGTTGTGACTACCTGTGTGGGATCATTATTGAACATCTCACAATCCCAGCACCCCCCCCCAAAAAAAAAAAAAAAAAAAGAGAGAGAGAAAGGAAAAAAAGAAAAAGACTGCAGCCCAACCAAAGGCTTCAAAGGCGGGTTTTACTCAGCAGAGCAGTTCAAGAGAAAATGGCTGCTGTTTCCAGGTCTTGTTTGCACATCTGTCAGAAGGTGACTGTTCAGGAGAAAATGGGGTCCCCGGCATGCGAGTACATAGACTGTGGCTCTGCCTTCTCCTTTCTCAACTCTTTTTTTTCTAGTGTCCTGTTTTTCTACACCATTCTTTCAAAACCTACATACAGGAGACGGCGGTTCCACTGTTTTTGTGGTTGAATGTTTGGGTTAAAAACTGTATCTTTCCTTCTACGAGGCAAGATGCCCAAGTCAAGCAGTGGTTCTCAAACTTTCATGTCAAGGACCCCCAAATTAATATGTATTTGGCCACAGACCCCTAATTGAAAATATTTATATATTTATATAAACCATCTTAGAAAATGATTTTCCTATTATTATCTATATTATATAATTTTGTTTGTGTATGGTATTTCAAATTTGGGAGAGCAAATGCTCTCTGTCCTTGAGATGTCCGCACTAAAAAGAAAATTCCTGTTCTATTATTAGGACAGATTAGCCAGCAAAAAGCAATCGGTGGGAGGAGATTTACTCTTATTACATACATTTGTAACTGAACACAATAAGCTTAGGAGACCTTCCTGCTTTTTCTGCAAGCTTGTTCAAAGGTTTGCAGTGGTATTTCTAAATATAGACCTAAATACATAGGTTTTTTTAATTAGGATATTAAATATTAAATTGGTTAATGCTCTTATGAGGGGAGATTATCCACGATTAATGAGCTTAAATACAAGAAGGTTTTGCTGGACCATTTCTGTTTCTATCCTAAGATCCCCTCACCATATGAGCCTGCTATTATCATTATTTTGCTATGCTCCTGGGTAGCATTTGGATGGGTTGCTTATTGTTGCAAGGGCGTAATTTTGGTTAATCTTTTATTATGTTTGTTTTCACATCAGCCAATGTGCCTGTACTGACTGTGACAACTGAAAAAAATACAGTTCATGTAAGCAAATGTTTTGTCTTACCATAGTCGATGTCTCAGCATACTCTGATTAGCACTGCATATCTTTTGGTGTCCTCCTGTGAATCTCATTCGGTAGATATCAGTTTTTGTACCACAAATGGGATACATAATGATGGGTAAGTCTGGTGGCCTGCCAAGTTTAGTCTCAGAAGACCTTGATGGAATGTTATCTTGTGTGAAAGAATGCACAGAGTTCAGATAGTACTCTCAGCTCCACAAGGTCCCTGGGCAATACAAGGCCACCATGAACAGGCAATGTTGCACTCAGGTGCCAGGCTTGGTGAAGGGCTGTGAAGCTAGTGGTGTAGTTTACACTGTTAAGTAATTGCCGTTAGTGTGTAGTAAACACGCTAAAGATGACCCTAATGAGCCTGTGGTCCACGGCAGGGAAGCTCATCATTGCCTCAGCAGGGTGTCCTGCATAGTTTCTACTACATTGAACCGCTTCATGTGCAACTGAAAAGTTTCAGTTACATTTGTGATGATGATTCGCTGCGAAGAGTAGGCTAATTCCTAGTCTTTTCTTAGTCAGAGATCTCCACCTACCGATGCGTCCGCTTTGCAAACCAATCCTGTCATTTCCCCAATATGGGCTGCCCTAGACGTTACACAACACAGTTTCCACCCAGTTTTAGCAATGAAAGCTGTGAGATTATCATTAGTCATTAGTCTCTATTTGAGCACAGCATTTATAGATTGACTTGAGTCTAGCTATTCAAGGAATCACACATTCAATTCATGATCGGACTCTAAATGTAGATTATTTAAGTGGCAGTATGTTTTGTGCATGAGGATGTGTCAAAAACTACTGGTTAATTTGCCCTAAATCCATGGATTAATTTATACTAAGGAATTAGGATGGTGATGTCGGGTCCATCTAAAAAACTACTGGCTGGATCACAGTGGAATTTGCAGTGCACCTTCATGCTCCCTGGAGGATGAAATTCACTGAATTTGGTGACCCTACCCTTGAGCCAGCATTTCCACTTCACGCACAATACCTCAAAGTCTAATGGGCAGATTGCCATGATTTTTAGCACATTCATGCTCCCTGAAGGATGAAGCCTTTCCATTTGAATGACCTCATGACCTAGTACCACCGGCAGTGTAAAATGGGTAAAATGTCAGTTTTGCGCACAAGATCATCAGATTATCAGAAGCCTGTTTCCCACATGGAATCCATAACATTGCTGGATAAAAAAACATCCAGCAAAGGCAGTGGCTAGTCATTCACATATTGACCACCTTTATGGAGAAGATTCCTAATCCCTATGGTGTCTGTGCTCCCACATTAGATGACTGTTACAGATATAGTACGTAATGCTCACACGAGGCTACAGCATGCAAGACTACGCAAAAAGGCTTGAGGCTAACAGAAATCCTCCCCGGGATGCAGTTGGGACAAAGAGGATTTAATATTTTATTTTTTCCCACTTGGAAATGTCAACTGTCAGTGTGCATATCACTGCTTTGCTCGCTGCACTGGCATCTTGTCTGTATAAAAACATGACAATGCCAACTTTCACAAGTTGGCATTGTAGTTGATAATCCCAGTATGTGCAATATATATTTTTCAGTGAATCTCTAGTTACACCAAGAAGAAGAAAACGGGCACCATTGCAATATATTGATAATCTGGCCTAGATGATTAATTCTGTTTTGAACCTCAATGCCTCAGTCCCTCAGAATATCTACCATGTTGAGCATGAGTCTTATTGTGTTGAACTTGATGGATTTTGAATGATGATGATTGAAATGGGTGGACCAGGTGCAGTGCTGCTGGTCAAAATTCACATCTTCCTCCTGTAGCCTTCTCCTCATGTCCAAGAGACATCTGTGTTATCTTCACACATCAACTTAATAAAGATATACTCACTCTCATATTTGTTATTAAACCACTTAAAACATGATGGAAAGCTGTGTGCTCTGTGTCAGGAGCCCCAAATTTGCCTGTTAATGACCTGTTAATGTGTTGAGCGTTGCGTCTATATGGTAAGAAAATATCTGCACTGTCACTGCACCGGCTCATAAGTCTAAGGGCAAGCACTTCTCTCTGGGAGTGAGATAGCAGTGTGTCCAGTTTGCTCAAGATCATACTTCATTTTAATACCAACCAGCTAAATAGGCGCAAGATCATTTGTAATTAGACAACTGGGTGTAAAAATGACAACTGTGTCGGATAGAATTCATTATAGCAATGACAGTTGAGCTGCGCCCACTAGCGCTGCTTTGTGCCAGACTTTGTGCCAGTTACAGTATAATGTCTACTCTAAATCATGTCCAAATTCATAATGTAGAGTAGACTATGGTTTTAGACTCTATTAAGAAGGTTTGCCTCTTCAAATATAGATACAAATCTAATCTAATCATGAATGGATATCACAATTTCAACACATTTATTTTTTGTAGGTGATTTTTCTCTCATATTGTGATATCCTCTTGTTTTGGTAGTGGATTGTTTGTTGTTGAATGAGTGCTGCAGCACATGCTGGTGGTATCCCTTGTTTTCTATTTGCCCGTGTGGCGTCATTCTCATTTGAAATGGATCGTGTCTTCAAACTCTCTACCTACACTTATCACCTCACGGTGGCTAAGCCTCAAAGCCAGTGCCAATGTAAGCGTTTCTGTCTGATTCCCCTTGAAGAGGCGGCGTTTTGTCACGGGAAACCCTGGGTGCCCAGGGAGTGGTGTAATGGATGGTGGCATCATGGAGCCCATCTGATACATGGATTAGTGCTGCTGCCTTTTCTCCGCTGAGCTTCAAACCCCTCCAGGCTGCCTGTTAATTATGTTTCCAGTTGTTTGGTCTGTATTGGCGGCCGTTGGAGCAGCGGCTCCTGGCTTTGATGCAGATAGCCCTTCCAGGCCCCTCATGTTATCTAATTAGCCAAAGAGGAGCAGGGTAGCAGCCGGCTCCGGAGGGACACACTCAACTAGCCAACGCTGGGCTAGCCATGAGTGCTTTGGCTTCTGGAAATAAATAGCCCTTGGTTTTGTGTGTGTGTGTGTGTGTGTGTGTGTGTGTGTGTGTGTTGTTGTTGTTTACTTTATTTGTTTTCGATTGCATGCTCCCTGATCTGCGCTGCTGTCTGTCCAATGATCTTCTGATAGAAAGAAACTCTAGAAAATCTTGTGGTATTTCTTGGAGATTGAATTATAGGCATTTTTTCGTTTGTGATATCTACCCTACCGCCTACCTTGACCTAAAAGCACCTGTCTGTTTCTGTTGGAAAATGTAGCCTATACGATAATGTTTCACACTCCACACTGCATTTCAAGCCCATAGCATGTCTGGCGTACAGTAAGGCTAGAGTCCATCTGAAAGAATATCCCAAGGTGAAGAAGTGAATAATTCATGTTGAGTAACATGTTCAACCCCTCTGGCAGTGTGCCCACTGGTAATTGGGACAACACTGTTCTCTGTCTATTTTGCACTGGATCCTGCTTGTTGCTATGCTACCAAAGGGGAACTTGAGTGGGCCCGGAAAGTGTTTGGAATGGAGGTTAGACAAGCATGCATTCTTCATTTCTACCCCCTCTCCTTTCTCTATCTAGTCTGGACAAAATGTCCATCCATTAATATCCATAGGTAAGGCAGGCAGTGGTTGAGGTATGTGCCTATTTATGCTAAGGCTGGGTATGGGGTGAGTAGTCTAGCTTTTAATTACATTGTGATTTAAAAAATGATCTCTCTTCTTTTTCTCTCATATATATATACACAACATTATGCAGTATGCACATAAGAAATGCAGAATCATGCTGATTTATAATGGTAATGTGTATTCATAAGTCATATTCGGTATTTCAAAGTGTTCATCAGCCTGAGGACAAAGACTTGATTATGGTATTAATAAAAAGTAAATTACCTTTTTTGGGGGGGCGGGGGGGTCAACTCCCTCCAGTTGACAGTGTTTCACTTGAAACATTAACATAAGGGCTATTAAACATTATTTCTTGAAAACAACCCTGATGGGGAAAGTGGATGGCTGCTATGCGAGTGCAGTAATTAGCCTCATGCACACTGCTGTATGTTACAGTGGACAGGCATTTAATACCTGCACTGTTCTATCAAGCCTCCGTCAGTTCTAGATGGTTGACGAGGACACTAATGGGAGGCAGTGATGTTGCTAGGTTTTCAATGCAATGGGTCCTGGGATGCAAGGGTGGTCTTTTAGATGGGTCCCAGGGACATTTTATGGGTCCCACAAAAATGCACAGCGTTTAACTCGTGTTTCATCTTATATGGTTATATTCATGTAGAACATGTATCTGAAAGAAAAGTACACAATTCCAAATCCGACAACTAGTACTTGTAGTACTTGTAGTACTTGATTTTTTTTTTACATTAACCACTTGAATCCTAGTATCCCTTTTCTGAGGAGAACTTTAGCCAAAAATAGCAGATCTACAAGCTCACACTTGTGAGCTTGTAGATCGGCTATTTTTGGAGTTATAGGTGTGTAAAGGGAAAAAAGAGCAGCAAAAGTTTATCTGAAACACAATTTTATACAATATAGAGGGGGTCCCTGCTTCATCTCTCTCTCAACTAGGGGGTCCTTGGCCTGAAAACACTGAAGACCCCTGCTCTACAGGGAATTATTTGATATCTGGCTGCACGGAAAGACACAAGAATCACAGCTGCCATTAATTAGTGCTGTTCAGTGTTGATTGCCTAGTGGTCAAATTGGGGTCAACGAGCCATCGTTAACTTGCTTAGAAGTTGGGCTGTAAGTTGCGCAGCACTTTCACTCTCTCCCTCTAGCAGCAGCTCGCAATGCCCTGAGACAGAGAGAGAATACTTCTCCATACGGCGGTGTTTTACCGAGATTTTTCTTGTTTCCTGCACTATGCCTTGTAATCCGCGGACGGCTTTGAAATCCACGGATGGCCTTCAAATCCGCGGTAATTTCCGCTAAATTGTAGTGCGTCCCATGGACGCAACGAGGGTGCCGTGAATGCGTCCTTTTTCAATATGGTGCGTCAGAGACGCAGGACGCAGGCCTATGAGCATCTCTGGGGAGGCGCCATCCACTTCTCTGTAGAAGCCAAATGGATATACGTGCGGTTTGTTGGATCACAGGAAAGAGATTGGAAATACTTGGCTGCAGCACAACGTATGGATTTACTGGTTACATGTAAGTGACCAAGTCATTGACATCGTCAGAGGACAGAATCAATGCAACGATTGGCAGGACAAGAGGGAGCAATGTAAACTCTTCATAAAAAGTTCTGAAACTTTATTTCGGTCGATTATTTCTCCCCTTCAATAATACTAATTGGTATTGCCTTTGGAGATCCATGATGTCATCAGTATATGCCCATATATGGGCAATTGGGCATGCCCCCTGTTGTGCCCATATATGGAGCTGACTCATGGTTTGTTTATGGTTATGTTGTCATAGTGACGTGGCCATGGTTTGTTTATGTTCTCATAGTCACATGGCTGTGGTTTGTTTATGGCTGAGTCGGAATGACATCAGAGGTCCGCCCGCCCGCCTCTGGTTGGCCAGCGGCCAGCCCACCCTCCCATTAGCCAATTGTAAAATAGGATATACTAATGGAGACTGTACTATCCTGTGTGTGTCAATTGCGTTGGTGACCATGAATCAACACATACAGTAGAAGCTATAGCCTAATTTGTCACATGAAGTAACGTCAAGTTAAGTATTATGGCTTGGTGTAGGCTTATAGCATGTAATTATTTCAACATTGTGTGTGTGATGGAAAAGAATAAGTAATATTAAACTGATATTCAACTCCCCATTTTGTGTTTTTTTTTCTTTCTTCTCCAGAGTGAGCCCAGCCTTCCTATAGACCACCTCCTCCATTTAGGTGGGCTAAGATGAGTATAACCAGTGATGAAGTCAACTTTTTGGTGTACAGATATCTCCAAGAATCAGGTTGGTAGTAGCATCTTTTTTTTAAGCCTTAAATATGCACCATTTGCCACTTTTGGTTACACTTCAAAACACTATGATGTTGGCTATGCATCCAGGTGTGGGCGTGGTTTAGCAAGATGCAGCAGTGCATGCTTCTGAACAACAAGGCAGGCGTGCTCTTGCTGGGTGGCCAGTGTATATGTTACAGGGAAATTGGAAAACCAGTGAAATTGAAAAAGGAGCGCTCGTTTTCATCCCCCCCTCGCTTCCCCCTTTGTTATCGATTCACTTTGATTGCGACTGGTGACTTTAATCTGTCTATGTAATCAACACACCTGGCTGTTACTAGGCAATTCTGTAGAACCAACACTAGAGGGACCCTCCTCTAGGACTAGAACCCCCCCCCCCCCCCCCCCCACACACACACACACACATGCACGCACGCACGCACACTAATTAGAGAGTGTCGTGGATAGTAACCCATGAAAAGATCTATTCTCCCTCTATCGGTTTACAACTCGGACGGCGCTGAGTCGACTAGCAGACCATCGGCCGGTCGGTGTGGGCACTCGCACCTGGAGGCGCTCGGGCGTGCCTCCTCGGCCTCAAGGTCTGCTGAGTCGGCGCGCCTCCGTCATGGACAATAACTGTTATCACCGTCTCGCAAGTTAAAAATACAGCGTTACTCTGCTCAGTTTGGCTAACCGCTTCATTATCCAACCTGTCATAGAATAGTTCTCTCATATTATCCATTTTATTTTCAGTGCTCCTCCACCTCGCATCAAAGCCCCGCCGCGCGCCGAAGCCCTGCGCCTAAAAACGACCATACCTTTCCAATTTCCCAACGAATGCCGATTTCCCTGTAACATATACATTATGTAGATAGCATGCTAATGTTAGTTAGCATAACATTTGAATTATTTAAGTAAGGAATGTTTTTTATGTTAAATGTGTGAGTTTTTACATCTCTTGACAACAAGGCAGGCACGCAGACAGTGAGGAGTTGAGGCTTGTGAGGCACTAGGAGAGTTAGTGCCCACACCGATGGTCTCACGTGCCATTCTGGTTGCAAAACAACAGGGTTGGAATCGGTTATAATCTGTTTCGAAAGTGCATATTGATATATTGAAATGTATAATTTGGTTCAGAAACTTCGTCGACGGTAGCTTAGCTTAGTTTGGCTTGATGAGCCGACAAGAATCAGGCAGACAGGCGCACAGGCACACAACGTTGTGTGTGACGCACAACGTAAGGGGCAGTTCCCGGGCGGAACTGCTTTTTAGAGAGTCTCGACTACATGGAATGTTAGGAAAGTGCCCCATCATGTGACAAAGCAGAGGTCCTACACATACATGTTCCTACATTTTTTACTCATCAACTTCCTGGTTGCATCAGTGAAAACGTGTCTATTCAGATGATAATAATGATTGGGATGGGCAATACAAAATGTATTGGCATTAGTTCATTAGTCAAGACCTTGGTACACCCTTGCTATGGTGATTTTGCATCTCACTTCTAATCTATTATCTCTATCTATACGGTTTTATTCAATTATTTCTACTAGTCTTCTCCAGCCACAGTGGGATTCAGATGTCCTTCCCATTATGCCACAGTTGCATTCATTGCACTGGATCCCTCTCAGGACAGTGGGTGTAGATGTCCATTCTGAGCTGTTTCTGATCCAGCCCCCATACTGGAATAAAGGGCCATAAAAACAAGTCAACTCTACAAAAATGCTTTTGTCATTTATTGTACACAGTTGGCTTTTATGTACAGTAGGCATTATACTACGGGCATGTGGAAATAAACAGGCCATTGTGGATGTCTGGTGCACCCGCAGAATATTGCTTTCCTTCCTCATATGTAACAACGTGCCATTCACACTAACCTATTTGTCAGGGCGCAGATGAATTATTGAGACCGTAGCTGCTGTATTGCACTACTCTTTGTTGTGACTGCCTTTGAAACCAGCTGACAGAAAGCAAGCTCTGAGATACCAACATCGACATGTTTTATTGAAAGCTCAAATGTTCTCCCCTGTTCCCGTCTTTGCTTGCAGTCAACGTGAACAATTATATGAATCAGAGTGACGAGGCTCCTGTTGGAATGTTTGTGTTGTGTTTTGTTTACACTCAGTTCGGCCCAATCTTCGGTTAATGAATGCAAATGGGATTTCATTTTCAGGTTTCTCTCACTCAGCATTCACTTTTGGCATCGAGAGCCACATCAGCCAGTCCAACATCAATGGAACACTAGTGCCCCCTGCTGCCCTCATCTCCATCCTGCAGAAAGGGCTCCAGTATGTGGAGGCAGAGATCAGCATCAACGAGGTGAGAGCAGTGCCTCTGGCTACTAGAGTGTACTTGATGCAGCCCCTGTAGTTGCCTGCAGCCCCTGGATACACAAAGGCAACTGCTATTAAAACACTCACAGCACCCATCTCATCTGTACCACAACAGGAATCAATAGTCTCTGTTTAACAATAACCAATCCAGGCTAAAGAAAGGCTTATTGATTTCTCATTTCAAAACATCTTCCATGTTTAAAGAGGTTGGCTACAGTTCAAATGCACAAATATTGTCTTTGATTCCAGGTTAGAGATTTTGAGCTGACCCTTGAGACCCTCTTGGCTTTGTCGAGGAAAACACACACACACACACACACACACACACACACACACACACACACACACACACACACACACACACACACACACACACACACACACACACACACACACACACACACACACACACACACACACACACACACACACACTCTCTCGCCAACCAATAAACAATGTATTAACACCTATTGCAATCAATAGGTGTAAAGTTTTTGCAAATTGTTGGATATAATAATCACAAGGGAGGCTTCGCTTGAATGGACTCCAGATCAATGGAGTTTGATTCCAGAGTTCATGATCCTGTATTGATTGCGGTGGCTGCTCAACAGGATGGCACAGTGTTTGATGGCCGGCCAATCGAGTCACTGTCCCTCATCGACGCGGTGATGCCAGACGTGGTGCAGACACGGCAGCAGGCCTTCCGCGATAAGCTAGCCCAGCAACAGGCTGCATGTGCCATGGCATCATCTGTCTCCGGCATCCAGTCCAACCCACCAAAGAATGGAGAAGCCACTGTCAATGGGGAGGAGAATGGCACTTACAACATGAGTAAGTTTAATAACTTCTTAAACCGGGGAACTACAGGGGTCTATTTTGTCCCCTCCATTTTTCCCTCCACACCAAATCTCTTTTGTGAAAATAGCCGATTTACCAGCTCACAACACATTACATTGTTTTGTTTAGTTTTTTGCCGAATGTTCGCCCCTAGACACTAGGGTTCATGTACTTGACCTTGTGCTCAGACCTCTAATACAGGTGAAATCACATTCACAGTTATTCCACCAGGAAAGCTATCTGGAAATTGAATTACCAGATTAGTTTGGCTTAAAAAAAAAGTAAGACATTTTGTCCAGATACCTTGCCTACCCATTACCTGCATGTGGATGCTTAGCTCTACATTGGGTGTAGAGTTATCATGATACCAGAATCTTTAACTTCAATACAACTAGTATAACAACAACCATACTCAATATGTATTTTGATATTTGTAAAAAAGAAGGGGGAAAAGTCACACAAAATAGGATACCCGCTTTCTTTTCTTTTCAATAATTATATATGATATCATTCGTAAATTGCATGCATTTCTATACGATTAAAATGTCTAATTGTTATGTTGATCACTACTGTTTATAATATCTTTCTATGAAGCAATACCTAGTTAATTCATACAATGCAATGGATGGACACAAAAAAATGAATAGTGGCCAGACTGGTAGCCAATTAAGAGTTGTTTCATCTGTGTAGCCTTAGGTTGACAATCTCATTTTAGATAAGTGTTTTTTAATAGCTTCGGTACTAGATATTGATTAAAAGAATCGTATGATAAAAAAACATGGTATCAAAAAAGTACCACAGTCGATACTTTTTGACAACCCTAGGGTGTTAAGTTGGTTGTGATACGTGAAAACAGTGTAGTTTTCACGGTACTGTATGTGAAGGCATTAGTAACGGTTTAGCTTCTTCTTAAGTTGAATGGCTGAAACTGTAGAGGTGTGGATCAGGTGAACCCGTAGACGAGGAGGGGAAAAGGAGCGGATGTCTTGTGTCAGCAGATCAGATTCAGTTTGAAAGTGTTGGTGGCAACAGGATCCTGTGACTGTATGCAGGGAGGCATCCACTTCACACAGCACTGCAGACAAAACGCATCCACCCACCCAGGATAGTTAGTTCTTCTCCATTCCCCACAGTGACTAGAATTGTATTATGCTGTGATTGCCTTGGAGTACCCAAGTGGGTTAATATTTCAACGTATTAGAATGAAAAGAAAGTCTTCTCTCTGCGCGCATTCTCATTGAAATGCATGGACCCAGACGTCCCGCTGTGGCCAGATTTGGCGAGAACAGTCGTGTGCAAACCTGCACGCACAATAAAAGCTTGTGAGCTACGCTTTTTTGGTGTATTCCCAGCAGATCTAGAAGCTTGTACAGTAGATCGGCTGTTTTCGTTGCATGACACCGTCAAACTATAAATCAGGCGTTAACAAATGGCGATTAGATTTTTTTGTATATCCCTATCTGTTCTGACCTGTGTGTCTGTGTGTGTTTGGTTGTGTGTGCATCTCTCTCTCGCTCTTGCTCTATCTCTCGCATGTCTTTTCTGTGTGTGTGTGTGTGTGTGCGCGCCTTTTCATGTGCATGTGTGGACAGATAACCACAGTGAGTCCATGGATTTGGATGTGGACGTAGAGATACCTGCCAGTAAGGCCACAGTGCTCCGAGGCCACGAGTCTGAGGTGTTCATCTGTGCATGGAACCCTGTCAGCGACCTGTTAGCCTCAGGGTAAGTCTTGTCAGCGAGGTCTTCTTTATTCAGAGTTGTCATTCCACTCACGGAGTTCAAGCATTTAATGGCAAAGACATTGAAATGTATGGGATGTGAAATGAGTGAATGTTCTGTGCAATTCCTTGAATTATTTACACTGCTAATAATGCAAGGGATACATACTGGGGCGATCATTCAGCAACAATAGCAGATCTACAAGCTCACAACGCCTCATTGTGAGCTTGTAGATAGGCTATTTTCGGCAAAGATATTTGGCATAGAGGGAAAAGAGGGGGGCCTAGTATAGAGCCCTGGTGGGCTCTAGTTAATGTAGTATATAGTGTTTAAGTGGTTAACACTCACAGTCTTTACAAGTCCTGACACACTGACTCATAGTCCAGTGAGGCAATGACTCTATCTCTGGGTGTGTTGGTACTGTGTTCAGCTCAGGGGACTCCACTGCGAGGATCTGGAACCTAAATGAGAATAGCAACTCCAGCTCCACCCAGCTGGTGCTGCGCCACTGTATCCGAGAAGGCGGCCAGGATGTCCCCAGCAACAAAGATGTCACCTCACTGGACTGGAATGTAGGTTCCCAGTCATCCCTCCTGTCCTTCTCTGAACATTTGACATTAGCTTTTGTTTATTCCTCCTTCATATCTGCTTGACACTGGTTCTGAGAAGAATTTTACATACAGTACAAGACATGGAGTATAACAGTAATAATAATTGTCCAATCTTGAATTATCAAGAGTAAGTTACTATGTATAGAGTTTGTGAACGAAGCCATATAAATCACAATATGATGTTCTGTGGTGAAGCCACACTATCCAAGCTGGCTGCTTGTGGATATGTCGGATTGCCGCTAGTGTGGTACTGTTTGAGATCTCCTTTGGACAAATGGAAATAGTGATCTTTATAAATACTTAAGCTATAAGTACAAATGTGCTTCACAAGAACAATGCTGGTTAGCTGAAAAATATACATTTTTACATGCATAGATTTTCAAAAACTACAAATACTGCCTTCATGGATGTAGCTGTTATTAGTCTACTTTTGAGGGGACAGACATACTGTACTGGACATGCATACAGAGTAGACACACCCTTTTCTAGATGGCAGGCTTTTGGCCACACCGCAAAAACACAAATTCTATAATATCACAATTTGCCAAGACTGAATACAATAGACGTGGTAGAAAAACAGATTGAATGTGCACCATGTGCAGAAAGATTGTGCTATCATTGAGGGAGGTTAAGTAACGGTTGTATTATCTTTCCATTCAACAGAGCGATGGGACTCTCTTAGCAACAGGCTCGTATGATGGATTTGCCAGAATATGGACAAAAGATGGTATGTTTTCCTTTACTGTAGCGTATCATTATATGAGTCATCACCATTTTATGTTGTTATTGTGAATAATGCCACCTCTGTGGTAATTCATAAAAAGTTTATTTTCCAAACTAAATGTATCTGTCTCCTAACCATCAGGGAACCTGGCGAGTACCTTGGGGCAGCACAAAGGGCCCATATTTGCACTGAAGTGGAACAAGAAGGGGAACTCTATTCTCAGTGCCGGTGTAGATAAGGTACTTCATAACCTTGTTGTTGATGCATTTTCCAATAGAAAATTAGCTTTGTATTTTTGTGACTTTGCGGCATTCTTTTGATATGCTTTCAAAACAATTGTTTTGAGATAAATTGACAATCTAAAATCAGACAACTGACAATTAATGCATGACTGGAAAAAACACTCACTGATTAGTGCAGTATGACATAACATGCAATCAGCAAAGATAAAACGTACAACTTTATATATATATATATATATATATATATATATATATATATATATATATATATATATATATATATATATATATATATATATATATATATATATATATATATATATATATATATATATATATATATATATATATAGCTAGCGCTTAGATTACATTTTAGAAGGTATGATTGTCACAGGGCAGCCCGTGCCTTATACACACATGGGCTGCTCTGTGACAATGATATTCCATCTAAAGGTGAAAACCTTGTACTCAGGTGCTCAAGAGGACCACGATGAAAATAAGCCTTAGGGCTTTATTTTGTTTTTATCCTCTGGGATATTGTCTGCTATATGTTGTGGAAGTGCTAATGTACTCTTTCATTTTTTCACCAAATAAATTCATTCATTCAAGTATACCTGAAGTACTGATTTGTGGGTGCTCTAGACTCAGAGCACATTTCATATCCATATTTGCACTTCTTCATGAACAATTAAACTTTTCAGACGACAATCATTTGGGATGCGCACACGGGAGAGGCCAAGCAGCAGTTCCCCTTTCATTCAGGTAAGCTTGCTATTCATTGACATCATAAGCACTATGAGCTATGTACATGAAACTACCCTCATTGACCATATTCACACGGCTGCCATTTTGCTCTTACATCATACTGCTAAACATGGGAGGAGTGTCCAGGTCTTTGTGATCATGAACTCACAAAGCTGTATGAATGAATTATTAAATATTCCACAGCCCCAGCACTGGATGTCGACTGGCAGAACAATACTACCTTTGCCTCGTGCAGCACAGACATGTGCATCCATGTATGTCGGCTAGGCAGCGACCGGCCTCTGAAGACTTTCCAGGGTCACACGGTAAACAGCATCCTTGTCTCACTTGAACTGTGGTTCCTTTAAGTCCAGACCAGAGATTTGCAACACGACGTAGAAGGGATTCTATTTGTTCAATCGCAAGTAAAACGTTTCAGAATCTATCAAACGTTGAACCAATCCGAGCATGTACAGCTGTCTCTAGGAACACATGCGCACAGATGTAAACAACAAACAATGGCTTTTTGTTTTGGATGGAGGAGAAATACCATGTTTATATAATGGCAGTTTAAAGAGCAACTCCAACAAAGTCACCAAAAACAATGCCACACGTTGTATTGCTGAGAAACTGAGCTGCAGTACGCTCTCTCTCTCTCTTTCTCTCTCTCTCTCACTGGCGATGTGTGTATGTTTGTGTGTGAGACACAAATGCACATACAGAGCCAAGTCTTTTTTTATCGCATGTACCTGACAAGAGGGAGAAAAATAGAGCGAGCGAATGGGAGAGGAAAGGAGAGCTACTTCATATTTTTAATATACAATATATACAATAAATATAACAGGTTGAGGTGCTATGGAAACGGTAAACTATCTCTGCTCCTTGTGAGCCTGGGTGTGGACTGTCAAGTTGCAAACCCCAGTTTTAGGATTCTGTTACAAGTTGCGTTGCGAATCTTTGGTCTGGACTGGGTTTTAGGCTAGTGGTTCTCATAATTGTAATTTATATTTGACCGCCATCTGAAAAGATGTTGTGCCAGGGACCCCCATAAGAGACCATTTGTGTTGTTAAAAAAATATTTGTAATCTTTTTCAAAAATAGCAGATCTATACGCTCACAGTGCATTGCACCATGATGTGGAGTGAGCTTGTAGATCGGCTATTTTCAAATAGGCCAAGTATATAATAGGGTTAAAGTGGTTTAGACCCCCTGGTGTTCCCAGACACCTGGGGGGTCCGGGGAACCCCAGGGGTCCTCCAGGGGGTTACAGTCCACTTAACTACCTTAGCAAGTCAAGTGAATCAACAGTGATTCTTGCTACATCCAACCTAAATTGCCATGAAAAAAGCACATAATAGAGCGTATTTAATTGTGTTTTGCAGAATGAGGTCAATGCTATTAAGTGGGACCCGTCGGGGATGCTACTTGCCTCCTGCTCAGATGACATGACCTTAAAGGTAAGACCAATCAAATGAGTAGTATGGGCCATCAATGCAGGTGACCATTTGTGTTTTCCATGTCACATTTGCTCTTTTCGGTGTCTTGTACAGATCTGGAGTATGAAGCAGGACTCCAGTGTCCACGACCTCCAAGCTCACAGCAAAGAGATCTACACTATTAAGTGGAGCCCCACTGGTCCTGCAACCAACAACCCCAACTCCAACATCATGCTCGCTAGGTGGGATATCACTCTACACCCCCCACACAGAGTCGTACAAGGCCCACCCACGTGTCTTTTCGCTTTGAGACAGTGTTATGGTTTGTGCGCCTAGAGCAGAAGGTGTATATGTGCCAGTATTTGCGTGTGTATGTATGTGCGCGGCAGCCCATTTGTGTATTGCTGAAAGAGATTCTTGTCAGGGCCCCGACATTCAAAGGAAGTCAGGTCCCAGACAGCTTACGCAGCGCTAGTAAATCTCAGTGGCCCACAGCCATAAACCTCTGACCCCGGTGTGCACGTGTGTATAAATGTATCCAGTTCCCAGCCATCACTGACATCCCAGCATTATGTGAATACATATCACTGTGGATATTAAACTGACATTATTGGCACGATTTGTAAGGCATTTGGTAATCTTAAGTAAATGCCACTATAAGCCATGAACTTTTAATTATCTCCAATCTTTCTAGTCCTTTCGACTTGTCTATTAATACCTTTGCGATGAACATGTGTTAATGCAGCAATTTGCCTATTTTTTCATTATCACCTGCTTTCAACAGTGTCAGTCTCGTGGTGACAGATGTTCACGTGTCTCACTCACAAAGTTCACACATTTTTTGTTTGTGTTTTTTTCCAGCAGCAATGGCAGCATTTTGTGTGATAGATTTAGTCAGTCCTTGACTCACGTCTTGCCATATAGAAGATGATGAAAGATATTTTAAACACTTGTTATGGCACAGCTCTGGGACACAACATAAACGGTGACCACATTACTCCAATGTGTTGTGATAGTCAATCAGTGGTGTTAGTGAGTGGAAAGGAAAGGATGGTGGGATAGTTTAACACAAAATGATGAAAAGAAAAGGGCAACGTGAACCAAAACATTTACATGGGGGGAAAAAAAAAATTCTCTTCTGCTGGCTTTGAAAAGGCCGGGAAGAGACATCAGTTGAGGCCAGGGGTCATGAAACTAATGACTTTCCGACTCAGCATGTAAAAACCGGCAGGCAGAGCTGCATTGCTGTCACATACACCCGTACCTTGTGATAAAGGGTAATGATTTGTTTCGTGTGCAGGGTTGATTTGCTTGATTCACAATGGAGGTGGAATTATGGGGACAACAAATATTTCTACAATGTATCACCATTTAAATTGGAAACATGCAGCGAAAACCATAGTATGCTGCTACTCTCTCTGTGTGTGTGTGTGTGTGTGTGTGTGTGTGTGTGTGTGTGTGTGTGTGTGTGTGTGTGTGTGTGTGTGTGTGTGTGTGTGTGTGTGTGTGTGTGTGTGTGTGTGTGCAAAACAAAACCAGGACAACAGTAATATTTTCTTGTATTTCTTAAATCTACAGCGCTTCTTTTGACTCAACCGTTCGCCTTTGGGACGTAGAGCGGGGTGTGTGTATCCACACTTTGACAAAGCACCAGGAACCTGTCTACAGTGTGGCCTTCAGCCCTGACGGCCAACACCTGGCCAGTGGCTCTTTCGACAAGTGTGTCCACATCTGGAACACCACGGTGAGTGTCTGAGTGGGATTCAAACGGGAGCATTCCACACGTTGACAGTTGAGTGGGTCATTAATGCGTTTTGCTACGGTTTCAGACTGGAGCGTTGGTGCACAGCTACAGGGGAACCGGTGGGATTTTCGAGGTGTGCTGGAACAGCACAGGGGACAAAGTCGGTGCTAGTGCTTCAGATGGCTCTGTAAGTCATGGCCGTTTTCACGTTAAGCTTATTTACTTAACTAACTAACCCTTATTTACTTTGATGAAACAATTATACAAAAAGGGAAGAAAACATCACTCTCTCAGTTTGAGGCTTAGCTGAGGTGATGAAACTTTGTTTAATTACTTAAAGCTTTCAGTCAGACACCACAGGCATTATGACTTGCTGAAGAAGAATATTGATAAATTGTAACAGTCAAGTACAACAAGTGTATTCAGAACTCACGTGAATAAACCGATTCCATATTATGTTAATTAAATTGTTTATTCTGTTATCTTTGCCCTCTAGGTATGTGTTCTTGATCTCAGAAAATAGCACCCTGATTGGAACCCTTGAACAGGAATTCTGGAATGTGCAGCAAAAATTGCCTTCTGACATCAGCAGACACTTTCATTGCTCAAGGAGGGCTATAACGTGTGGGGTGTAAGATGACCCTCACAGGACAGAAACCACATGACAGCCAGCAGCAGCCTCCAAGAAACCAAAACCAGCTAGTGTAGCTGGTTCATCGAGTGTTGATGAGCATTTGTATATGTGTGGTCAAATATTGTGCACAGTCCTTTTTGAGATCAGTAATCAAGATCGGCTCAGAATATCCACAGGATCGGACTAAAAGTCCTACTCCCTTGGCTCAGCCAGGTTTTCATAGGTTTCTAATCAGGAGGTGCCACAATCCCTCCACGCCACTGGTCTGCTGTTACCTGGCTGCGGGCACAAACACTAGATGTGGGTTTGTGTATCCAAGGTATGAGTGAAGCACAGCAGTGTTTGGTGATGTTTAGGCTACACAATGTGAAAGAAAGGTTGCATTTTTAGAATTTCTCTGAGAAAATGTTACCTCATGTTGCAAAGAAAAAAACGAGACATGATGAAAGTAACATTTATTAGTGATACACTGGCATCCTCTGTTGACAGGATGCTTAACTTCTCAATTGAGAATAGTTTGTTTCAAGAGTACTTCTTGCCGATTTTTGTTTTGTTTTTTGTTTTTTCACGAAAGGACTTTTGAAAGTCAAAGTAAAATGTGCCGCTATGAGGTAGTTCTTAGCTCACATTTGTAAACAGCAAAGGTCAGCAGGAGACAAAACTGCCAAGAACTAGCTTCTTAAAAGTGTAAAAACGTTCAGTTCACTAGGGAATGCAGAAAAGGTGTTGCTGACATGTCAGCCTGATGTGAAATGGTTTATAAGAGAATTTTCTCCCTTTATGGATGTAAATTTAATGAATGTAAAGATATGTAAATTGGATAAATACACACTTATATACTGTGTATATATGTTTATATACAGTACACTTTTATGTCATTCTGTACAGGCTCTATACTGGCTAGAGCTCTCAACTCTGTTCTTTGCTGATATGCCATTACAAAAACTTTTAAAATTATGTGTATGTCAGGGCGGTATCATTTGTCACAATGTATGTTAAACTTCGCAAATCATGTAAACGTTATATCAAATCAGTATGTCCAGTCAGTTATAGGTGGTTGGCGTTGTGACAGAGATGAGGTACATTTGTTTTTTTGCATTGATCAGTGTTCTGTCGACCACCATGGGAGAGACCTGGGCCTCGTTATCTGCATATTGTGGAATTACCTACTGAACTTGCTAAAGATTATTATTATTAATAGTCATCCCAGGTTTCTGCTTTGGTCCATTGCTTTAATTTTACAACTTATTGTTGAAGATGATGGCACAGTTCCTGTTAAACCATGCACAGAAAAGTAAATTAGAGTCAGAGTAATTGATTAATTAATTAATTCTGTGCACCTGTGAAGGAATCAATATAGAATTGTCTGTGGGATATGTCTGAGCCATGTCTCAAGCAGCATCCACTACGTGTCCCACTTGATAGCATTGACCTCATTCTGCAAACAAAGGACTACACGACGGTAACATGGGTGTCCACCTGTAACAAGGATGTTTATTTATCATTGTTGCACCCTCCCTGGATCAGTCTACTGAAAATTCAGCGCACATTATGACCAGGAGGAAGATGGTCTAGCAAAAAAGTCCTGCTGTTCTTAAAAATTCTATGGTTGGTTTAGTTAGGGTCAGGGTGCCACCTAATGCTTCCAGTTGATCAGATTTTAATTCCGATTTGAAAATGCCTATATTGTGGCTGAGCTTTAATAGTGTGCAGTACGTGTGCTTATTGGGGTCTAATGTAAAAGCAGTATCTTCAATCTAACATGCCACCACTTTGATATGCCTTTTTGTTCTGGTTGCTTTCTCTTTCAGTCAAGTCTTAGAAAAATGTGAAGTGCACTTTTTCTTATGTTGGGTTCAGCTTATAAGATTTTGCTAAAAATTGAAAGTCCAGGCTTATTCTTGTGTTTTGTTTTTGTTTTTTTACGTCATAATCGGACGTTGATGGATGCTTGTCATTGTCTGACTCCTTGTTTGCTGAGAGCCATTATTGTCTGTGTCAGACTGAGAATCGGGCTGTGGTTGGTAGCCATCTTGGCATGCTGAGATGCCCAGTGTGGAATAAGTGCTGTGACAGCACTGCTGTCTCTCTCCTGCCCAGGTCTAGGGTGTGGTCACCTATTTCCGAGACAAAACAATGAAGTCAATGTCTGAAATAAATCACTCTATTTTGATATTAGAAAACAATGACTGTGTCTTGTATTTGTATTATTATTACTTATTAGGCTTATAGCTTAGTTAAGCAGTGATAGGCTACACAAGAGGCTTTGGGGTTGTGTGATTATATCGGTGGTGTTGGCATGACACAAAGTGCCTTAAAGGTCACTGTATGATGCGCTATATCACAACCTTGAGTGTATTATAGAGGATATGCGCATGCTTAAAGTGAATGGCACATTGAGTGGCAAAGCAACATGCAAAGTGAGTTTAACATTGTTTAATGTTGTTTAATGCAATCAGATATGACTTTTCTGTTTGGATGCATGGGCTGTCAAGGCCAGAAAGTATTTTTTTGACACTCAGTAGGCATTCCTGCATAACTTCTGGGTTTGATGATGATGTCACACGCATATCCTCTATTGCTAAACAGCGGATTATTGTGATGACAACTGAGAACATCAATGTGTCCTTATGGGGAATTATAATTCAACCATGTAATGATCAGTGTAATCATTAACTGTAAGGTGTCAAATGTACATGGCAGTACACTCTTGCATTTGGTCCTGGGTATAAATCCAATCTTGGTCTATGAGAACAATCCAAGCAGGGTTCAAGCATCAAGGAACAATGTCACCAACAAAACTTTAAGAAATGCTCTTTATATTTAATATTATATAAAATAGATTTATGAAGTAAAAATACATGGTAGAAAGCTGGACATTTGTAATTCAAACTAAATTATTTAAATATTGTGACCCTGTTACATTATGAAGGACTACTTAACTGTGAATACATCAAACAAAACTGGGGGCTACTTAAAGGTTTCATGAGATTCAGTTTTACAACACATTAAAAGTATTTATCATGGTCCTTCAAACATGTATTAAACATTTTAAGTGAAAAATCTACTCCAGTGATCCATGGCAGGATTCTTTCTCTCTGATTTCTAAAGCCTTTTCAACTGCAATGAAAAAATAAATATTTGCCTGCGGGTGTCGCTGTTGAGGGATTTTGACTGTCAATCATCACCTCTGCTACCCCCCCCCCCCCCCCCCCCCCCAGGGGCCAATCACAGATGACTTTTCAGCCTAATTATTCAGAAAACCCCAGACCACAGAAAATCCACTGAATGTTCAAAGTTCTGTTTTTTGGGGTCTAATTGAGGTCATGAAACCCCCCAAAAAACCTAAAAAATGTAAAAAGTGAAAATGAATGTCATAGAACCTTTAACTGAATACATTAAACAAAACCATTGTGCATTGTATTGAAGGCATAACGCAAAACTAGTGTACATTATATTGAAGGCATAACATTCCCGATGTAGTGTATTGAAGGCATAACACAAAATCAATGTTCATTGTATTGAATGTATAACTCAAAACCAATGTTCATTGTATTGAATGTATAACAAAACCAATGTTCAGTTTATTGAATGCATAACACAAATCCAATGTTAATTGTATTGATTGCATCGGGTTGAAAAGAGTCCTTGTGTAATTAAATCAGTTATTTGTCAATGAGGAAAGGTCAGATTTGTACAACTGTCTACCTGACTTCAACATGAGACGGTGAAGCAGCCTGGGACTCCTCAATTACTGTAGTTGATTGCTTTTTTGCACTGATTAAAATTGCAAGAGGGAAAGAGAGAGAGAAAAAGACAAGCCTACTGGGGCTTGGAACCAATGAGTAGTCTTATTGCTTAATGTTGACTAATGCAATATCAAAACCATTTGACTGCCCGAAAACTGGAAACTGAAAAACTAGGCTACTTGACAAAATGGCCCAGGGATTTGTAGACTACAATTTCAGGCTATTATTTAGCAGCAGCTAAGAGGGTCTAAAACGGTGTATCTGATGAGAGATCCAGTACATACAACAAAGATATTTGGAGGCTGGCAGTTGAAGCAGATTTTGTCCCCGCTATTGTCTCACAGAGTTCTCCATGGATTCTCCATCTGCGTCTACATCTTCATAGTCTCGTAGCTCACTGGAAATGTGGATTTCAATTGTACTAGATTCTGAACCTACAGTGGCAAAACAAAACAGGAGGAGATTACTGGATGAAGCCTCTTAGATTCTATCGCTTTCTCGTAATATAAAACGCCTTGCTTGATTAACTGCTACTGAAGAGTCATATACTCTTCACTGACATTCAAACCAAATGTATTTTGGGAATTTGCATTGTGAATAGCATATATAATGACTGTACAGTTAGTTGTACCTTTAGTAGTACAATTCTAATTTATTGAAATTATTTTCTTTTTGCCATTTCACTGAACAATATTATCTCAATTTCAGTTGAGTTTATGAGAAACATATTCAGGGCTATATTGATAAACAAGAAACAGATGCCTTGAAAGCTGATCTTTATTTCGGAGTGATTTATCAATACAAGGTACCTGAATATTGTAACAGAACACTTAATTGTTTTTGTACATTATCTATGGTGCACAGGTACATACAAATACCACTAGGGCAGAAATGGTACAAAACCATACAAAGTTATCCCAAAATACATTTCATATTTTGCCCTCTTTCTCCAGAATAAGTATAAATATTAATATGCTGATAGTGAATCTCACATTGGAAGTAAACACTTTCCCATTGCTCTCTGCATATTAGCTTAGCAGCATCATACAAAATTCCAGTCAACTAAAATAACATTAGAAAATTAATACTTACACTATTACTTTGCATACAATATACAGTACCATGGTTAAGTCTCTCCTAATCTTTACCATCACACCTACAGTATCACAACTTAAAAGATAAAATAATTAAAATCTCCTCTAATGTTTTTCTGATGGCTGGAACACCTGCTGGAGGATTTAAGGACAACTTCGCAACTTCATTTTCAACCTTCATATTATTGGTCCTCACTATTGCTCATGATAAAATGTTACAATTTTTTTCCAACTCGGTGTGTACCTCATAGGAGGGCTGTGGACACTTCATAAACCTGCCTACCAGTGACCTCGTCGTTAGGCAGGTTTTTTTTTTTTTTCAAACAAGAGAACATTTTTTATTCCATCTTTTATGAATGCAAGAACAATAGCTTCCATTATATCATGCTAACTTTCCAGGAATTGAAAGCCTGCCGTTTCTATTAGCTTGGATTCTCCATCGATGATGTCACTGGTAGGCGGGTTTCTGAACTGTCCACAGCTCTCCTCTGAGACACAGACAGAGTAGACAAAAATGGTGCCATATTATCATGAGCATTAGTGAGGACCAATTATATTAAGACAGCTTGAAAATGGGTGAAGTCGTCCTTTAAAGTAGTTAGAAGTTCCTTATTGTCTCATCTATAAGAAAACACATACTTGATAATAACAAGAGGTAGTCTAGCAACAGCTTTGGGTGATACCATGTGTACTGTAGATGATGATGATGATGGTGATGATGATGATGATGATGATGATGATGGTGGTCTGTGTGACAGGACTGGACTTTACCAGCCCTGGTACACTGGGGAGCTGAAACTGTCACCGCCCCTGCCATGCCCATTACCTTCTGAGAGGACACTGATGGCATCGGAGGGTGGCTGCCCGTTGCCGGTCATGTCCTTCTTGGCTTCCTGAACATGGCTCTGATAGAGCAGAGTGGAACCCACCATAGGGTTATAACCTCCTGTATTGGGGACTGACGTGGAGGCCGAGTCCCAGGCCAGCTCCCTCCGCCTCTGCAGGCTGAAGTCCACATCAAAGCCTGTCCAGCCATGAAAGGCCAAGGTGTTGAGGAAGCCTTGCATTGGGTTCAGGATTCCCTGAGACAGCAAAGTACAAAAAACGTCCTCAGTCTAGTGTTGGAACATTCAAAAAACAACAGAGCTTTGCATCTGATGCTGATGTTTTGACCGATATTTTATTGAAAAGTGTACAATTAGTGTACAAACTAACTTATGAACAAATAAATACAAATAACTTTTTGATAGATAGAAAACACATGAACAGAACTTTATTTATCCACTTAAGATAATGCTTCTCAACGGGGGGGGGGGCGTTGAGGTGGGGGGGCACTAACCCTAACCATGATGCTGACCTACTGACCACAATACTGAATTGATACTGACCATGATACTCCCATGATACTGACCATGATTCTGACCACGACTAACCATGATACTGACATGATACTGTGATACTGACCATGATACTGACATGATACTGACCATGACTAACCATCACTAACCATGATACTGGCATGACACTAACCATGATACTGACCACGATACTGACATAATACTGACCATGATACTTACATGATACTGCTGATGTTAGTGTCATGTCACATGGCTGTGACGGGGGTCACAGGGATTAAAAAAAGTTAAGAAACACTGACTTGAGACCTATTTAAACTAATTTCAGCCGAGCTATCGCCCGTCGTGACCAGACCAATATATCGGTCCAGCTCTAGCTGTGACCCACCATGATGAACCACGTGATGAGGGCTGCATTCCTTATGTTCCTCAGACTGCTGTCGTTCATGTCTGGCTGCATTTCCAGGAAGAACAGCAGGCTCTCGTTGATAATATTGGGCACCCAGCTAAAAAACATCAGTTCAGAGGTTGCTTTTTTCTTTTTTAAATGACAGTTTAACTGAAATAACTGAAATAATGATATGAAATGCTTCTTTTACGATTTTGTATACACAAACAACATGCTGATTTGTTTTTTGTTACTGTCAGTGATAGAGGTGACAAGACATGGATTGTTATTCACCAATGTTCTTCTTCTTTCCACAGTTACACTACAGAGGTAATAATTTAGGTTTTAAAAAAAGATACAAAAAGAGCCAACGAAATTACGCTAAGCCTATTTATAATCGCAAAAGCATGACGGTGTGGCTCATCAAAAAGAGCAGTTATTTGCAATGTATAAAATAGGCTTTATGCTATGATAACCTGCAAAAGGAACATAACATACCAGATAGAAAACACCAGCATGATTTTAAAGAAGCGTATCTTTATCTCTGTGGCCAGGCGTCTCTCATTCTCTGTGTAGATTCCTTGTCGACCTTTTAGCAAAGACGTCACTAAATGGAGAAGATGAGTACGGTGGTTATTTGTGCTCTTGAACATGTGTGGAAATGTTCATTATATTCACTGTTAGGTAAGGCCCTGCTCCTGCTGTCTTGTTATCATGTTGTTCACCCGTGGCTTTATGTTCTGTTCTGCTGGGTGAATATTATAGAATCAAGATGCCATGGCATGCAGGCCTGGTATTTACTGTTTTCATTACAGCCTTGTCTTATGACACAGACTACCCTCTTATTTATGTGTATAACTATGGTCTGATCCCTGCTTTCCCCAGAGAGCTACTTGTGTATTTAATCACATGAACCCTAGCATCTCAATAATAGGCAAACATTTGGTGGAAATAACAGATCTCCAAGCCCACAATGCGCCACCGCGCGACAAGTTGTGAGCTTGTAGATCAGCTATTTTCAGCAAAGATTTGGTGTTGTGGAAAAACATGCATGTGGGGTACTGACCTGCGGAGGTGGTCCGGGCAAACAGCACAGGGTTGACCAGGAGGACCAGCAGCATGGGGCCGTAGGTGGTGACGTAGTGGGGGATGGCATGTTGGAGGCCGCTTTCACAACTACAGCAGAGCAACAGTGGATGATGTTACACATCATTTCTTTACCACGTGAACTTAGAACATAGAACCAATTCTTCTTGCCTTTGATCATGTGGCTATGCCACCCGCCTTTCGATTTTATATGCTGGGCTGGATGAATATTCACCAACAATATCACTTTATACACTTTAGATTTTATTTTCCTTTGCACAGCATTGTACTAATATGATACAATAATATGAAAATATTCTGCAGGCCTATATGATATGATTTCTTTTAAATTCCCTTAAAATTTCCTTTTGAGAGGCTATACTACATGTTCCGGGATACATTAGATAAGTCTGTACTCCGTATAATGGACTGGGCTCCCCTTTCTGCATAGGTTGTGAAAGGGCAACAATTGCCTCTATTGGAATAGACCAAACACTGTTTGTCTGATGTGTCCCCATTCCTGTGATTGATCAGATTGTATCCAGTAGTATTAGTTGTTGTTTTTGTGAATGTAATGTATTAAATTGTCTTTTTGTATATGCTGATGTCTTGTCTTGTAACATACCCCCGAATAAATGACCATCGACTTAACAAGGTCATAAATCACAGTCAGGACACTACCCACTGAGCATTTTTCGGGCTATTAGACGTCTAAAATACGTCTAAGGGGTAAGCTAAAACGGGGTTGTAATTGGTCTACCGGTGAAAGTTTTTTAGCGGTCTAGGCTTAGCCTAGACGTTGATTAGCTGTTTTTTAAGCGTCTATTTATAGAAAATAGAAAAATTGAAATGACGTCTATAATATAGACGTCTATAAATAGACGCTTAAAAAACAGCTAATCAACGTCTAGGCTAAGCCTAGACCGCTAAAAAACTTTCACCAGTAGACCATTTATAACCCCGTTTTAGACGGAGGTCTAATAGACGACTATGGCTCAGTGGGTACAGTCTTGTATGTCTGTGTAATCTACTGTATAAGAGCCCATTAATCATAAAGCGCTCTAGTCATCTGACCAACATTGCATAATCACAGTGATACATAGCCAGACATGTAGTGCCACGCCAACACTCCATGTCATTGGAAGGCTATTTATAATCACACAATGTGTATGTATGTATGTGTATAATATATATATAAAATAAATAAAAATCGCATGAGAATAACCAATCAAGTGAGAAAAGCGTTGCACATGACTAAAGATAAATGGTGTATTTATGAAAGAGAACATGGTGCCAATGACAAGGCCTCCAGGCTGCTGAACACTTACTCGGAAATGGATGGGTAGTACAGCATGGCCACACCTTCCACACACAGCAACACAGCCAGACCCCATGTGATCATGTGGTAAAGGATGATGGTGCTGATGAGGGAGACAAACCAGTCATGAGACTTGCCTCAGCACTTATAACACGTAATATAGCACGGGGCTTGGTTCTCTTTGCCAAAAAACTAACAAAAGAAAACACTGAATCGCTGAATAAGCATCATGAACCTATTTCAACAACATGTGAAGCAGCAGTCCAAACTACATGATGCGTCCCCCCAACGGGCTGCTTTAAAAGCCGTTTTCCAGTGCAACTCGTTAAATTGCTTTCTGAATGTCAACACCCAAATGGGTTTCAGAGCAGCTGCAAATGGGGTCGTGAAAACACATTTAGTCTAGAGAGAGATAGAGGGTGTATGAGAGACAAAGACATATCTGTAATACCTCTAGGGTGCCTTTTTGTGAGTTGTTAACTCTACATGAATAATGTATAACAATATTTGTTTTATGCCTATCAGAGGGAACATGTGCCTTCATATAACAGGACAGGAGTGATGGTGGTGTTGTTGTTGTAGGGAAATGTGGCAAAAGTGGGACACGTTTGCGGGCACCTGATTCCTGCAGATCTTTTCACCACTAGGAAGACATCCACAGCATAGCAGAAGGTCCACCAGAAGGACGCACTGAAGAACAGTTGGATCCACATCTGCCAGAAATAGATCAGAGTCAGAGTCAGTCAACCCAAACGTACAACATTGTTCTCCATATAGTAGGGTTAGACCGACCTACTACTGTACTCCATTGTCCATGAAGAAACAACATATACAGTATGGAGCAATAGAACTGATTCACAGATGTTATATCTGATAAATGTACTGTATTTAGTTCTTGTATGTACCTGTACCATGTTTAATTTAACAGTAAAAAAATAATCATCATAATAAATGAATGAAGTTTCTTAAAATGCTCCTTGTTGAGTGTTATTTATGGATTCAGGAATTCAACATGGTCTCGAAGATAAAAGTGCTGCTTTTGGACATACTGCAAACACATCAAACTTACAGTATGTTTGAGGTGTCTGCATGACTGGAGAATTTACTTATTTACTATATTCGTCAAAGGTTTTTAATCATTACCTGTCATGAATGAAGCTGTCTAATATAATAAATAAATATGCCTGGCTTTCCCTTGTACTGTGGATTTGCATATCTCACAGATGCAGACTTCACCATTGTTGTTGAGCTGTTGTTGAACTGCTCATCATTAGTGTCAAGCATTATGAAAATTCATCATACATACTGAACTCCCAACACAGAAGACCTGTGGGAACAACACATCACTGCTGTTGACCATTGAGATGCTGTCAACGACGTTTGGAAGACCCAGCCAGATGGATGACCGCAAAATAATACCTGGAGAGGAAAATAAGCAATAAACACTCTGCTTCAAATCACTCACTTGTCAACGAACTCAAGTGTGAGTAAAAGATGGAAGAATGTAAACACAAAGGAGGAAACTCCTGCAGGGGATGGATGGGGTGTATTTCAAGGCATGTCTGGTAACAATTAACACTGAAACACATAAAGTTGTTGGTCATCTGTGTTATTAAGAGCTCTGTTAACTTGATTCAGTCATGGAATCCTTTTAATTGATATTGGATGTAATGGAAATACGAAGCCCCAAGGTATGCTTGCTTTGTTAGTTTTTTCCCTGTTTCCTACGTCAAGTTCCAGCTGCATTGCAGTAACACTAGGGAAAGTATGAGATGTCTCAGGAACTTGCTGTGCATTTCAATGTAAAACGTGTCAAGTGGAAATAGGGCAGGGTCTATAAAACATGTTTAGTGTTAATTCATTCAGCATCTCATTTAAGGTAGCTACAAAAGTGAGTTTTATTTTTGAAAACCATGAAATTAGTAGCCTACATGTAGTTCCTTTGAAAATGCTAATGTAACCAAGTCATTATATGGCTAGATCAACCAGATGGTCTATTCATGTTAGAAGGAATTAAGGAAACAATCTTGTTGAATTCATTTTCCAGTTTTGTAGTAATTCATAATGGTAATTGATAGCCTATATATTGTAATGTAACTGTTTTAACTTTTGTACAAAGCAGGCCCCACAGCAGCAGTCAGTAGGCTATAATGACTTTACAAAGGCCCCGTCTGTCTACTCTTTGACACACGGTTTCAAACTGCATCATTGGGATTAGATACACTGACATGCATTGTGTGTTTTAGCCTTAAAGCAGTGACATAAAGCCTAAAGGTCATCCTCAACGGAAAAGCATATATAGCCTAATATGTGACGGTTAAAAAAAACTATTAGCCTACACATATTACAACAAAATCAAATCCTTGGTATTAAGTGTTTTATGTCTAACACAAAAGTGTGTGAAAAACGAACACAGGGAAATGTTATTATTTTTTTACGTCTGTCTAGACATGGAAAAGTATGCTAGATTAAACAACCCAAGAGTCAATATAAAACGTTTGTGTTTTCTGATGTTAAAAACAATCATGGAAAGAATAGCAGCCTAATGTGCTTGCCAGTGGTGGTAACCACATTACCACTATTTTATACATAGCTATTTTCAAACATTTTGGTACTTTTAATTTTAGTAGTCTACTTTAAGTATATCTTGATGCCAATACTTTTGTACTTTTACTCAAGTAACATTTTGAACACAGGCCTTTCACTTATAAAAGAGTATTTTTATATTGTGGTATTGCTACTTTTACTTAAGTAAAATATCTGAGTACTTCTCCCACCATTTGGTGCCTGCAGTGCCTCCATCAATACGCATGATCGCAGACTTTGGAACTGCATGCCAAAGAAGAGTTATAGTTTTTACCTGTACATCCCAATATATCACATATACTGATGATGAATAATATCCGTGAGGAGGACGCAGGCTTAGGCAGGGGATACTGATGTCCCAGTCTTCTGTAACCCTTGCGTTTTGGTAAGATCTGCACTATGGTGAATATTAAACTGAGACATGCGCTGCCGATGCATAATCCCCCAAACAAGACGGGTTGAAAAGTGATGACAAAGTCTGTCGCAGCGTCTCTGTTCGGGCAGCAGAATGTCTCCAGCCGTGGGGATGCCATCATGGACTGGATGGAAGAAAGAAGTAGGCTACCGTGTCAGATGATAAAGGAAAGCTTGAGTCCTCATGGCCTAACTGAACTCTCACAGAAATCACGGGTTGAGTCATCATGTGCTTTCATTTAATCCTTGCAGTCACGGCCTAAAAACTATGCCTCACTTACCAGTGGTGGAAGAAGTACTCGGATATTTACTTAAGTAAAAGTAGCAGAACCACAATATAAAAAGACTCTGTTACAAGTAAAAGGCCACATGTGTTCAAAATGTTACTTGAGTAAAAGTACAAAAGTAATGGCATCAAAATGTACTTTAAGTATCAAAAGTAAAAAGTACTGAAATGTTTGAAATAGCACATCTACAAGCTCACAATGCATGGCAATGCAACCCCCTATGGATGCAACTTGTTGTGAGCTTGTAGATCGGCTATATTTTCAAATAGCCTCTGTATAAAATAGGGCTAAAGAAGTGGTTGATGTATGTTTGATAAGCTAATAATGTATATCTGCAAAGTAACTGGTAACTATAAAGTTAGTAAATAATTATAGTGGAGTAAAGTAGGCTACAATATGTAGGCTAGCTACCTCTGAGATGTAGTGGAGTAGAAGTAAAAGTAGGCCTACTGAAAACTGGAAATACTCCAGTAAAGTAAAATACCTCCAAAGTGTACTGTAGGCCCTACTTAAGCACTGCAGTACTTGGGTAAATGTACTTGGTTACTTTACCCCACTGCTCACTACGAGGAGCCGACAAAAGCCTCTTGTGTGAGGTTAAGGTTTACTTTAAAGTAGGCTGTTTATTTAGAGGCAACTCCGCCAAGCTATCTTTTTAAAGAATGTTTACAGGCCTGATGGTTCAGTGCGCCAATGATTGAGCATACATTGGATTTATGCCTAATTTTATATGTAGGCTATTTCCCTGACAGCCAAGCAGACACATCATCATAGTTCATCTGCCTACTTATCTTTTGCATGTCAGAAGATATGCAAAATATGCTTATTTCAACCTGAGCTGTTGCAGGACAAATCCCTATCAACTTGTGATTATATGGCAATAAACAATAAAGACTTCAGAAGGATCCCTGGCTAATTAAGCCAAATATCATTAGCCAGCTAGGGATGCTTTTAATATATTTGGACTGAGATGTAGAAAATGTATGAAAAGAAAATGCTAACTTTAGTTAGCAGATTTGAGCTTCAAAGGCTATAGCCTACAGAGAACACATTAATTTCTTTCACACAATGCTATATCATTCCAGTGCGTATTAAGGGGGTGCATTTCGCCTTTCCGACATGTCGCCTTTCCGACATTAACGTTACGAACCCTATACCTAACCCTAACCCTAACCCTAACCGCACGCGGACGCAACTAGTCGGAGTGGCGAGATGTCGGAATGGAGAGCACCCCCAGTATTAAGGCATGGTGTTAAGAAGATTCCCCAAACCCTAAGTTTAGTAGTATTGTTTCTGTTTTTCCTCCAAAATGGACCCTTTGTTTTCACTTCAATGTGTGCTGAGTGCACAGCAGTTAATTGGCCATTTAGTTGCACCTGCTGTTGATTTGATTTCCAATCCCATGCACCTTTAAAACCAAGTGTTTGGTCAGTGTGTCAGGTCTGGTGCAGAGAGCAGCAGCAGAGGCTGCAGTGTGTGCGTCCATTATAAGTAAGTTTGTTTTTGAGTTTGGATGTTTGATGTGCAGTATAACCGAATTATGTTTGTTACTTTGTTTACATGTGGGTAACTTTTCTCCTTCTGTATTTTGTCTGATATACAGAAAACCACACACAACTAAACTGCATATCCTGTACTGCACAGTGTGAAAATAAAACAAACAAAAGGAAAGAAGTGCGTCGTAATTTGCGCACCACGGTGATCACACCTAACAACCTACACCTTCCACTATTGAACATGTTTTACACACAGGGTCATGTATAGTAAACTTGTAGCTGCTGCCACAGGGATTTTTATTTATTTTACTAAATAAGTAAAAGTATGTGAGTGTGAGCTTGTAGATCGGCTATTTTTAAATGGCCGAATGTATAAAGGGCTGAAGTGTGTAATGTATGTTTTGTAATAATTACAATTTACAAAGTGACTCACTAAAGTTTTCAAATAATTGTAGTAGAGTAAAAGTGCAATATTTGCCTCTGAGATGTAGTGGAGTAGAAGTAAAAGTATTGCAAATTGGAAATACTTCAGTAAAAGTAAAAAGATCTCAAAATTGTACTTAAGTACAGTACTTGAGTAAATGTACTTTTACACCACTGCCAAGTGCCAACTACTAACTATTATGACCTCCATTACCCCCACTGCTGTCCTTGCTTGTCTGCTGCTCTCTCTGATGGCGCCACCTGGTGGTTGTTGATAAAACAGAAATGGTGTGGTAATTTTGTTGCTCTCTTCCAGTATTCTGTCAAAAAGCCTGCCTAAAGACTAATTTATAGTACAATAAAATTCAGTTAATGATTAAGTTTAGGCATGGGTTTAATTACTGCAATTAACTTCAGTTAAACCACACCAACTCCATGCACATTTGATAATTAAGTTAATGATCAAATATGCATGGAGTTGGTGTGGTTAAAGTTAGGCTAAGGATCTGGGGAGGGTGTTCCCGGTGGGTCTTCTACTAGGGTGGCCATGTAGTGACAACCCCCTAAAAGGGGTGTGCAGAAATCTGTCAAATCAAGAACATAAAAAACAAACCAACAAACAAACAAACCATAAATTAATTTTGAAACACTACTTACAAACCTACAGTATGCCATCATTCTGAAGTTCCCTGACAATGGATCCCACATGTACATGAATATTTGAAATTGCACACTGAACTGTAACTTTTAAACTCTGCCTCTATGCAGTTATTAACATTACTCTTCTCTCTACCCAAACTCAAGCCAGCCTCAACCGCAGTACATACTGCGGTTGAGACATACCTGCCTATTTCTCTCTAGCGGGAGGGGATGGGTGTGAATGGTATCTGTGAAATTACAAATTACAAATGACAGACCTGCTCAACAGGCTTTCCCCATTCACTGCACACTGCTGGCTGAGAACCAACCGGTATCTTGCCTCGTGTAATCAAGGTGCAGTTCAGATGAGTTTGACTCTAGTGGTCACAGTCCAGTTGATAGATAACCTATGCAGCCAGACACCCAGACCACAGAACATGTAATTTGGACTCTGTTGTAAACGATGTCTGGAGGGCACAAAGAGAATCAGCGAGGCAATGCACACCAAACTGGACTTGTGTTTTTCTCTAACCCTTTGATGAGTGGTAAGTAACAGCTGGTATGGTATTGTTTAGGCTATGGGTGTAGTATAAATTACTATACTGTTCACTGAAATTTCAGCTTGCAGTTTCTGTTTTTTTCTGTTTGTTTTTTTATTGTCTATAATGTCCATACCAAGATTTTGAATCAGATTGGTCTCCAATCCATGATGCTGCCTTTAATGGACATGTCATCTCTTTGCAGAATCTCATTGCTCAGGTAAAACACTTTTTTGGTGCTCATATTATGGAAGGGATAAAAAAAATATGAATTAATTTAAGTGGTTCTACTGTAGGTTATTAGTTTAGTTTAGTTTATTTCGATCCACATCAACATTATCACAAAACATTACACACTGTAATTCAATATTCCATACCGTTTGAACGAAATGGCATAGGCTGAAGCTCATAGCTTATTTATGCCTATCCTTGTACTGGTGTACTGTGATATCTTCACAGGGATCTTGTGTGAATCTGGCTACTCTGGACCGGGTCACTCCGCTCCATGGAGCATGCATACGAGGCAATGCAGGATGCACTAAACTTCTGCTGGAAAATGGGGCCAATGTCAGTAAACCATTATAGTGTAGTTAGACTTTTGGTGAATGTGACTGATTTTCAGGTAACACCAAATCAGGCAAACAGTACCCTCACGTTTTCTTATCTTATCTTATTAAAACAATGCTTTCGTTTTAAGGCAGACATGATTTATTGTTGGATTTAATGGCGTATGGCTGTATATTAGTTGGCAAATGACTGCCCATTGTACATGCAAGAACAGACAAATCAACAGACATGCACAAGCACTCAGTAACACATTAACAAATCTGGCTTCACCAATACACCTTTTGTTAAACCAACCACAACCAGCAATCTCTGAACTATTACATAATAATTGGGTTACTAAATTGATTTAAATTTGAATTGTATAATTGTATGGAGGATATCTTGGAAGTGTCTTACTGTTGCCGAACCAATCCTCACCAGGTGAACTCTCCAACAGTGGACGGAACGACCCCCCTGTCAGAGGCTTGCACTCACGGCCATGTGACCAGTGTATCTCTGCTCCTGCAGCATGGAGCCACCCCACTGGGGACAAGTCAGTCTGATTCTCCCATCCACAGAGCTGCAGCTAAAGGTGACAGGTCACATTCTTCAGCCTACACACAGAATAATAAAGGTGCCAACTGGAACCAAAACTGGTTCTTCAGAGTGATCCCATAGAAGAACCATTTTTGGTTCCAGAAAGAACCTTTCAGACCATCTATTTGAATGGTTCTATAAAGAACCCTTAAACCGTATAAACTTCATCAACTGGCTGAAATGTGTTTGTCGATCTACAAGCTCACTACGCGTCACACCACAACGCGTTTCGATGAATGTCTGCCTATTAAGACATGGTTTAAGAGTTCAAAGGTTCCTCAAAGAACAGGTTCTCTAGAACTAGATGAGAATCATGAAGAACCATTCACTAGATCAAATGGTTCTTTAGAAGTTAAAGGTTCTTTGTGGAACCATATAGCCTTTTAAAGAACCATTTAAGAACCATTATTTTTCTGTGTGTACACACACATTTTTGCTGAACCAGTTTAGTCTGGTAAAAAAAAAAGAAGCAGACATGGTTTTATAGATTAATATGTGTGTTTCTGTGGATTTTACAATAAAAGGAAAGCATGTTCTTCCCTTCTATTGTTTCTGGTTATCTCTGTCCAGGTCAAGCAGAATGCATTGAGGCACTTGTTGAGCATGGTGCAGATGTGGATCAGCATTTTGACCCATCGGGCTCCCCTCTCCATATTGCGTGCTCCAATCAGCATCTGCACGCTGCAAAGAAATTGATTCAACTAGGTACTGTATATGTTATCCTTCATAGTGTATACACACACACACACACACACACACACACACACACACACACACACACACACACACACACACACACACACAAACACAATTGGCCTGTGTTCGGGAGACAGGCGGAGAGGGTGATATTTCTTACGGAATGTACTCCTACCAGCTGGGGCGGCACCTGTCGGTGGGGAATGTTTGTATTATAATTACTTAAGACTAGCCAACAATACTCATAACTTAAATAACAAAAGAAAATGTAAAAAATAATGTGCACTCAATGTGCCATTTAATCAATTGTTTTCCCATTTTCTAGGCAAAAGTCTAATTTCATCCATGGTGACATGTACGTATTGACAGTTCTTGTGCATTTTGAGTAGGCTAATTGGTGGCAATTCTTCCAGTCATTAGTTTGTTAATTAGTCTTTCTGGGAGAACAGCTTGCAGCAAAAGCAGTACATTGGTCTTCTCTGAATACATAAGCCAGCTTCTCATTTCCCCCCATCTATTAGTTTCCTATTAAAGTTATGGTGGTTCCAACTTCTCCCATCATTTTGGGGAAATAATATATGTGATACCGTAGAGTCTTCTTCTTATGAACTCACTCACCTCATCAGGCATGGCTGGCCAGTCAGCAGGATCACTTCCTGCAGACTGTATTTGTGTAGAGGCAGATGATGTGGATGTCACTCCAACTGCAATAGTAGGTGTACTTGGGGCAGGTTGAGTGGTTGCTGTGCTTTCACCTGCAGGCAGTCAAAGATGAATGCATATACTGTAGTTATATACCCATTGTGTGTGCTGCTTAGACATACGGTACAACTTCTTGGTAATGAAAGTGCTACTGCATTGTATAATTGGATGGACTCACTTCCTGCAGACTGTACTTGGGTAGGTAGATGAGGTGGATGACGATGTCTCTCCAACTGCAGACAGTGTAGTAATACTGTAGGTACACTTGGGGAAAGTTGTACAGTTGCTGTGCAGGCAAACATGCATGCATATATTTAACCATTATGTGTGTGTTGCGTAGACATAAATAGATGAGAAATAAAAAATATACTCTACTGTAACAGTAGAAAGCTGTGTGAATGTGTATGAATTAAAATGTCCTTTCCCCCTCCTCTCCCCATGCTGTTGCTGCACAAAATAATCTGTACTTAATCAACCATGCGTGGTTAAATAAGGGTAAGATTTGCTGTTGTTCCCGTGGGATTCAAGACATTGCGCCATGACAGAGTAGACCTGTTGCCCTCACCTCAATTGCGAGGGACTTCAGGGATCCGACCATGTGCAGCTGGCTATGCACAGCTCCAAAGTCATCATCAAGTAAGCTGCTGATCACACCACTGTGATGGGCCTGATCATCAACAACGACATGGCAGCCTACAGGGACAAGGATTATTATTATAGATCACTCACACAGTGGTGTCAGAACAACGTTGACGTCAATGTCAAGAAGACCAAAAAGCTGATAGAGCACTGCATAGTAGTGTATATTTGTCTGTCATTAAATATTTCGATAAATTGAGTATAAAGGATCCCAATGGAAACAAGCCATAGTGCTTTCTTGGGTTTAAAATCCTCTTAACAGACCTTGTATGGAACTGTAGTTCCCTGTGCTTGTCTTTGCAAACTGTTGATGAAGTATTCAATCAAATTCCCCCATTTAGCCAAAGGTGGCATGCTATACGTAGAACGTCGGCACACTTTTTGACATGCCCACAACCAGCCAACCTGTGTAGTGCGGCAAATGAAAGGATTGATTGAACACATAGACATACCCTTTACAAATAGGCAATGGTGTGATCTTGGTATTAACGTGTTTTTTTGCACTGATCTGTTTTTCCACAGGTGCCAGTGTGAATAACAATGAGGCTGGCGACTCCCCTCTGCACATTGCAGCCCGTCTGTCAAACCATGAGATGGTGTCCCTCCTGTTAGAACGTGGGGCAGATAATTCCCTCAGGAACTCAAGACACCAACGGCCTGTGGATCTTGCCCCTCCCAACAGCCTGGCAGAGAGGCTGCTGCGGCACACAGGAGGTATTCCTTCTAACAACAGACTCCAGATGTTTCAACTCCATTTAAATTAGGCCGGTGTAATAGACTCTTTTCACAGCAGACATTTTGACGGGTAGACACAGCGGAAGGTAACTGTGGGTGTGTTTCATTTAGGTGTTACTGTGTGCCAGCATGGACAGATCCTGTGCAGTTAACTTCATGCTGACACACAGAAACACCTAAATGAAGGACACGCAATTAATGTTTTTTTCCTTCAGCTTTTTACCTGTCATAATGGCTACTGTGAAACACAGTAGCACATTAACAAAAGCACATTAACATGAGTTAATCAGGAAAACATGACTTTGACATAATACTTATTTCTTTTGATGACTGACCAGGAGTGTCCCGTCTCATGCAATTGTGCCGGCTCTACATCAGGAAACATGTAGGCAAACAAAGACTTGGTGGTATTCGTGGCCTTGATATACCCATAGATCTGAAACAATATCTTCTCTACCAGTCAGATGCAGGAGGTGAACTGATCAATTGAAGTTTCTCTCTGCGGCTTCCATTACAAAGCAAAGCTGTAAGACTTTTCATTCAAAATATTTTGATTATTTCAACTCTGGGTCAATAGGGGGCATACTTGCATCATCTTGAGGGGAGAGGATTTCAGCATATGCACTGTTGATGGTGATACATTTGTAATTTCTGGTACACATCTGAAAACACATTGTTATATGGATCTAAAGAGTACTTACTGCTGAGTAACTATTTCATGAATTCAAAATCAGTTTGGTCTGTGGCATACCCTAGACTATCAGTAAGATATTTGATTTAAAACTTTATCAAATTAATATGAAATAGACTGGAATATTTACAACATAATTCAACACAGTTTAACCTATCTGTTTAAAATAATTTTACATCATGCTTAGTTTGTGTGTTTTTGGTAACCCTTGGTTGCACCCATGTCTAAAATGTGCATTAAACATACTTATAATCGACTTGTAACACTGTATAATTATAAATACTCAAACAAGTACTCACAATGCAATACTTACACATTTGTATGCCTTTATAACGTCAAGTATTATAATACTTCATAATTGCTGGGCACTGGTAGCCCTTTTGGTAACACTTCTTAAGTGTCCCATGCAAAATAGAGTTGTTATTTTGTTTTACTGTAATGCCCTTTGGGAACATTAAAAATGTTTTTGTAGTCATGCACACTGCATACCATGGATAAGTATGCACAAGCATTGCACATTTATGAATGCTTTCAAAGGTGACTGAAATATTAAGATGTTAGGCAATATATAAAGCAAGGTAAGATATGTACACATAATACATGCTAGATCAGCGATTACTTAAAGGGCAAGACCACTTTGGTATAGAGGTTTGGGTTGTGTAGTTACCTTGTCATGATGTAACTCCAAATGTGGACAATAAATCAAAAATAATGACTCCATTGATTAGAAATTGATAATTCTAAATATGCTCCTCATTGGCTTACATTGTAAAGCTGAAACAGCTCTCAAAGTCACTCTTTTAGCCCATAAACGAATGTAAACAAAGTTGATTCTGACAGTATGGAATATCACAAAACCCAGTACTGTTTTTTTTTTAATACAAATGTTAACTTCCTGTTTAGCTATTTTTATTAGGAAGAAAACCCGGAGTGGATCCGTGGATCCGGATTTTAAAATAGTAAAATTAACAGGAAGTTGTCAATTTATATATAAATATATAAAAAACAGAACAGTAACTAGAGGTTTGGTGATGTTCTATATTGTCTGAATCAGCTTTGTTTGTGTTCGTTTACGGGCTAAAAGAGTGACTTTGAGAGCTGTTTCACTGTACAATGCAAGTACAGCATATTTTGAATTATCAATTTCTAATCAATGGAGCAATTATTATTTATTTCTTGTCCACCTTTGGAGTTGCATCATGGCAAGGTAACTACACAACCCAAACCTCTACCAAAGTGGTCTTGCCCTTTAAAAGAAAAACTGCATGGCATTAGAAAATAATATCATTGCAGGCCAGACACATGAAGTAATACAATGTATTAAAATATGCCCGATTTAATTCTTCAAACAGTTCAATCAAGACAGTGATGATGCTGCTGCTGCCCTTGGGATCTCCCTAGCCCTGGTCCAGAGCGTTAGAGAGAACTCACTAATGCTCTGGACCAGGGCTAGGATCTCCCATGAGTCATGATATTACACTACATAATAATAAGCCACTTTGACTGCCTGGGCAATTGAAAATTGTAGACTTAATGGTCCTGAACACTCATACAGGTGTTTTCAGTTACTCTGGCTGATTACACCTCATCTCAGACCTGTGTGGGCCACTGGGCCTGAGATAACTACTGGGTCATTAGCTTGAAAATCAGTTATTTTCAAATTATAAATTAGACTTCAGGTACACTGCCTTCAAGTAATAATGCATGTTGAGATATTAGCACCTACTAACCGTATATAGAACTAGAGCGCATATATTTCTCTACCAGCTGGGACTGACCTAGAGAGGATTGTGGGTAGCTTGTGGAGGGAAATAGCATTTCTGCAACATATGCTTTTGGAGGTGTGCTCTGCTCTATAGAGGCCCTTCAAAATGTGATCCAAATTTGGGTTTGATTAGATGTTGCATTCATGATGTAATATGGTGATTTTGTTTGTAGAAATAGGCCCCTCACACACATTTTGGGAGGCAATAACATAGAAACAATGTTGTTGGAATATAATGAATTCCATAATTAATACACGATCATGTGTAATTTGATGAAAAGAACAATGTTTTTGAAACAAACAGTGACATTTGTCACATCTGTGGTGCCCCTATGGTCTAAGTTAAATAATGTTTGGCTCTGCCTTTAGAGACCCCTCAATATGTGATTTAAATTTGGGGTCAATTGGACAATGCGTTCATGATTCCTGGCATAAAAAAAGGATAATAGGCCCCTCATGCAAACTTTGGAAGCCCTTGCAGGCAGGCGTGTCTAGCAAGGTTTTGATCCCATAGCATGGGAAGATGGCCGCAGTTCAGAGTATGGGGAAGACTCGGGGGAGTCTCCCCATTGGCTTAAAGGACAGCCAATGATGAAGTCGAAGAGGTCGCTAGTAAGTAACGAGTAGTGAAAGTGTCTTTCTAGACCAGGTCTGCAACCTAGTAAAAAAAAAAGTGTAACGATTTGTAGTAGCTAGTGTTTTGAAGATACAAAATGGCAAAACGTCTAGGTAGGCGAAAATAGTAATATTGTTGTTCCCCCTAGATTCGCCTCAAACATGGGGGAAAATGCATTCTACTATGTTACCACCAAAATGTGGAATGCCCTACCAACAGCCATTAAAGATCTTGATTCCCTATCCACACTTAAAACATGTCTGTCCTCAAAGTAGAATTCTATCCCCTAACAGCTTGCCCCCAGTGAGTATTTTTTCTGTAAATATATCTTTAGTTTTTTTGATTGGTGATGTTACCGATATGTCATTTTTGTATATCTTGTTGATGAATTGAGTACAATGGACCACAATGGAAACAAGCTTTTTGTGGTATCCACTATCCATTCCTTAGCAGAGCTTTTTTGACTGTACCGCAGTACTAGTTCAAGAGTATGGTTCAAGAATTATAGGGGAAAATGTAAAGCGGGCGGGAGCGCCAGAGGTTTGCAAGATTAGCTCCGGATTCACTCTTACACACACGCACAGCACACGCACGCACACAGACACGTATACGCACGCACGCACGCATACACACATGTAGGTGGAAACATAATCTCCATCCCCAGTCTTTGGCCTGGCTGAGATAATTATATTGCAACCCTTGTTTTAAAAGGTAATTAGAAGTGCTGATGAAAAAGCAACAGGAGGCATTGTAACCCGGGCCGGTATACTGTTGCTTTTTCATCTTCACTGAACAGTAAGATTCTCTGTGATAAAAGCAACAGTTGTGAAACTCACCATGCACTTCTTGTTACGTGCAATACTCATTAACTTTACATTGATCCACTGTCCTGATTTGCCAGTTGAAGTAAATCATTGTCCCCTCAAACACAACGTGAGTACCTGAGGCCAGCCACAATTGAGCTTAGTTTCGATTTACTGGCGTTTAATGTTAAATCAATATTGTGGAGGACTTCTTGACTTCTGAGACTCTATGGAAAGACCTATCAGACCCATGTCATTAGTGACATCTGGAAAAGCAGGAGGAAAGTCAATCAGAGAGGATGACTATCATTGATTGGATAGTGGTGCATAGCAGTGACTAATTATTTTTGACATATAGTATCTATCTACCTATACATCCATCCATCCATCCATGTGTTGTAATTTGCACAAGGCATGACCCAATATTACTATATTATTATGCCCAAATATGGACATCCCCAACGTCAGAGCAAATCACCATTGTTAGGCAACGGTTTCTGCTGTGTGTGACGTCAGACAATAGCTTGATCAGCAAGAGAGGGGGAGACAGAGAAAGATAGAGGTGGGGACGGGGTAAGAGAGAGGGTGAGGGGGTAAGAGAGAGGCTGAGGGGGTGGAATAGTGGGAGAGAGAGAGCCTATTTCACACAATAAACTCAAACCATCTTTATTGTCACACCATAGGATATAAGGTGTAAAAAAAAAGTGGGTGAATTCTTTGTCATACAAGGTCCAAACATTTGCAGTTTATAATAAGGGGTAAATCGTTATGGGGACATGCATAGCCATTAACCACTTGTCAGCCATAATTACTGCTGACATAAGTTACCATCTCATGTTCCTCTGAGACCCACATCATAACTCCATATCTCCAGACTGCTGTTTAGATTTTGATTGAAATGACCACTACAATACCTGTTTAGTCTCGCTTACTGGTCTACAACTATGATCAAGTGCCCTGTAATCTGTAGTGCTGTGCTGTCTCTAGCAACTGATTTTCCCTCGCAGGATCAATAACACTTCTATCTTAGTTATGCTTAGCGATTTCTAGTTTGTTGGGAAAATTGGTGCATACTGTATGCAGGTTATAGGGTGGATTGTCTGCAGGCATACAGTAGGGTGGATTTCCCCTGAAGGCAGCAGAAATCCTCATTTAGACATTTTTTGTTTCTTAGCTACTTGGCGTTTCAGTAGAAAGCACGTTAGATCATACAACTTTTATTTGCAGCACAATGAGCACACACATCTAAAGAAACCCCCCCCCCCCCCCCCCCCACCCCCAATAAATGTCAGTGGTTTGAGCCGTTTAACCTTCCATGTCCTGTGAAAAGTGTGTATTGAAAAGTAACAGAAAATCTAATATTAGTTGGGAGAAAAGATAAAAATAGTACACACACGTGATAATCCCATGTGGGATGGGTCAAGAAATTGTTCAAACACGGAAATAAAATATTCATTCATTCATTCATTCACACAAACACACACACACACACACACACACTCAGTGGTGGTGTTGTGAGGTACACAGACGCACTTAGGAGCCAACCCACCTGTGTCTAATGCCTAGGCCCTAGGCTTTCACATTTATTCTCTAGAGGCAGGCACTCCACCCTGACCCCCCATCCTGTACTTAATGCTTGGGCACTCACTGCTGGAACATTTCTCACTGCAGGTTAAAATACAACATGTAATGTACGTTTTAAATCCAGTGCACACTTGCTTCTAAAACGATTGACTTTCACAGCCATTGAAGCAGAGAGGTTTTGCAAATGGCTTGGCAAGAGGACGGGAAATGGACAGACATGCGAATGGAATGGCAAACCATCAGAATAGGAGTTACCAAAAAATAAAAAATAGAACATGATCACTTGGGAGTATTGCTTGAGCAGAGGCAAGGCAGAGGCCAGTGGACATGAAATGCACGTTTTTCTGTTTGTTTATTCCCGGCGCTTAAATAATTCTAATCATCATTCATATGCCAGGAGCAACCCACCTTCTGTGGACTAGAATCCAATGTTGTAGCCTGGCTGTGAGTGCATGTATCTAATAACCAATGTGTGATCTCCCCCTGTGCAGTGGCTCGTAGTGTGATTGCTCTGAGCTGGATCTTGTTACAGATATACAGCCTTCCCACCGAGCTGTGAGGGAAGGTTCTGCCTCATCCTCATACACACCAGTAATTGCCTCGGTATTTTTAGTATGTCAGTGTCAGGGTAATTAAAACAAATAGAAGCGATACCAGAGACAGAGATCTCTCCAGGCTCTCGGGATAAGTGTGCAGAGGTTTAGGGGGGTCACACACTCTGCCATGTTCTCAATTAAATACCTCTGCGCTGATGAGGTTCTTATTAAAGAGATTCATTGGAAACCATGTATTTATGCAAAACATGGGGCAGAAGGAGTTACAGGCCTGTTTCTGCTAAGTGGCTGAGACCATTAAGTATCAGGACATTGCTTGGTGGAGCTTTTTCTTCATAATGGCACAAATGTATTCTAATTCCTTTTCCATATCTGCCCAGCGTAAAAGGGTATAAATATATGACACATTTTAAATATAGTAATGTTGGAATAAATCGAAACAAGCAAATAAACAAAAAGGTGCCTGTTTATTTTTGAAAAGATGTGTAGATTATTTAAAAGAAATATTGTACATAATGATCAAAAAATGCTAACTACATTTTCTATATCCTTGGCCTTTTCGCAATAAATAGACTCTACATATACTGTATATTTCCATGATCAGTCATAATAAAAATACATTTAATGATTTCGTCTCACAGGGTTAAGTCTCTGCAACTGTAACTCTGAAGTGCCTCAGAAGGGACGAGTAGAAATCTCTACAAGGCAACTGACAGAGCCAGACATTAGCATGTCCCTATTACACTGCTGCCAGGGGACAGTGCTCCTCTCCATGACAACAGCCCTTGAGGACGGAGAGGAGGATGGTCTGCTCTGGTTTCATCAGAGAAGAGAGCGTTAGGACCATCCCTCAGATGGTTGACTGTGGACCCACTAGACATCTCTGCGTACTGACAGACAGATGCATGAGGTGGAGGACACCCAGGGCCGGTCATGATGGCCGCTGTCCGGTGGCCAGGACATAGACACCCAGGAGGTTGATTGCCATCAGGACCATCACAAGCCCAACTAGAACCTTCTGGACCCACATACACATGTCCAACTTCCTCTCCATCCTGGCGTTACACGTCATGACTCGCATGAGCTGCAATGACAAGATGAGATCAGCTCACCCTTGTAATAAAAGTAACGGATTGAAAGATTTTGACCAGTAAAGCCAAATCTTTGCTCCAATGACGGAGTCGGGCGCCGAAAATAGCAGAGGTGCAAGCTCACAACATGTCGCATCCGCGCCGTGTTGTGAGCTTGTAGGTCGGCTATTGCCAACCTCGCAACACCGTCGTGTGACAAAGTATAAACCGGGCTTAGTCAGAACATACACTAAGACAGAACATTACGGTTAACAAACAAATGTATTAACTGCTTTATGACGTTCAAGTCTACAATAGACAAACTCGCAGGGAAATCTATTTTATCAACTACTCATTATACTTACAGGGGTATAAATTATGTCATCGTCCGTTGTCTGGGTGGAACGAAGGATGCGTGTTTTTGACAAACAATGCAATGTTCAGAAAATAGTCACCAATTGCAGTACGTTCTGTTTAGTTACAATTTGTAGAATAATTGATTGGTTAGCGAGAATAATTGTTACTGAAATGAGTCAAAATGACCATCCCAATAGAAAATTGAAGTGAAAAACACTATGGAACAATTTGAAGGATGGTTGGTAATCTACTGTAATTCAGAGCTAATATATTATTATTTTAAATATAAAGAAATATGATAAATCCACTCATCCATGTTTGAACACATACAGTCAAACCAAATAAAATATCACCCAAACAATCTCGATCAACAAACACCAATGTGAATAATAAGGCCAACATACTGCAACAAAAGAGAGCCATGGATTGTGTTTGACGCTGCTGGATGAAAGTCTGTACTCCTATCAGAACTCACCATTGTGTTCAGGTCCTGATGCCCATTGGTCCCTGCATCCACAGGGCCGTCCCCTAGAAGGCTCAGATTTGGCTTAACGCTCTCCAGGACATGACAGCGTAATCTACAGGAAAGACACAATCTTGTGAGCAGACGAGGTCAGGCCGATTAGCAGCCATTAGGCACAACTCAAATGAGAAGATCTGTATTAAGAGACCTATGTCAAGTTAAATGAACAAGCTGCCGCTGGTGTGAGGTTGAGTGTGTGAATCCAAACATGGCTTTGCATGAGGCAAGACCTCTTATTAAGTACGTCAAGTAAGTAAAGAGCAGTCTGGTACCTGTGTTCCATGACCTTGGTCTTAGGAACTTCTTTCCAGAACTGTGCAAGTTCTTGTGATCCGGCGGTGTCCATCTCAGCAGCCATGACCAGAAAGCGGTCCTGTAGAGAGGCTTGAAAACCTGTACAAGACCGTACATGAACAAATAATTGCAGTGTAATTGTACTCTACACTTTCTTTTCTTTACTTTCTTTTGTTCTACTCTAATGAATGTCTACTGTATATGTTGATCTTGAATAGGTTTTTGATCATCACTGTAAATCAACAACATGAGATGGAAAGGAGCAAATTAAGTCATTACATAGAGCAGTGGTTCTCAACCTGTGGTACGCGTACCACCGGTGGTACTTGAGCCCCCCCCTGGTGGTACGCGGAAGAATCTTCCCAAAAATGAAAAAGTGGGGGGGAAATGGAAAAAAAAAAAAAAAATTATATATATGAAAACATAATAAAACTATCGAAATACTACTTTGAATGGAAATAACATTACCATAATATCACTCAAATTTAATTTAAAAAAGGTTTTGTTGAACACTTTGTCAGCGTGGGAACAGCGCATTTCCTGGCTGTTACTTTGAATGCGCCGGTACTGGTAGCCACGATCAAAACAAACACGGTGAAGGGCAGGGGTGAAAGTGGGCCGGCACGGTCCGGAACGGCGTTCCGATAAAAGATTCGGTGGCGGAACGCCGTTCCGTTAAGAAAAAGTCAAACGGGACGACGGGACACTCTCACAGATCCGTGATTTCCCCCCACTGTTTGTCTGACTTTTTTTTCTCTCCCCCCGTTCCGCATAAACAGCTGCTTTCGCGTGAAGTTAAGTAGTTTCAACTAGGCTACCTGGGTACTTCTACTTCCAGTAGTATGATTTCAAAATAAAACGTGTGTTGAATTGTAACATTACAAGGATAGAGTTTTAAAAACCTCTTATTCTGAAATGCACATCGTTTTGAAAGGAAACCAGATTTATTTTCTGGAGGCCACTTGACAGCTTTCTGCTCACGGAACACAGCTCCACTTGACTAACGTGCATCGTCAAAATGTCAATAACACGGACGTGGGTCATGGGACATTATGGAATATAAAGACTTTGTGGCAAAAGTTCATATTTACAACCATGATCTCTGAAACCAAGACAATGTGGGGCTATGGAACAAAAGTGTGTTTTCTTTCATCTTTTCAGAAGGTGAGTAATTCATCTTATCTAATGCTGACAGTGGTGGAAAGTAACTAAGTACATGTACTCAAATACTGTACTTGAGTATAATTTTAAGGTAATTTTACTTGACTGGAGTATTTCCAATTTGCAATATTTTTATTTCTATTCCAATACATCTCAGAGGCAAATATTATACTTTTACTCCACCTCAATTATTTGAAAACTTTAGTTACTACTAGTAACTTTGTGGATTTTAATTATTATGACAAAACATACATAAACCGCTTCAGCCCCATTTAAACTTTGGCTTTTTGAAAATGTACTTGGTATTGTACAGTATGGTCAAGTTGGACATGAGTTAATAGCGTCACAATCATTTTTAACCACTTAGCTTTGGCTATTCAAAAATAGCAGGCACCGCGCTATGAGCTTGTAGATCTGCTATTTTTGGAAAAACCTTGAAAAAGTGTTGCATATCTTTGAATATTTTTTTTTTTTTAAGCGAAAATGAACTGATATCGTGCTTCTGGGGGTCCCTGGCACAAAACATTTTCAAATGGGGGTCCACGGCCGAATGTTTATCAATTTAGGGGTCCTTGGCATGATAAAGGTTGAAAACCACTGCCCTAAATCCATCCTAAACCCGCCCAAAAAGCATCAATAACCGTTAATAACCGCCCAAAAAATCGCGCGCGCTGCGCGCGCGCAGAATATCGCACGCGCGCTTCGCGCGCGCACGATGCCAAACGTGAACGCGCGCTGCGCGCGCGTGCACGTTTGGCGGTAATGGTACTTGGAATGACAGATAAAATCTGAGGTGGTACTTGTTGTAAAAAGGTTGAGAACCACTGACATAGAGTATATGAATAATCTTGTGGAAAAAAAAAGCAAACCATAGTGTATAGGGTTGGCATCCTAAAAGGTCACAAAAAGTATTATCAGCCAAATCCAGTATCACGTCATGCTGGCTTCAACAGATTGATGAGGTTAGGTGTTTTATAGGAAACTACTCAGGTAGGTTTGAGAGATTATTTATTTAGACTGTGTTTAGGGTTTCCGAAGGTTTGTTTTGACAGAATGATTATTTTATCAGTCTTAAAATATGTATGTCAAGACAAGAAAGCTGCACTTTGTCTGCACTTTGGAAAAGAAATAGTCGGGACTCGAATTTGATTATTCTGAATTTCTATAGAGCAGGAACATCCGCCGTGAGCTGAGTGCAAAGATAAGTGCCATACCTCCGTGCAAGGATACCACGATGTCCACAGAAGCACCAGGTTCACAGCAGCTACTACTGGGCTTTACTCTGTACTTCTCAGGTGCTGTGGTTCGAACCTATAGAAACACAACAGGCAGCTTGAACAGAGACCACATATTACAAACACAACAATTTCTTAGACTTGCTCCCTCCCGCACACTCATGCACGGCACGCACATACTGTATGTACGTGCTACACACACAAAAATACCTTGAAGGCCACTTGATTTTTGGTCACATTGTTCAGGATAATGAGGCATTTCTTCTCCGTCTCTTTAGAACCAAAGCTGAGCTCCTCTGAAGGGCTGGAAGGAGCGAGACAAAACACATATTTTTGAATAAGAGCCACATTATTCTGCCGTCTGAGTGGATGGCTGAGGCTAAGGTCTGAACCCAAGTGTCTATTTGGGCACACCAGAATGCCAATATAACTACTACCGTACATTCAGACAGTACCTTGAATTTGCTTTACAATGTGCTTTGTTGTTCTTCTTGGTAGTATCTTGGCAATATTGATCTGACTGGTAAGCTTCCTGTGCTTGGATGAACGCCTGGAAATCTGTGTGGTATGGTTATCTGGGGACTGGTAGCATTTCCCATTACATATCAACTAAACCATCTGCTTTATCAAATCATGCCTCCAACAACTGCCACTGTGAATAGAGTGCCTACCCAAGAAGTATACTATAACACCAAGACTTACTGTTGCCAGTATGTCAACATCAACTAAAATATGGACTAATTTTAATTAAAATAAACTACAGGATGGCATACTGGCATCATACTGAAATGTTAATTTGGCTATTTTCCAAAAAGGGGCTCTTCAGAGTTGCATATGGTTGCTAACTGCATTTTTTAGGTGCCTTCTCCCAGTCTCTGATGTTGCTGCATTTCTTCACATATGGAGCTGTCAGGCCTCTGGGTGGTTGGACCAGCCATGTCTTAGCCCCGTTTACAGGGGAACACGAGGAATTACAGCCCATTACTCCCAAGTTCATGCTGAAAACAGCTGTGATCACGCTTCAAAGCTGTGAAATCTGGAGCACAGGCAAATCCACGGCCTAAAAACTAGCCACAAGGCACTCTTTCATCAACTTAGCCACCCTACCTAACCCAATCCCTCTCTCCCTCAAATAACCCGAGTCCCAAAACCTTCAAATCACTAGCCTCAGGTTCAGAGTGCACATGTGTAACGTGAAGACTTCACGCTAAGCAGACCACTTCTTATCCAATTAGGTTTCATTTTCAATGAATTTCCAAAATTGATTTAATCTCTGTCAAGTATTTGCAAAGTCTCTCCTTGATGCAGATTGGGCCGCAGTCAGACCATGGGTTCAAGCCAACAATGCGACGCATTTGGAAAATCATTTATTTTGTATGAGCTTTAGGCAACATAAAAATGTCCAAACATCTTAGTAAATTGCGAAAATAGCTGATCTATAAGCTTACAATGTGTCACATCGCGACATGTTGTGAGCTTGCATTTTGGCTATTTTCACAGTGCAATAGCATCATATGACAAAGTATAAAATAGGGCTTAAGTGGTTAAGGACAAAGTCCCCCCTTCCTTTTCATGTCCTATCGTTTCTTTTGCCAAGCAGAGTAGCTGTAGAGACTGGCATTCATTCCCTTGAGCTCAGAATGTCTCTCTGGGCTCCGGAAACCTTTAACAAACACATTCTGCACATCAAAGCCTCCATTCCCCCTCCCCCACCTGCTGAACCCTCCTGGTCTTGCATCGGGGTTAAAACACAGCTCCCAAACGTAATTGCATTTAAGGCTCATATAAATCTGTTTATCACTCCAACTCATAGCCTGGGGCTATCAAAAATCGAAAAATCTAAGATCAAAGACTTTACTTTGTAAAAAAACAGAACTCGAGGGGCATACTTAGTGAAAAGGAGGAGTGATCTTATTATATAATATGGGGCCTTTTCAGGATTTTTATATATATTTTCAATGCTTATATTGCTTTCAATATATTATATTGCTCATTGGTTATGTTCAAGGCCTTATGTGATAGGTGGAATACCATCACCATCTAACTCAAACGTATTAGCTGTTTAGACCTTGAAGAATTGATACTTGTCTGTTTTGTTACCCATGTTCAAAGAATGAATAAATTCATGAAATATTTCTTTCACCTGAAAAAGGAGTGTCTTTGTTTTCTTTTTTCCATGGTTGTCTGCACCACATTTGGAATATTTATCATTAACTGAGAAGACAATCTTGCGATAGGTATAATGCTTTCCATTCCACCGTTGTCTCATCTGGACATTAATAATATAAGGGGTTAAACTGGCAAGTGCTTATGGTCATTCATCAGTGTCACTCATTGATTATCACAGCACAGTAAAAAATAACTACAACAACTCATTTCTACCTAAAGAAATATCAATGGGGGCATCCTTAATTTCTACACTCATCCAACAGGATCAATTGGACTGTAACGGTACAAACATGTCAATACCATGGTTTAGCCCATGAGCGAACAAATCAATTTTCTACACTTTTTTTGGTGCTGGATTTGTGAACAGAAAGGGCTTCTAGTTGCTTGGCTGAATGTTGATGAAGAAAAGATAGAGGCTAAATGAAGAGATGGAGAAGAGGTGAAAGTGGGGCAAGTACCTAACATGTAGTAGAGGGCCTTTGAAGGTGGTCAGTGGCTTCCTGGCTCCTTTGGTCCGACTGGCCAAATCTACTTTGTCACTGTCCTCCGACCTTATACTGTCTTCCAGGAAGTTCACCTGAAACAATAAAGGCCACTTAATTAGAAAGATTGCCAGGAGACTGATAATTTGTGCATGTTACAATTTTTCAGTGCTTTCTCTGAAAACGTATCATTGGCCCTTTGACCTCCGGATAGAGAAAGCTATCAGTTAATGAAAGCCTTGACAGTCTTGTGTAATGATTAATAAATGGTCCCATATAAAATAATGGTGTGAAGTATTATCTGTTATCAACATTTAAGTCACCTTGTACTGTATGTGTGTGAAAGGTCATTTACTTTAACTGAGAAAACCCCATGATAACTTCCTGACCTTTATTCCGAGTAGCCTCCAGCACAAACAGCGAGTCCATTTGAGAACACAAAACCAAAATAACCCACACAACACATGATCTCTGACACCACAAGCTACCCTGACAGCAACTAGTTCAACCGGTCCAAACCGTTGATGCATCACGTCAGCACTTTCAGTTCACAATAAAACATCCATAAACTTTCCTCTACAGACAAGTTGACCACAAACACAGGTCACATGTCTAAACCAGAACTGGAAGACCGGACAATGTGCACAATTTGCATGAAAAAAGGATGGGAAATAAGAGATGAAGGTCAGCCCACCCCCAAATGCCTACCACCATGACCAACACACACACACACACACACACACACAAACACACACTCACTGTATTGTTTGGACCACAGATTGTATGAAACAGATGGGAAAGTGCATTGACTCTGCCCCATGATGAGGAAGTGAGTCTGCTGCGATAAGCAACAAACGCAACCCTTGTGTCAAATGCAGCAGCTGACGGCCACCCTGCAGCCACAATGACCACATCAAAGATACTTGGCTTCTTCTGAAATGTCTATATTTATTTGGCATTAACAAGGGCGTACATGTTAATACAGTCAGTTCTCCAAATAGGTAATAAAGTGACTTATTGTTATTGAAATTGAATTAAAAAGTAGCAAAGTTGAAAATAAACATATCTACATCCTTCATTTTATTTTTTACCATATTAGGAATATAAAATTACAGCACTGCAGTAAGAACATCATTGGCATCATTATTGGCATGTCCATAAACCAAATGAACCCAATCCAGCATAGATTAACAACAACCTAAACAGTGTTACTTCATTTTGAGAAATCAATGAATCATTAAAATCAATTCGTTAACAAAGCATTCTTCCACTTCTTCATAACAAGAGATACATTCAACAGAGATTATACACACATTGTGTAAGCAATGAAATGATAAGACAATAAATATTTAAAGTGTTTCATGACTAGGTGGAGTGTTGATAATCAACACAGTACAAAAGAAAATAACATTGTGTCTTCATAACATTATAACACTAAGGCACAAAGAAATATTTTGCTGGTGTTCAACGCCCTTTAGAGTCTCATGGCTGGGAAAGGGTGGAGTGGCCAAGGCACCGAGGTAAGAGATTCGGATAACTATTTCCCCCAATGGTAGTCATTAGTACAAAGGATACACAAAAATCACAAAGATGAATAAAGTAGGCAAAAATTAAAGTATGAAAGGAATTTAGAGCAGAGTTGTTCAAAAAGGCCCCATTATGGTACTATTTCTGAAGACAATTTCACCTGGGGCTTAAAAATCATTGCAAAACAATTGTGAAGTTGCCGGAACAAATGACTGCGCTGCAGGTTTTCTCATTAGTTTACATGAAATGTATTACATTGCAACAGTCACAGCTGCGCGTCAGTTTAATCATAATACTAGTTATAATAGTAATCCTTTCATAATAGTCAAACATCCTGACATGATAAAATGACAAAATATCTTAGGGGGGGGGTCACCTTTAAATTCCATGGTGTTGATGATGACAGTCAACAGTAAGGCACACATACTCAAAAAGATAACAAAACAAAAATGTATAAACCAGACACAGTGACAGGTACACCTGCATTCCAGTCTGCAGAAATCTCCAGGACTCTGAGCTCCTTGTGTGGGAGTGATCCTACATTGCTTTACCACCACCAGCCCTTGTTTCAAAACAGAGAGAAAAGCAATTAGCTTCCCAGAGTGATCGGTTATCAACATAGCGCCGGAAACCCTGAGGTATTCAGGTGGGAGAGTGGGTGGAGTACGGGTGGGGTGTGTTTATATTGACCGAGGGATGAGCGGAGAGTTGAGAGCAGGGCCATGGAATATGTTTAGAGTGGTTTGAAGTGTGTGGACCAGCACTCACACTAGTATTAACATCATGCCCCCCAGTCTTTTCACAGTAGTGGTAAGACCTACGAGCTGCTCAGGGTTCTGATCAAACACGGCAGATGCAGTTCGCTCCTCCAGATATAGCTGTTGTTTTGCTCAAACTCCATCCCCCTGGATAATCCTGAAAAACCTCTTCCTGCGTCCTATGGGTGCACAAATCAAACAGGATTTCACTTTCTAGACAGACAGCTAGCCAAACTTCACAGGTAAGGCCATTGCGTGCGGTTGTTTTACAGCATCAATAGGCTTCAGTTCATACCTCAGTAATGGAATACCACTATAGTAACCACTCTTTGTACTGTATGACCTTATATCTCACCCCCTGGTTATGTATGGCAAGTTGACCTACTGGCCTCAACGCCCTAGGTGGTATTGTGATGTGAATCTCCAAATGAGAGATCTGTGGATAATTGTTTAGGCTCAAAAACCACTGATTTGCATATTGCCATTTTGTAAATCTAATTATCTTGTGTGTGACTAATGTTGTTTTCACTGACAAAGAGAACTTTTGTGTTTGTGTGCTATTGCTTAGGAGGCTCATGGGGGCAGCTCTGGGTAACGCAGCGCTGCCAGAGGGGTCTCCTGGGACTGGGAAGTAGGCTACTCAAAAAGCTTAGTAGCTATTTGGCCGCCTACAGTACAGCGACTACATTAATGCGACAGCCTATTTCACCACTCTACTACTCCCCCCACACAGGGGTAAGGGTTGTGGTTAGGGTGAGTAATATAACCACAACAGTCAAAAACAACGATATCACTTAAACGGTCGTGGATGGACACAAGCCTTTATAAAACTAAGATACTATTAAGGTAGATTAAGGTTTAACACATTAAAAGGCAAAGTAGATTCTACCTGGCCAATTTAAGAGTAAATCTTGATAATGTCGTTTAACAGTTGTAAAATGGAGGTAAACTGCCTCCACATTAAGTGTTTTTAGCGGTGCCAACCGCTCTAAGCTTGACTTTGTCCGTATGTCCGTCCGTCCGTCCGTATCAGCACGGGATGATGAGCACGGGATTTTACACAGCTATAACTCCAGATTGCAGCATGCCACCAAGTCCAAATATGGTATGTGGACTTAGACCACCAATAGGGACGAGCATGACTTGCTGAAGTTAGCAAAGAGGGGTCCAGGGACCCCCCGCGTATGTTATGTCCGTCCGCCCGTTTAGGGCACGGGATTTTAAACAGCTATAACTCCAGTTTGAAGCCTGCCACCAAGTCCAAATTTGGTATGTGGACTTACACCACCAATAGGGACGAGCATGAATTGCTGAAGTTATCAAAGCGGGGTCCAGGGACCCCCCGCGTATGCTATGTCAGTCCGCCCGTTTAGGGCACGGGATTTTAAACAGCTATAACTCCAGTTTGAAGCCTGCCACCAACTCCAAATTTGGTATGTGGACTTACACCACCAATAGGGACGAGCATGAATCACTGAAGTTATCAAAGCGGGGTCCAGGGACCCCCCGCGTATGCTATGTCAGTCCGCCCGTTTAGGGCACGGGATTTTAAACAGCTATAACTCCAGTTTGAAGCCTGCCACCAAGTCCAAATTTGGTATGTGGACTTACACCACCAATAGGGACGAGCATGAATCACTGAAGTTATCAAAGCGGGGTCCAGGGACCCCCCGCGTATGCTATGTCCGTCCGCCCGTTTAGGGCACGGGATTTTAAACAGCTATAACTCCAGTTTGAAGCCTGCCACCAAGTCCAAATTTGGTATGTGGACTTACACCACCAATAGCGAGGCGCATGACTTGCTGACGTTATCAAAGAGGGGTCCAGGGACCCCCAGCGCCCGTATGAGCACGGGATGAGCACGGGATTTTAAACAGCTATAACCCCAGTTTGCAGCATGCCACCAAGTCCACATTTGGTATGTGGACTTAGACCACCAATAGGGACCAGCATGAATTGCTGAAGCCCCGCCCCCTCTGTCTTCCCATTGGCTGGCCTTCAAACAGCCATAACTCAAGTTCGCAGCATGCTACGGAGTACAAATTTTGTACATGGACTAAAACCAGCAATAGGGACGAACTGTAATTACTTAAGCCCCGCCCCCTCTGTCTGCACATTGGCTGGGCTTTAAACAGCCATCATTCCAGTTTGCAGCATGCTACCAAGTACAAATTTGGTAAGTCGACTCAGACCACCAATAGGGACGAACTGAAATGAATTAAGCCCCGCCCCAAAGGCACCGCTTCCTTCACACAGGGTGTGATTTTTTTTTTATGGTGGAGCACTTTGGATATCATGTCCTACGTTCCTTCAAAGCACACGTGGCACATTCTGGTTGTTAGTTTCAAACATCATGTACATCATGCAAACTGCCTCTGTCCTCTGCCATGTTTGTTGATCTTTTTAGCCCAACCTCTTCCTTGATTACACTGATGAGCTGCACTCTTTTCCAAAAGAAGTTGAACAATTTTCTACTTGAGGTGCCCAGAACAGAGTGCTCTGCCAGAAAACGCTAGCCGTTGAGAGCACTGAAACGTGAGGTGCGGTGGTTAGAAGAGGAGCACTTTGTAGCACGTACCATAGACATGCATAGGACATGCATTGGCAGTTAGTGTGGACACAAAAAGCATAAACTAAAAACACCTCCTAAAGTAAGTCAGCGAGAAGTCAGAAGAAGCATAATCAAGAGAATTGCTAAATAACCAAAAACAAATCGCAAACACCACCAACCGTATTGTGCATAGTAAGTGAGTTCATGAAACATGACGTCATCCATGGCACCAAGATCAACCTTTCCCCTACTGTAGGTTAAACTGTTTCCTCATTCCTTAGTAAATGTTGCTCTCAGCAGCTTTGTGAATATGTTTTAACAGAAAACTGGGATGTACATAAAAGAACAGATGCCCTGTAAATGCTTCATGTTGATCGATTGTATACAGTATTTGCTCACAATACTTTGATGGACTGTACTATCCGTATACACACTCAGGCATTCGCTGAGTGTGTATGAGTGTGTTCGCTAGGCATTTTAGCCGTAGTCTGGCTGACACTGTAAAGATATCAGCCTCATATCCGCTGTCGAATGTCTATACAGATTATATCTAATTCATGGACAATAGATGCATGCTCATATTACTGGTGATAGACTGGGCATTATACTTATGCTTATATTTATTAACAAATCATTCATGTATTATACATGAATGTTTACAGAGGGCATTTGGGAATCAGAAGGTCCCCTGTTTGCCACTCGGTCCACCCAGTCTAGTGTCCCTGAGCAAGACATTTTAACCCCCAACTGCTCCCCGGGAGAATAGCAATGCTGGATAAATGCAGAGGACAATATCACATAATTATGTGCAAATGTACAGTGACAAAAATACCAGACTGAGAAGGAATGAGGGTTAGGTCAGACTTTAATTCTACTTCATTTTAGTTTTTATTTCTATTCTTATCTATCCATCTATCTTCAACACTTATGTAGCTACTGTAGCTAGTTTTTTTTTGTGCAATTTAGGGGAACTTTTAGTGGTAATATAAAATATTTGATGAATATGGCCCCAGATGTGTAACATGAGGGCACTTGCTCTTAGTCTTCAATATGTATCAAAATCTCTTCCCGCCAGGCATCTCCAGAGATTACATCCTAATACCCTCAATATATTCCCATGCACGGTTGGCTTGCATGCCGTTAGCCAGAAAATAAGCTAAATAGATTATGAAGCTGAAGCTGAATAACCCTGTAGAGAGTGTATGTGTGTGTTGGGGGGTATAGTCTATGCCAAAGCCCAGACTGCAGCTAGGGTGCATCTTGGCGACATCAGGGTGAGGTTGATGGCACCTGCGTCAAGCTGAGAGCTGTGGGGCACCACAGGGTTCCGCATGGGGGCTGCCAGCCAGCCAGCCAGCCCATGAGCATCGAACAGGCACTGATGAACAGTATCACTCAAGCCTCCAATGAGGTGGAAGACTACTGGCTCTTTTCAACTACAAGAACTAGGTGAACCGCCCTGTTCCTTGAAACGCATTTCACGGGTTCTGGATTTGTTTCCATACACTACGACTCTGTTTCAGTTAAGGTTCTCAGCACCTAATTTGAGTCCTCGCCTCGGGAAGTACTACTAACCCCCAGAGCTCAGAACGTATGCTTGAAGAATGTGTCAAAATAGCAGATCTACAAGTTCACAACGCATTGTGAGCTTGTAGATGAGAACATCACAGATTCTGGTAAGTTTCAGGTTATGGAAGGTTCAGCTTCAGAGTCGAATAGAGCTACAGTATAAGCTGTTAGTCAGAAAAATAATGTGGTAGTGTGAATATGGTCAATTGTGTGGTGTTTGAAACCAACTACAGCAGGGAGTGGGGTCAGCCTTGAAACACTTTTCATACACTAATAGGAGCTTAGAACATGAAGAGAAGCAATGCACTGAGGCGAGGGTGACTAAGATGCATCGCTATTGTCTGTAAGATTAAACCGCAGCCGAAGACTTTAGGAGTCACCTTGACAGAGACAATGAGCAGGAGCTTAACGGCCGCCAAATCAGGGAATTACTGCCACTTAATTCACACTTGTCTCAGCGGAGGGGCCTGATTACATGCTGTAATCACAGACCCAACTGAAAGAAATAGATACTCCACAAGTGAGGCGCAACATTAAAGTAAAGCAGAATTTCTGATGACCGTAAATCTAACACGACTAGAATGCGAACAACAACTTAATTCGTTTTTCATGGTCCCCTGAATTTAAAAAACAGGCAATATCAGAGCGAGGGACTCTATTGCTTCTAAAAGCCCCATAAGATTTAATGGTGACTCCAACGGGTTGACTACATCACACTGACAATGGATAAAACCCACACACATTTAACCACTTTCACTTTCAACATTTGAACTCTCAAAAACAGCCGATCTACAAGCTCACAATGCCTTTTGTATGACATGCTTGAACAACAAAGTAGGGCATTAATTTACAAAACACACGTTGAAATACTGTATGGAGATTGGAGATACAAGGTTTCTGCCCGTCAGCGACAAAATGGTCATTACACGTTGTCCTTCACAGCTTTCCCAAACACTGAGGGGTATGGAAATAAACTTCAAAGAGGGATTTAGTACCTTTTTGGGCTTTACAGCAACCTCAGAGTTGAAGCTGGACTCCAGAGCATCTTTCACCTCAGATTCCCCATCTTTACTCTCCGTTTCATCTTCACTAGCAATGGGTCCGTTCTCGCAGATAGGCGTTTGGAAGTCGTCATCGGGAAGAGGAGGATAGCTGTATTTGAAGGAGTCCTACAATGTAATCAAATAGGTTATATCTCTATACTATTTATGAATGAGTGTCATGACTCTATTTTTGTTTTCTGAAAGGTGTGACAAACTCAATAATAAAAGAGGCAAAGTAGACCAATTTGGAAAGCCATAGCATGCATCATAAGCTTAGCACCTATCGAGAGTTTGAATGACATACCGTTCCACCCATGTGAGGTGGCAGGTATTCAGGGTCAATGAATGTCTGAACCTCCGTTTTGGATGTAAACTTCAGCTTGCTGATGGCATCAGGACCTAACCATGTCTTCACAATCCTCCAAGCAGCTGCAAAAGTAAGCCAGTACAGTTGTGTTAAAAATGTCAGCTAGCTTAGAGATACATTGGACAGATATACACAACCACATATACATTTGTATGACATATGATCAATGTGTATAATACATGGTGGTGTGTGTGCAAAGGCAGAAGCAGATCTCACCATTCATGATCCAAGGCATGTCCACAATGATCATTTTGGCTGAAATGGTAAGAGAAAACATTTGGCTACATCAGAAATGAAATACCACCCACCCAGGTCTGCATATGAAACCATACTTGTGAATACGAAAAGTAAACCAATGGACATCAGGATGACAACACGTATTGTGTCTGTGTTCTTTTCCCCAGTACTTACACAGAAACTTTGGGTAATATATTTTGAAGCAGTTAATGATGTACCTCACAAAATCCATGTCCTGAAAATACAAAGTAAAAGAGAGAGAGTGACTTACAGAATACAGTGAGTGGGAAGCACACTTTGACTAAGAGACGTCTTGAACGAAATGAACTTTCAACAGAGAATCTGTTTGTACAGCCTGAGGTATTAATGCCTCTAGACGAGCTATGACCCAGTTCACAGCAAACTGAAACTTTGTCACAAGTGTATACATAGAGAACTCAGTCGCTTTGATTTTCAACCACTAGCTTCTTCATACTTTTCATAGGAAATATGGGGCTTTTCCTCTGCATGGTACCGGCTCAAGTCAACTCACTTTTAGCACCAGGTGCTTATTTTTCTTTTTAGCATAGCGCCCAAGAATAAGGCAACGTGTCTGGAAACAATCTCTATTTGACCTATACAGTCAGACAAAAACAGTTTTAATAACATTTTAGACAAAAAATAGGCCATGCAGTTGCTCAATAATATTGATTCATTTCACATTTTAGAACACATAGTTTAAAAGTTTGTTGACAGTATTCAGTATGCAGTATTCTGAATTCAGCTTCCATGCAGTTATAGGTGGTAAAGCAATGACGTTAGTGATGATTTTTTCATGTCACCTTTTGGCATCACCTCATATCACTTGGAACGTTGCTGGAGGTGATAACCAAAACATCTCGGGTACCAGGTAATATCCATATGTTTCTTTTGCCCAATGGAAAACCAATTAACCAAAGTCCATCCAGTACCATGCATTGGAAAAGCACCAATAGTTATGTAGGTTAAATGCTATGTAACAGTTAAGCCTCACCTACTTGCCTGTGCTCTGTGTGACAGAAGGTCAGACATTTACACTCTGCATTGACACAGAACACATAATTGCATAACCTTGGTGTTGTTTACCTTTGAACAACCTCGCTTCAAGAACCTTTATCCCTTCAAGGAGATACTCTCAATCAATCTCCATATAAATACTTGTTGTGAAACTACAAGAAATGCAGACAACCCAATTTAAAAAGACACGTTTTATCTGCCATTTGGATAACAAAAGACAATTTAATCATCATTAGCCAATACAACACAAGCTAGAAATCACATATAAAAGAGCTCAAAATGCAGGTGAATGATTCTTGTAACCCTTCTTTCAGGTTAATTCAGTGACAATGTGTTCTTTATAATAAAACAATGCAGATAAATCACTGGAAGCGGGCCCTATAGTCTGGCTCAGCTCTGTGGGCTGCAAGCCTCATTGCTATGCAGCAGGCTCACTCAACAAGCCTTAATGAGATCACACTGGCTATGCCTACTCCAGCTCGCACTGTGGTTCAACAAACTTTAATAAGACTGGTTTCCAAAATGGTCTTCTAATCCACTAATTTCATATTTGGGTGTCTATGTTATTTATTCTCCTTAATGTGTATGCACGAGTACATGTGATTAATTAAGACATCTCTCCAGGAGAGTTTGGCCCATGAAATGAGCTCCCTGGCAGAGCGCTCCAATGTAAGGATTAAGCAGTCACTTGGATTGACCAATCGGATTTAAAGGTCACTTTAATCTCCCAAGTGTTAAACCATTGAGGAGCATCAATCCCTCCACCACTGTGGCTCAAACAGCAAGAAATATGATGCTATGGGGCTTCAATAACACCCAGAGAAATCGACCTTTTTTTAAGGGACGCGTGCTGAAGGATAGTTTGAATCATGAAATACAGTCCTGCTTTAGGTCCTATAATCTAATAAGAATAAATGTATACAGTATGCATCAGTGCAAAACATATTAGAATATAAAAATAAATGTGTTGTTAAATTGAAAATAAAAATAAATATGTTGTTAAAAGTACAGTTATGATGTGGACTTACAATATTACTGAGGCCAGATTCTGTCATGTCGAACACAACGGTGAGTGGCATCCCAGGTTCTCTTTGTGCATAACGCTCAAGCCAGAAAGCAATGTACTTCTTCTTGTCCAAGACTGTTTTTGCATCTTTGACGTGTAGCTTCACTTTGAACCAGACTAAATCCAATAAACACAAAATAGAATACATATTTAGTGATAGTGGTCAACAACATCATGCTTATTTATGGGAAAACTAGCAGATTAGGATTTAAAAGAAAATATTTGGGTTATGCAAATGCTTTTGCAGGCTAGAGCTGAACAATTAATCAAATGATAATCAGAATCACAATATGAACGACTGAAATTTACATATCAAAGTAGTCCCCCCAGTAGTACGGCGATTTCACATTATATGGGACAATAGTGGGGCAGCTATACTTTGCAATAATTATTTAATATCTGCAAGATCAGTCGATATCCTAAAGTGATCTTGAATGGTTGCTACAACACTTCTTTCCACTAAACAATGGTTTGAATTCAGTTCAGCATCATAACACATTATATTTCTCAATGAAAGTCTGTTAATGTAATTTCAATTAGGTAAATTGTGCTACTGGATCATAATAATAGTTTAACTAGGGCATTTTCAATCTGGCAGAATTTTCAATTCTTGCCTAATTAGTCGATTAGTAACAGCTGTGTTGTCAGTGTTGTCATATTTTGCTGGGGGCGTGCCACTGAAGCTCTCCATATTTTTCTCCCATGATGCACTTGGGCTGTGTTTATTGTGTTGTTTATGTTATTTAACTATGGGGACGCGTTTGGGGATTATATTCTGGAACTTTACGGTATGTGTAGTGTTGTGTATGGTGTTTTGGCGATTTATGTTGATATACAGTATGTAATTTGCTGTAGCACCATGAGTGTGATGTCTATTTGTTCTCTCTGGAGTTGATGTGAAGTAGGGTAGCAAGCATTTGCCACAACAAAGATCCAAAACTCATTTATGCTTTGTCATATGAAAGTATTGGGTGGGGAAGAGAGATGATCTATAAGCTACAGTCAGACAACTGCGTCAGATAACGCATCTGAAACGCAAGCCGATCCGTCAGATTCGTCCATTTCCGTTATTTTCCGTTGTTATCTTCCGGGGCTGTGGGCAGTGCCGACAAAGTGCCGGTTTTACGGATGTGTAGTTCATTTGACTAGAGCTATTTTTAGGAGTGAGGCTAGAGGAATGCACGCATGCAACATGGAAACATACGCATGCACACTCATAAAAAAAACATGTATGCACAATATGAAAACATTGCGATAGCACACCTTGACAAATATGAAAACGTTGCATTACATCTACTGTATATGAATAGAATTAAGATATGAATTCCATCAATAAATGACAAATTCATATGGTAGAACATGGGTACAATTTGTGAAAAAGCACAGACAGGTGTTTTGTTTTTGTAGACTACGTTTTTATGTGAAACTTGAACTAATAAAAACTGTTTCAACTGCCTCTCATTTATTTGGGATACTTATTGATTAGACTCTATTCTTTAATAGACTCACATCAGCTCTTCAGATGGGGGGGGGGCATTCATCAAAAATAACTACAGCCAAGATGGGTCAACGCACAACAACGCATTTGTCCCATTGGTTGGTGCCGGCTACTGCCGGGTCATGGTTCACCAATGTTGAACCTGATGTGTTGGACTTCACGCACTTCAGCTCCATCACCTCAACGCAACAGGACGTTCTGCTTCATTTTTCCCATATAATAGAAGTGAACGGCACTTCCTGACATCTGACGCAACTGTCTGGCCGAGGCTTAATATCACACACAAGATGCATTTGAGCTATTTTGCTGCGTGACACCTAAAAAGAAGCTTGGAGACAGTCACTGAAAACAAAGATTTGTGCCGATAGGGTTACAGATTTGATTGGTTGTTGCTGTATCGCTATATCTTAACCCGGACCTAAGGTCCTCCAGGGGACGAGTCAAAAGCGTGTCCTTTGGAAAATTGTTGTGCTAATGTCAATTAAGTACTCACGACTTGTAGTCAATGGGCTAAACATGCAATAACACCATCCGACATGGTCTTTTAAATATCAGTTTATGCTGACAGTAACTAATATTGTGGTAGTTACACTGTATAGTTAAAATAATTGAAGCTTGACTTAAAAAAGTTAAATCGCAAATGAACTCTCATTCGCAATATTAGTCTGGGGGAAAAAAATATATATATATATATATATATATATATATGTATATATATATATCACGATTAGATGTTTTTCCCCTACTTAAAACCTTAACATTTGACTGTAATAAGACTGTAATAATATGAGAACATACAGAGCTTGTTGCCCTCTTTGTCGTAGCCATGGAGATAAACGGCGCCAGTCTCAAACATCCACTTAGGAATGCTGGCCTCACTCAAATCTGAAAACCACAAAGAACACACACAAACACTGTTAGTTAGATCACTTACATTGAACAAATTTGAACTAGAACCTCTGTGTAGAATTCCATCGCACCAGGGCATACAGTATGATAGGAAATCCAGTATTGTTGGAAAGCGCATATCTTTTAATTCAACACTTCTCAATTCCATTATTTAGTTATGAACACTAAAATATCTTTCTACTGTATATATACTTGTAATATTTGCATGCCTATAGAAAGATAACAGAACTTGTCACAAATATTTCTCCCTGATCACAACGTCAAGAAATATACAGTACTTTTGTGCATATGTGGATATTGTGGATTGTGTGGAAGTGTGAAAATGATATACCAATAACATTAATGAATCTAATTTGAGAAAACAAAAGAAGTTATTTGACAAACTGAATTTCCTAGTTTAAAGGGCAGCAATTACTTTAGTAAAACACAGTAATTCTACTAGCAGTTCTTCAAGAAACCACTGACACAGGCGATTGTCCGTAGAGGTCAATAGACAATGGGACTCTTTCTGGATGCAGACCTTGTGTGCATCCCAGAGGAGCACAAAGACACCCACTGATCTGTGCCTACACATCTAGACGCAGAATGTCAATATTGGGTTTAGCTGTAGTAGAGAACAGTATTACAGTGGCCCAAACAAGTATGCCTACCATTCACACCAAACTCTTTTCTCCACTGAAAGCTTTCATCGATCATCTTCAGGGCATCATCGATGACAAACTGTCTCCATGACAGGTACCAATCCACAAGCGTGTCATCTTTCTGTAGTCTGTCCACATCTCTGGAGTCATATTTATCTGATGACTCTGAAGGACGACAACAGGGCACAACTTAGTGTCACATAAGTAGTTAAAATGTCAGTTTCCTACCATGACAGCAAGCCAAAATATAGAACAACTGCTGAAAAATAAACAAAGGCTGTTAAGAAAATAGTTAACATACATAGAAATTGTTACTCTTTTTAAAGAGTGGTCAATGACAGACAGCTGTTAAAATATAGTGGACTTGCTTTGCTGTCTGTCTGGCTAGCTAGCTAGAAAGCTACCTGTTGTTAGTTTGTAGTTTGGGTCAGTCAGTTGATGTTATTAATATGAGGTACATACATACAGTGGAGGAAAAGGTATTCAAATATTTTACTTAAGTAAAAGTATCAATACTGCAATGTAGTTGTTACATGTTACATGTCTGGAATTCTAAATTTACTTGAGTAAAAGTACAAAAGTATTGGCATCAAAATGTACTTAAAGTACCAAACGTAGAAAGTACTCATTATGCAGAATGTCCCATTTCACAAGTTTTCAATACATAAAATGTATTAAAAAATCTTGAAATTATCAGATCTACAAGCTCACAATGCATTGCATCGCTAGCTTGTAGACCGGCTATTTTCAAATGGCCGAAATGTATATAGGGATGTTTTTTTGGGGGGGGGTAAGGTCTAATTATACAAATCTACAGAAATAACAATAATGAGGGTAATAATAATAATAATAATAATAATAATTTTTGAAAACTCAAGTTTTCAAATAATTGTAGTGGTGTAAAAGTACAATATTTGCCTCAGAGATGTAGTGGAGTAGAAGTACTGAAAACTGGAAATACTCCAGTAAAGTAAAATACCTCAAAATTGTACTTATAAGTACAGTACTTGAGTAAATGTACGTATTATGGCATCCTTTTTTTTTGCAATTTTTTTTATAAAGAAGATGCACTTTTTCACTAATTATTAAGTCTATATAACGGTTACATAATAAACGGTTACCTTGCAAGAACTCATTGTTGAATCTCTGTCTCGTCTCCTCGATCCTTTTCTCATTCTGTGTAAAAGATACATTATGTCTTTACATTAAAACAGAGACAGACAATGTCTTTACAGTATCTACAGCATCTGTTCACATGGAACAATTATTGGCGACAAGGAAAAACTGTGGATGCAGCTTTTGTTCTAGTTATAACGTTACCTGCTCCGATTCGTTCCGATCAACTTCAGCCATGTTCAAGTGTCACACACTGTCCTACTTGTTGTTGGCAGTTCCTTGTTGACTAGCCGCTAGCACTAGCATGCTAGGTGGCTAACGATGAATCAGTGCTGGGTGAGAGAAACTGCTACTCTCTTGCTCTCCATGTTGGCTCCACCACCACGGCAACGCCTCCTGTAGCCTAGGATCACAAGATCCTAGGCTCCTAGGCGTTTGCACTTTCTCCCATTTTGGCCCTTACATCTACATAACATAAACGTATAGATTTCAATTATAAAGTGCTTACCCCATGATCACAGATGTTATAATTATGTACGGGCCCTCAAAAATACCCGTATCTTCTGTGTTGTTCAATAAAAAGCATTTTAATCTGATCGGTGGCTATTTTCTCCACATGCTTTCAACTACGCGACCCTATCGGTCGGGAGGTGTATTGCACATTATAACTCTATGAGAAAATGGCCACCAATCGGATTAAAATGCTTTTTATCGAACAATACAGGTACTTCTAAGGAGCCGCACATAATTGTAACATCTGTGGCCATGAGGCAAGCACTTTATATTTGAAATGCGAACGTCTATGTAGATGTACGGACTAAAAAGGGAGAAAGCGAAAACACTATTTAGAAAATCATCCAAGACTGTCATATGACAGTCTTGTATCAAGGCTACGCCTTCAGCTGACGTCATTTCAATGACTGCTTCAGTGATCATCCCGACAGATTCAGATACATTTGTATTTATTATACATATAATTGTTTGCATTTGTGTTATTGCTATTTTCTATTTAGCTGCATAAATAATGCATTAATTTATTTTGGCTATTATTAAACAGTCGCGTGCTAAATGTTTACCATAATGCACTTCGACTGACTGACGTCATCATAGCAGGAAATGTTGAACTTCTGTTCGCGCCCTGGAAAGTTCAGTGGCAGTGTTGCCATGTCTGCTTATTATAAGCGACTTTGGGCTTGTTTTTCTGTAAAGTTGCTTGTAAATATTGGTAGTTTTGGGTTGTGTTTTTTTGGGCTTGTTTCTAAACTAAAGTGTAGTTGCTTATTTGGGCTTCCTTCCTAAATGTTGTTTAAACCAGTGTTTCTCAAACATTTTCAAGTCAAGAACCGCCAAATGTATTTGTCTGCGGACCGGACCCCCATCCCATCTGAAAACATTTTTTTTTTTTTTTTAAACGTTTTGTTTATTCGTTTTTGTTATTTTACATACTCATAGGCAGTACAGACATCCACTGAAGCAAATAAGCAAACAAACAGAGTATCTCCAAACAGTGAGAGTAAGATATAAACAACATCCAAACAAAACAAAACAAAACAAAACAAAACAAAAAACAGACAACATTCACAAAGAAAATAATAACAGACAACAAAAAAAAATACACAACGTAAAATCTCCAAAAACATATATGTATATAGAAAACAGTCCATGATCTATAAACGCTACATCGAGTTAGGCACAGGTGATCTGAAAACATTTTATGCCAGGGACCCCATACAAGATTTGTGTTATTAAGACATCAAACTGTATTTTTTTTTCTAAATAGCAGATCTATTCTACATGTCGGCTTATTTCAAATAGCCGATGTCCAAAGGGGGAAGGGCTCGCATCTTTTGGCCTTATTTTCATCCACCTGGTTGCTTATTTTTCTCGCACAATCTGGCAACGCCGGCTTGAAAGTTCAGTGGGGACATGAGTGGATGAGTGTCCTTCCTTACATGTAAATATTTAAAAGAACATCTGCTTTGTCTGTTTTCACAAGCAAAGCTAACGTTACATTACGTTAGATACTTTGGGAGCCATAATGTGTTTACTGTTGTTTGCGGTGCAGGGTTTTGTCTGTGTCATGTTTACACTGGTTTAGCATCTTCTACAACATCTCACAGAGCCAGACGTCAGCCCTGGCCCTGATGCAAACGTCAGCCAGCAGGTATACTGCTTATATGCTTAATAATGTTGTGTTGTTGCTAGTTGTTAACAATGTATCTGTGTGTTGTCGGTTGTGTGTGTGCAGCTACACATGTTCTACCGTGGTAAAGTTAGTTAAATATTGGATATTCGACAGACCACCACAGAGCTGCTTCTGGAGTACTCTCCATTATGTGTTTACCATAATATACAAATATATTTAATAACTTATAAACCAAATGAGATATTGCACAACCCTTTAGATTTGTCATAAAATATGTCCAATACTGTACATTCATTTTCATTACATCTTATTTTTGAATACTGTACATTTGAATAGCTTCTAAAACAAATGACTTATTAACCAACTCTACATTGTGCAGGGTGTCACACCCTATTTCTCTTACCTGGATGCATGATGGAGAAAATACACCTGGAAGATTCGGAGCGTAAACAGCATCGGCTGTGCCACTGCGGAAAGATCATCTTCTTTCAATGCAAAACATCTTCAGAATACAATGTAAAAGCTGCTGAGATCCTATTCAGCAGCCTTTCCTTCGATCAAGGTGGCAACTCTTTCGTAAGAGCAAATGATGGAGCAGCTGTCATCAACAAAACAAGGTCATGTGACATAGTGACTTGCAAATGTGTCTTTGATGTTCAAAAAAGAGTCACTACGCCGTGTATTTTATTGGTATATAGACGCAAAAGCGAGAGCTTCAAGTACAGTCTCCTGACTCTGAGCAGTTCAAACAGACTGGAGCCTCACATGGAATTTCAGCTCCCTTATCAAATGCAAGACGACGTTGGAATTCTGCCAGGCCCCATAGTGATATGGAGCCATGCTGCTTCTGTCTTTTACACATCTCTGCAGGCACCTGAAGTCAGACAAATACCTGCCCAACTCTCCCAAATCATCATTGGAGTACTCCCGCTTCACAAAGAACAGGTGTTTTTTCTAGGTCTGCAAAATTCCTCAGCAGAATATATGACGGATGCACGCAGCAGCCAAGCTCTTGGGTATCTTCCAGACAATGGACAGATGTTTGACGGAAGTTGGATTTTACCTCAGCCCTATTGTTCCATTACAAAGTCCATGCTGGTTCTCTCAGCTGAAGAGAGGAATGGTGTGTTGAAAACCAGAGTTGTTGCAGCAACCTGTAAGAAGCAGCTAGTTTATTTTGAGAGTGGAATTCCAAAAGAAGTGTGCCAGCTCCCCTTTGAGGAACCTGAGGATATTCAGATGGTCAACACGGGAAGAAATGGCTCCCTGTTTGTCATCTACTTCGACCAGGGGCATGTCTGTGCTGTATGGAAGGAAACGTTCCAGGTATATTCTAAATGGGTTAATTTTCGGGGGTTGATGTGTTATCTTGACAGAAGTAGTCTTAGTCTTTTTTACTTTACACATGCAGGTAGCCTCTTGTTGGTCAGGTGTAAGTTCTATTCATGTGGATGACTTCCTGGGCCATGGAACAGACCAGATGCTGCTGGTTTTTGCAAAGCAAGTGGGCCCTGGACACCCATTGGAGAATTACCTCATCACAGACCTCTGTGGCACCACGTACTCTGTAAGATATTTGTCATCCTTACAGGATAATACTACTGTTGTTAAAAAGCATCTTGTCAGCATTTGCCAGGATAAGCCCTAAATGTGGAGTAGATCATTTTGAAAAAAAAGTGAGAATGACTAATGGCGAATATATTTTTATTTCTAGCACAGTCAGGACAGTGGAGATGTTCTGAAGACCTCTCATCCAGCCCAGGAGAACTATCTTCTCACTCTCCAAGCTTTAGAGTCTCGGCTGCAGGTGAGCATTATTAATATGGCTTTCTTTACATTAATATTATGATGCATAATTGATTATTTGTATTTATTATTATAATCAGTTATTTTATTCTTGTGAGGTGGATGACCTTGCAAACTTATTCATAGACTAAATTAATTAGTCATTTAGTCTATGAATAAGTCATTTAGTTGTAATTCAGTTAATGCCAATGAGATCTCATTCAGTCAAGTCAATTTTATTTATAAAACACGTTTAAAACATTCAGTGGACCATCTCTCTCAAATAATGTCTTTTGTATATAGAGTGGCTTGAACTTGCTTCAGGATCTGCAGAGAGATGTGAGAGTGAAGGAGAGAGTGATTCACCAGTCAGTCCAATCCCTTATAGATGTGGTCTCAGGAAGAAGGCCTGTACTCTCTCAGTATGAGGAGGTAATTGTATACTGTGTGCTGAAGTGTTCATGACCCCATACACGTTGGCCTCATTAATGGCCTTACGTGTTGACCAATGTGGGTGTGCTGCCAGTTGCCGGGAATGACAGAGGTAACTGTCATTGCTGTCACACAGATTTTGTCAGTGTTGATTATAGTCTTTTGCACATCCTGTACAGGAGGGTCTTACTTCTCTATGGGACGGCAATGATGAGCCTGAGATTGAAGCCTTTGATAACAAGAAGCGAGATGTGCCAGCAGTGTCCTCAAAACCTCAAGTTGACAAGCTCTGGCATCGCATCATTGAAGACCAATTGGTTGTGGGCGTCATCCTAACTACAGACAGCTCTAGGTAAACGTGTGGTGATGTTTTCTTCTATGAATGTAAGATCACCTATTTAGCAAAGTATGTGATTTATAGAATTCTATATGTGCGTCTCTATATCTTCCCCAAATGGCTCATTGAACATCACATTATTGTAGCACTTGTTAGTAATGATTCTTGCCGGCTTGATATCATGCCATGCCATCCTCATCTGGCAGAAAGTGGAACCATGTGTATGGTAATGATACAGGCAGTGTTAATGTGCTGTATGTATTAATGAAGTCCAGTCAAGCATTGTTTCCTAGTGAGAGGCACTTTACAGTTGTCTGCTCCTACCACTGCTGTCTGATTACATTTGAACTACTAAAACATGAAAGAGCGAGGCTATTAATCCTCAAATCTTATAGAGGATTAATGTGTACCTCGAAATAGCTGCATAATATGTTTTCTTTCTTAGACGAACAAGGCATTATTGTAAACAAATAAGGCAGTGTATTTGTATCTGTCTCACTCCATCTCCTGACTTTGTATGAAATTGCACCACTGTAGCTTTAGCTTAGCTGTCAGGTGGTAGCCATGGCAACACATTGTCAAATAACCCTCCAAGCTCTTTTTTCTTCATAGAAGCGGCAGAGCAATCAGTTCCTTCGTTACACCATCCACCTGTTCTGGTTTCAATTTGGTCACATTGTAACTACCGAAATCCATGGCAGAATTGCTTCAAGAGCCTCTGTACTATTGTGGGGTTTATATTACAACACCGTTAGAGTTTCAGTAATAAATTGGTCCCCCCCCAGGGCATCTCAATTGTTTACCAGTCCACCTACCTGCTCGCTCAGTCACCGCTAGATTTTTTTACGAATCTTCGTAATAGATTACCTGTGTGATCGCCTGTCGTCCATGTGATACATGACTGTTAGGGATGTGTTTTATTTCTGTTCCAGACCAGTAGGCAGTGTGAGCTTATCCGTCTCGACAGAGACGGGCCAGAGATCAGTGCCTGCAGTCATCCAGACCCACAGCCAAGTGTTCCGGCTCCCCACACTCGGTCCCTTATCCCCCACTTCTCCTTCCACTCGCCTGGAGCCCGCGGCCAAGAAAAGCAGACGGGACAATGCCAACACACCCAGTGACAGCAATGTGTGCAGACTGGCCGTGACCGCGGTGACTGACCTGACGCCTCTGCTGAACTCTGGCTGTGTCAAGTGCCTTGTCGTGCTCCATTACCTCCACACTCAGGAATCTTCTGCCCTTGCACACGACTTAACTCTGTTTGTACTCCATTGTGGTCATGTCCCTTTGGATGCCCAGAGCAATACCCAAACTCGGCTGCTGAATGACTCCAAACTCACGACGGGTAAATTGGGATCGAACATTTAGGACTTGTTGGTTTTGTATCTATGCAGCAAAATCCAGAGTGTTAAACCCAATTAAAACCGGGAAAGCATCTGTCATTTTCGATTTTAGCGTTGGCTATTCAAAAATAGCAGATACAACAAGCACACAGCGTGTCACTTTGTGCTGCACTGCAAGCTTGTATTATCTGCTATTTTTGAATCTTTTAAGTGTTGAATAATTGAATTACGAAAAAGTGTGAGAACTACTGATTTAGAAGGCAGTTGTAGAATCGGCCTCAGGTCTTAATGGGTTAATTTAACCCTGAAAGTGTAACAATGGACTCGTAAGGGTGTTCATTTGGCACTCTGGATTTTGATGTGTATGAGCCGATATTTAGTTTTATTAGAGTGATTGAATGTTGTGCGTCTACATCTTCTTCTGCTATGTTCTCTCTATGTCTAGATGAGGTCAGGGAGGATTTGCTGAGCCTGTTGGCTGTGCTAAATCGCTGGGTCCTCCACATAGATTCTCCTGACCACAGCTTGAGGGATGTGGATGGCTGGATCCAGAGAACAATGGGGTGTGAGAGGCTAGAGGTGGAGCCCCAGTATCTTCTGTCCAACCCTGCAGGACCAGCTGCCCTCATGCTGTTTCACTGGCAACAGACAACTCCCTTCCAGGGGGAACTGATAGTCCACTGCAGGTAATTTGGTTTTATTCACAGCATCAAAGCAGTGTGCAGAACCGAGCCATAAATGCACAGTAGGGCTGAACCTTTTAATTTGACAATTCAAATAATTGGTCAGAGAGCCCCCAGTCAACTGAAGGTCTTTGAGTAAAATTGCCTTTGTTTTTCACCTCTTCATTGGCCACAGCATTTCGTAGAATAAAAGCTTTGGCTACAAAGATTTACAACTTTCAATTTTTTTTTACAGGTGGACAAGCATGTCTTTCTTTCTACCTTAATTTACCCAGGGGAGGCTCGCTGATAACAAATTATCCTTTTCAGGAACGCCCTACTTCACAGACACACACACACACATTAAAACCTGCGATATGTCTGAAATATAAAGCCTGGGACGGCTATAACCTACTGACTCGGTTTATCCACTTTAGGCCTGATTACTGTAAAGCCGGGTTCACTTTGAATTATTTTAGCCCCGATTATCCTGCCGATCTGTCTTGACGCTTGCTGATAAATCCCCCGATCTGATGTGAAATCGGGGTATTCATCCAGTTTTGCTTGCTGTGTGTGTGTGTGTGTGTGTGTGTGTGTGTGTGTGTGTGTGTGTGTGTGTGTGTGTGTGTGTGTGTGTGTGTGTGTGTGTGTGTGTGTGTGTGTGTGTGTGTGTGTGTGTGTGTGTGTGTGTGTGTGTGTGTGTGTGTGTGTGTGTGTGTGTGTGTGTGAAGCAAGTTTGAAGCTCTCGCCGACTGGAAATCGTACAGTATGAACTGGATCTCAAGTTGCAACCAGCACTGAGAGCAGAGATGTGCTACAGCCAATGAGAGTTTTTATAACTTTTGTATCAGACAGACAGTCTGCCTGGATAGATCTATATAGATAGGACCTTTTATTGATCCCTGTGGGGAAGTTCAGGCATCATAAATATTGGTAGCAATGTTGATATTGCAGTGGTATTTATAGCCTATAAAACTGGTTAGAATCGTCACACATGGACCACTCTGGTCCATGCGCCACGGCGCACCGTGTGTATTTGGAAACGTCTGTCCTGTGCTCGTACTGAAGGGTTAGCTCGTATGGTTTGCAGGTTCCACGAGGGGATAATTCCCATGTTCGTCATGATTGGAATACTTTTTGAATCATAATTTAACTGATTACTGTGACCAACCGAGGAAATTACTCCATCTCTCCCCTGGCGTTGCGTATGGAAGTAGATTGGTTGACTTGGTTCATTGATTAAAAGTTACACAAATCATTATCCTCGACCCACATGGTCTTAATAATGCAAATGAAATTAACTTAACTAATAGATATGTAGCTAATTATGAAGTCCTTTGATATATTTTACATTAATATAGTTAGGATACAGGTTGGAATCTATACAGTAGCCTAACGTGCGTAACGTGTGTGTGAAATATTTAGAAGGGGAAACATATATGCCTACTTTATTGATCCATGAGTGAAATTACAGCTGCCCTCATCAAGTAAAACAAAAATGAAAGACAATAAGCAATAAATATATTATAAAAGAGAATTGATATTAATTGGATTTTTTTAAAGTATATTGCAATTGCACGTCAGTATAGGCCTATTATATCCTGGTGAAATCCCCTGTCACAATATGTTTTTTCATAATTGAAGAAAAAAGTATGCTACTTAATTGCCTTTGTTTGGAAGGTAACGTACTGCCTTGTTGAGCAGTATTCCATTTCATCACAATGTTGTTCTTGTTCCATAGTCAAAACTAGTGAGCTAGTAGATGCATTGTAAATATACATGGATGCTTCTCACATCAATTCTGGCTTTGAAATGTATAACTTGGATTTGTGTCAGTCATGTAGAAAACCGATGGAATTTCAAAGTAATGGGGATCCTTTGAGGTTCTACAACACTGAAGTACCAATCTCATATACATGCTCCATGAATTTTAACCACTGTCAAGCTGGATCTGAGGTCTGTGTTAATACACAGTTGTACACAGTTACAAATGGAAAAAAATAACACTGAGGATTTACTCTGTAAGAAAACAAACAAAATTGCACTATTTCCTTCTTTGCAGTCACTTACGGATGCTCCAGTTCTTGGATTCATTTTTAGGTTTCCTTCCTGCATCCTGCTCCATCAAGTCCCTGAAAGACCTGGGGACATGTAGGACAACTCAGGTGCTTTCTCTGACCTTGGAGGAGGAGGTGCTGTCACTCAAAGACGGTGTGTCATCCCTGTTGTGTTGCAAGGACGAGGAGAAGGAAAGGACCATTGGAAAGAGGCACCAAGAGACCCCAGAGCCACATTCTGTGGAGGGTCTCCAAAGATGCAGAGAGGACTGGGACATGGACTTGAAGAGGAGCAAGACCAGATTGAGCCCCCTGGTGGATATAGGGAGCTATCGCAGGTTGACCCAGAAACTATTTAAGGTTAAGCTAGAGGGGGATATGGCGGTACTCTTGGAGTCACAGAGAACTTAATTCATTTCTGGAATGCACTAGAGTCAGCGGCACTCAAATTGTATTACTATGGTGTGAAAAAAGATTTTATGTTATAGATATGGCAGTGCTTTCATTATAAGAGATAATCGATCGGGAGCAGGAGGTCATTATTGAGAAATAAACCCTGACCGGGTCTAATCACCCTGAAGGGGTTTATTTCTCAATAATGACCTGCTCCCTATTGATTATCCCGCTTATTACACGACTACTTAATAAGGAAATGAATGAATTGACCCAAAAGTAACAACAAAACAAAGTAATTGATTTTAAAAGGATTTCATTGCTTATGTCCCGTGTACTGTTCATCTGCAAATTACATTGTGTGTTTGTTTACATGGCTGCAATGTTGGATACAGCAAAAATCAACCAACGCAAATTGATATGAGCCTTTGTTTAGACAGCGGTCTGTCATTGAGTTCAGCAAAAACAATAATAAACAAATACGTACAGTATATGCCATTTATCCATTGCTGTATTGTGTTACTATGGTAGTTATATTAAGTAGGTAAACCGGATCATTCGTTAGACAAAGTCAGAGTCGGACTCAACATTCCCCAATATGTTCTGTGTGCCGAGAGCTCACAAGGGAAAATTGGCCACCAGCCTACAGTATGTACAACCCCAAAATGCACACAGGATGGACTGGAGATTTTCCAGTGCGAGCTCTAGTCGGCACATGAAACACATTGGGAAGTGTCTTCCTCGCAATTGAGCAAGAATACGTTAAGTTAAACATCTGTTTAATTGGTTTATGCCAAAAACATCCACGTTGGTAGCATGTGTTTTTCATATTTTATTCCTCAATATTGCACAGTACAGTAGGTACATTTCTTTGTTGAATGTCCCAAGGTAATATCGAGTACTTTTAGACTAGCTGTGTTTATGGTAAATGAAATGTGTCAAGTGTGATGATTTAATGACGCCATTCCTCGGCTATACTGAAAGCATGTCCACATCTTGGCTGGATTTCTCTGCTGAGGTTATACAGTATGAGAATACCCCCTTTCAGACAAATCTCTTGGGGTTTGCATTTCATGTCAGTGCGTAGAGCTTCAATGTACCTCCTGTGGACAACTTCCTGGATTTCATAGCCCTAATCTGTCTGTGATGCTCAGCTCCCATCAGATCAACAGTGTTTCTGTTTAGACAGCCTCTTTAATGTCTGACTTTGCTGTGTGCTCACCAGTGGGAGACAGAATCTGGCTTCTTTCATCCTGAAGTGGGAGATGTAATGTGTGTTCAATATTAAGACTGAAAAACACTTTAAGGCAAGGCTGTGCTGCTGCTATGCTGGCTACCTAAGTTGGCTGTGAAAGCATTTAGTGGCACTTTCCCCCTTACGGTTCAGTTATTATTTTTGTTATTTTCTATTTTGTATGCGGTCTCCCGTGATGCTGTACAAGCTGTCAGCACTGTTATTAAAGTGCCAAGTGCTGTAAGCATCAAGCATGTCTCCAAAAAGGAACTTGTTTTTTTAGTTGAAAGCTGGAGATCTGTGGTGGGTTGACCAACGGCATCTGTTGAGATGGAGGTTGCTGGCCTCTGCTCCGTGATGTAGGCCCATGGTAACTATAGGTTGCGGATGTGTAGTAGTGTTGTCAGAGATCCAGGACCTGCTGTGTCTCCCATCTGTTTGTAGCACTCAATCTGAGGAGAAACGCTCCCTCTCTTTTCACGCCTCAAGTTTTTATTTTAGACTGATAATCTGCCCCGGTAGTCTCTCACTGTCAAGACTTAATTAAACACTCTCGAACAGAATTGCTTTGGTCTTAAGTTACTTTTAAGGAAACTAGACCTGGACCTGTCAATCCGCGGGCGACTGCTCTGTCATTTGCGGGCTGTACCTGTTATCAGACTACTACTATATGACGTAGGTGATCTATGTCAGTACTGTGACTGTCTGTGACATTGGGGTGTGTTTTGTCTGCCAATTAGTATTATATAATTGGCATACAAAACACATATTGCCTGTTGTGAATTCATGCCTCTCGGCTATGCAATACCCATTGTCAGTACTTAGTGCAGTAGAGAGATACAGACAGATAGACAGTCCCACTCGGTATATCCCTCCCGCAGGTCCTTGGCAAATTTGAATTTGATTGGTCGGACTGTTCTCGAGATACATAGGGGAAACAGATATGCATAGATTCCGTGCATTTATAGATTGTGTATACTGTATATTATGTATACATGATATAGTTTTTTCTATAAAAGAGGTTCGGGCCGCCTCACATCCACTGTTTCCGTATGTGCAATATTACATGCGTACGCTGCATACAACCAGAATGTTTTTATTACGATACGTAAGCAATTATGGTTGCCTTTTTTAATAGTTTCTCTGTCTCCAAAATGCTTATTGCTTATTCATTTCTCATATGAATCATCTGTTCCGCATGAATTAATATGTAATTGGTGTTTGAACAATCCAATTCTCAGTATATGGATTAAAGGTTGCATAAAGGATGTTATTGCAAGATGTCAAGGACAGTGTTGAGTAGTGTGTTAAAGCCATATTGATGCCGAGTTTCATGGTCAGTATTCAATATGAACCCTGAGTGCTCTGGTCTCTTTACTCTACAGGTATTGAATAGGGGCAAAGGTTTCCATCTCTTGACTCTGGATCTCAGTAGGTCAACCAGACATACTGGCAAATTACCTTCAGTGTGTTAATACATAGTATGTAATCAACATAAATGATATATGAATGAAACCCATGTGAGGTAAATGTTGTTTGCAGAGGTAATGGAATAACTGAGACTAAATTCATTTATTTCTGTCCTTAAACCATTTTAAGGGAATCTTAGTAAATTGAGTGCCACTATTCCACATAATAGAGGTATCAAACTGTAATCAGGCTATATATTCTAGCTTTTGTGTATAAGTTAGGCAAGTTTGCAAGAACATTTGAATCTATCATTGGGCTTGAGACTACTTACGCATTCTAAACTCAGGGGAGAGTTAGGTTGATGGCTTTTGGACTTGCCTCTACATTTGAGAGGCAACTTGACAAATCTTCGTAATCCTCAGTGTGAATTGAAGCATTAACAAACACTTAGTTCCTATTGATTAGGCATGAGGCAACATTAAACCATTACAAAAGAGTGAAGATCAATACTACCAGACCACACATGACTACACACAAACCAGCAGTAACTGCTTAGCAAGAGTCCCCAGTGTGCCACTGTTTTTGACTTTATTTCAACATCTATAATGAATAATGGCAACATCCCATTGAATGGGTGTTTCCCTCTTCTGCCCTATTGGTTGCTGCACTGAAACTAGTACAGAACCTTCTGGGCTTGGGTGCTTGATCCTGTAGATAAATGGATTAATCTGAGCATATGCTCCTATTAAATGTTATAATATAGGAGTCATTTCCATTTACCCTCATATTCATCTTGAGATTGATGTAAGGCGTACTCAGTAAATGATCTACCAATTTTCTTAACTCGATCAATTCCCCACTTTTCTCACATGCTGGCCTTTTCAATTTCTGTGCAGTTGCTATGGAAACCCTCATTACTTACCTCTCTCAGACCTTGCAGAGCTGCCTCCTGAACTCTAATGAATGATGGGGAGTTGTTTCCCCTCTCAAACACAATTAAAACAGCCTATTTTTTACAGAGGCCTGGAAATTATCAAACTAAGCTTGATTGGGTGTTGCAAAGGCGATTGTATACTCCCTTGTTCACATGGCAGAATTATGAGGAATAATATAAAGCTGTGTCAGCAGAATTGATGGTTCTTCCACCTCTGGATTAGCATTATTGATTGGTTTGTAATCCTGCTGTTTTGAGTTCCAAGCAGCAGTTAGATAAATCATGCTGTGTCCTTAATCACCCTCCGTAAACAATTTATCAATTTCTGAACACACAAATATTAGGGGTTGATGTGTCCTAATCATGATGCCTTCAATTATTATTCTACAGCGTAATAACAAATTCCATTATTAGACTAGGGCAATTTGTTGTACTCGTTGTCAGAGTACTTGTGTACTAGTGTTGTATCCATTAGTTTAGAGACCTGCCTATGACGTCAGTACTATGACGCCATATTGGCTACATCAGGAATCTTCAGTCTCAATACATGGGCATAAAAGGGACAGACAGATAGTACATGGAGGCCAGCCTATGACGTCACTCAGTACTATGACATTGGAAACACCCCGGATCTCCATACATATAAGCATAAAAGAGACGCAGACAGACAGACAGATACAGAGATCTCTATATTTGGGCATTACTGTAAATGGGACACAGACAGACTGATACAGAGATTTTCGGTTTGCATGTCCGACCGAATTCCCACTCGGCACAACACACCCTCAGTTCCTCACCGATACATGCTAAGTTAGATTGGTCAGATGGTGCTTTTCTTATGTGCGAGACAACACACAGATTCAGTGCATTTGTAGTATGAAGTATGATGGAGTCCATTATGCCACCTCAGTGTTTATATTAAGTTCCAGCACAGCAGCTTCTGCCTTTACAATTTCAGAGATCCATATTATGATGTTTTTTTCCTGTCAATAATGATGGGATCATCATGGCTCAAAGGAAATTACAAAGATGTGACATCGCTACTTAAGACATTTTTTGCCGAATGCATCACCTTGTCTCATGTGTGGGTGTGTGTGTGTCTTAACAGAGTTGTCCTCTGTCTCCTGTGAAGGCACTCTGACATCTCCTATTCAGCTAGTGTCCACACAGGTGAACACTACCTGCTGTGATGTCCACGCTACAGAGGGTGTGAAGTCCATTATCCTGCATTAATGGAAACCCAATGTCGGCTCATATCTGTGTCTCTCCAGGCGGTCCAGAGATCTGAGGCAGTGTGCCGTCACCCTGACTTACTAGCCAGATGAAGGGAACACTCTGTGTGCCTGTTTCCTCTCCTTTGATCTGATTTGTAATCGGACTAAAAAAGCAGGTGTGTATACTATTTGTACGTTAATTTGTCCCACTTAACTATAACCTAGTTGTTTCCATTCATATATACGGTATATATACACATTTTGTGTATATACACACACACACATACAAAAGACATCGAAATATATATATATATATATATATATATATATGGAATTTGAAGTTGTTGTCGCCTAGAGGAATGTATTTGTGAAAGGTTCCCAGTTTGATCCCCCGGACAGGCAGGAGAAATCTGACTAGGGAAGTGAATAACCAACACTCACCCCTCCCTCAACACCCACCACTGAAGTGCCCTTACCTAACCTGCTGCAGTCTAGTTGCCCAGTAGACGGTTGTGGTTGTACTTGGCAGCTCCCAGGAGTGTACATGTACAGTATGTATGAGCATGATGCAGGGCTTTACTAAAAAGGCCCTAGTGTCCACTTTAAAAAGAGATTTTAATCTCAATGTGATTTACCCGGTTAACCACTTAAATCCAAATGTCCCTATTTTGGCGAAAATTGCCCAAAACAAAAAAATCATGAAAACAATGATCAAACATTTTCAAAATGAACAAAATTGTCAGATCTGCAATCTCACAACACATTGCAATGCAACACATTGAGCTTGTAGATCAGCTATTTGTCATATGACTAAGTATATAGGGCTTAAGTGTTTATAAATACATTATTTAAAAAAGAGATGGAGGACACATATTGCACACGTGGAGCACACTCAACTTTATTGATGTACAGTAGAGTAGATGACCTTTTCCAGGAACAGTATTCAAGAAAAGAGTTCTTCAGCACAGTATATCAGGAGTGCAAAGACCAATAGCTGCTCTATACCGTGAGTGAGAATGAGAATCTCCCCGTTGCAGTTGCATCACTCTACAAATGTGTCACTACACAGTAAATTCCTCTGTGTTTATTTAATTCTGAGAGAGTACAAAATGTGTGTGTTTACATTTGTGCACTCTGAGTTCAAATGGATAAATGAACAGGATTTTACTGTGTATCCAGTCAAGAACACAAAGTGTGGGGATGCGTTGAACAGTCCATTGAGGATTTATAAGTATACAGAAAGCGATTTTTATAAACATATTGTGTTCCCTGTTTCAATAAATATTCATTAGACTAAATCTACAAAAACATACACTCCGACTCTAAATCCATGTTGATTATACCTGGAATATTTACCTGTGATATAAACAAATTCATTGGTATGTAGGAATATTAACTAATGGTATATCATCAGATTGTATGTAGTTAGTTTGCATCTCGGCTTACCAATACACTGACCATTATTGGAACTGATAAACTTCACTCGTGAAATGTATGCCAAGATATTTCATAAATTAGCTTCAGGATGAAAGTGATATTTAAATTAGTTGTATACTGAGACGAGTGGGTAAGCCATTACACTGATTTTAGGTGACATCAATTATGCACAGATATTTATAAATAGGAAAACAAATGAAAAAAGTACCTTCAGATATCTGGTCTTAGGTAGAAAAGCATAAGATAAACAGTGCATTCATTTGTGACAGACCACTGAATAGGAGATGCTTGGAAAAATAGGGAAGCGTAGTTCTTTATCTCACCAAATCCATGATATCTAAGGCCTCGGGTTGTTAATAAAAATGCAGTATCCGTGAGCCAATTCTGGATTTTCATCTGCTTATTCATACACATGCCGGGGACATGTGCTGCTGTTTAATGTATGTAGGATATATCTATGTGCTTGCATCGCAGCCTGTACATTGCAGAGTCTTGCTGCTTTATGCTGTATAAACAGTGAAGAAGTGCATGACAATAGCACAATATAAAACAGTTCTAAACACTCTTAATATGAAACACCCCCTTTTTTCCTGCAACCACAAAAAGTCTCAAAGTAAGGTTCTGACTGTGCTACCGTTCATATACAAATTCACGGAATGTGTTTCCATTGCTTGGCTGTACAGACACCAAGGCAGTGATTTTTTTTTTTTGGAAAATTTGGTCCATCTTTTCCAGCATTTTACTGTGCCTATAGAGTTAAGACATTATTTTTTTCAGGCAATATTGTGCAACAGTAGTACAACAAGATACATCTGAATCTCACTGTTTTTCACTTGATAATCAGAACATGTGCATTTATCTTGTGTGATTATGCATGAGCATTATACATGATCCCTGCAAGAACACCGGCATTATCACCAGGGTGCATCTCAATGTACAGTCTCACAATGTCACCTCACCACAGCATTTCTCAATCTCAGAAATGAGAAATAACTGAGAAATGTTATTTATGGAAGGTTCAAAACTCACAGGAGCCATTAGATGCCTTCGTGTCTGATGATCTTGTAGGTGATCCAGTAGAATATGTTGAAGAGGAGGAATGCCATAGGAAAAGCCGCTCTGGAGATTGTGTCTATCCTCTTGGCTCTGTCTACAAACCTCTTCCTGATTTCCTGGTTTCTGGTTTCGGTGTCTTTTGGGGCAGGTGGTTGAGGATTAGGAGCTGGGGTAGCATTCTTAACAGCTGTGCCATCTTTCGTCGGCAGACACTGACTCATGCTGTAGCTAGAGAAGTTAAATCGGCCTTCTTGCATATCGTCATCCTGGACAAAGAAACACGCATGTTCAGTGTTCACGTGATCTTTTTAATTAAGACACATGTGACTCAGGGGCTTAATCCTGTAACCTGATGATATGACGTATGTCATGACATAGGATGAAGCCCATTGGGCTGTGTCATAAGTGAACACAAATGAATATCTACACAACAACATGCCCAGACTGAAAAGATAAACTATTTAGGTCATATGCATTTATTCAGTCAAATGATAAGCACTTCCAGCCACATCGAGTCTCTGTCCAAAAAATAAATCGGTCACCAGGCAGCCACCTTGTAGGGATTTGAACGCTGGCTTACCTTGTGATTCCTTCTCTGCCTTCGCCTCAAGCGAAGGAACTCCTTCTGTTGCCTGGAGACAAAATTAACTCCAGCATATTCCAGCAACGCAGCAAACACAAAGAGCAGACACACAGCCATCCAGATGTCAATGGCTTTCACGTAAGAGACCTGTGAACAAAATGGTTTCCCTTTATTAAAAATTCCAAACTGACAGAAACGATACATGACTCTTATGTGGTATGAATTCTATAACGCATACGAACCATTTGAATTATGAAACTGTTTACTAATTGTTTAAAAATGGTTGGTTAAATTTTCATTAGGGCAGTGGATATATTCACCCATCGATATTGGGAGGGCATTGGTAAAGGAATTATAACAAATCCTTACCCTATAACCTCCCCAAAACTATGTCTTCACGTACTAAAAGTGCCTAACCTTAAAGCAGCACTGTCACTTTTTAACATCTATAAGCATACTATGTCCCACAAACTTATAAAATATCATCCTTCCATAAATGTATAGACTCAGGGGGGTCCCTGCTAGGGCTTGACTATTACTATGTATAGGGGAGACAAATTAGTATCATCCTGGCATTGGCCAAAGCACCAAGGGAGAACTGCCAGTCAAAGCGAAGACTGGCCAATCACAGCGTGTTCTCGCCGGACATGCTTGCAGAGACTCTTGGGTAATGAAGTCAAAGACGTTGGCTGCCATGTTATTTGTGTCCAAAGTGGCTACTGATACCCCAAACTACATAGTGCTGCTGCTTTAACAAAAAATAATTAGGCCTAGTTAAACCACACCAAACCCATGCCTGCACGTTATACTAAAAGTACCTAACCTTTACTAAGATTAATTCATTAAACCACAACAAACCCATGCATACACAAACATACTATTATTAAGTGCCTAACCTTAACTAAAATCAATTGATTAATTAAACCACACCAAACTCATGCCTACACTTAACCATACCAACCGTGCCTAACCTTATCTGAAATTAATTGATTAATTAAACCACACCAAACCCATACCTAAGGTTAACCAGCTGCAAGCTGTAACCAATTGATTAGGCCCTACCCTGACCAATCACATGACAGAATGCGGTAGATCTGATGGATGAATATACAGTATCTTTGAAGTTACTGTACTGCTACTGTACATATTTCCTGACAGTGGACTAGTTAAATGGAAAGGCAACTATTTTGAACCAAAATATCTAACAGCCAACACCAAATAACCGCTACAGTTATATAACTTTAGTCAGGCTTTTAAATCTGCCTTTAGTGTGCTCTATATGTAAAATAATTTGCTGTGACTTCTAAATGACTATAATTAGCAGTGGTGTTTACTAACAAGTGCTGACAGTAATATCCATGATTGCAGAGCTATAGGGCACAGCTGGAAATAATTGGTGCCTTATTTGCTAAGGTAATAGACTGGAAACCATAGCTCTAATTTGGACCTTCAGCATTGGTTTCCATCTCAGTATTCACTCGGGTTGAGTTGAAGATGAAGTTGAAAGGAGCCCGAAGACACATTCTTATTCATCAATGGATGACCTGGGCTTTGTCTTCCATCATGACAGCTGATTTGCATTGGAGGGAAGGAAACAAGTCAGCTATTTGTGGGCATTTAAGGCATATTGAGCTTTTGTTTACTTTTCCTGAGACGGAGGCTTTCAAAGCACCCTGTTTAAATATTTATTATGTCTTTCATGTGGGACTCTGACATGGCAAAGCCCTTGAGTGGTCATATTATGTAGGCCGTGGTGTGGGAGAAGTGATTGATCTACTATAGCTGATGCACAATGCCTGTAGTAGTACTGTACAGACCAAGTGTGCAGGCCAATTTATTATGTGGGAAAATAAGCTACTGTAGCAATGTAAACTATGCACATTAACTGGCAGCATCTCTAATGTAACAAAATGGAGGGTGCTGTGATTTCCTCAAATAAAGTTAATTCTTGTTTTTATGTTCCTTGTTTATGCTTTTGTGAGCTGAGGAATTAAATAGACCCAAGACATGGTGCATTTCATGTCTGTGTTGTATCTCTTTCCTTTATACCTGTCACACAATATAACATCATCTGAGAAAAGGCTTTAAATCCATCAATTGCCTGCCACTTAGCTCCTTATAAACAATTTCACCCCAGTGTTTAAGATTCTGTGCAGCATGTCCTCATATAGGTCTATTTACCATATCCATTCCATCAGTGTAATAGCGACAGATTATCCATGTCTTGTGACACGGGGGAGAGATCGAGGAGCATTTGATCCAAGAGCCCAGCCTATTAGCCTCACACTTTGGCACTGACCCCTCAGGCTGTTGACGTGAAGACAGAGAGGTTTACCTTTGGAAGGGAAGATCTGGAGCCGGAGCTCTGGGTTGTCATGGTGAGCACGGTGGTGATGCCCAGTGCCACTCTGGCGGGCGCGGCGTCCATGTTGATCCAGAAGGAGACCCAGGAGAGGATGACGATCAGGAGAGAGGGGATGTACATCTGGATCAGGTAATAGCCCATTTGACGCTCCAGGCGGAATTTCACCTCAATGCAGGTGAATTTACCTGGTGAGTGATTTCAACAAGTGCAATTTTAGCAAGACAATTTTAACTGTGAAAGGCAAGGACGTATACAAGGATATATAGTATGTGTGTTCTCTGACCAGTGTTGTAATGTTTGGTACAGTAGCCCATCTCCTTCTCATCCCTCATGAGGAACTGAGGTAATGTGAGTCCCTCTGACACCTGCACCGCACCGTTCTCCTCCCACTCAAAGATCAAGTCGTTCATGGTGTAACCAACTGAAGATGGCAATGGAGAAATGAAACAGAATTCTATCAAAGACACACAGTATATACATGCAACACATTTCAATTTAGCTAAGAATGGTAAGAAAAGCAGCTTACAGCTTTCCAGTTGCATTGTGCACGTTTGGGTATCCATTGGAAAGTTCTTCAGATCCATTGGACAGGACAGAATGAGAGTCAACCTACGGTGTATACAAAACACAGCAATTGATGTTGTTTTTATTTTTATTTTATTCAGCACATTTTAAACATAAACTTGTTTACTTGAAATGGATTAGGAAATACAGAGTGCTTGTTCACAAACCTAGACATAGCATTTGCATTCTATCTCTGCTTCTCATTTCTTCTCTCAGACAGCCTCTGACACAGCATGTGGGATTCCCTTCAGCAGGTTCCTATCACACTTTCATTACTGGGACTTATTGTTTCTGAGATGCATTGTGGTCTACTGTCTGCTCGCTCTGTCATCATGTCTCTTGTGGATGGGGAAAGTGGCTAACCGCCTTTCATTTCTTTGCACCAGACCGCTGTCTGCGTCCACACCTGGGCCCCGCTCAGCCAGAAACTGATCTTTAAGTGGACTCCAAATTGATCTGCTTTATACTGGGGCATCGCAGATAAAAATCGAATGCTGTGTGTGACTGAAATTACATTGAAATGAAATGAAACATATTTTCATATCTTGTTGCACAGATTTGTGATCAAATGTAGGGCCGATTTTGCTAGACGGGCCTATTAAGTGTCATCCATTAAGTGTGGGTTGCATCTTTCTGAAGTGAGTCTTTTCTTACTGATCCTGTTCAACTACACTGGGATAGATAATGCTGTATGCCGACACATAGACAGAGCTTCCGTAAATTATAGTATAGATTATTATTACTATTATCATTATTATTATTATTATTATTTATCTTTTAAGGATTTATTTTTTACAATGTATACTTATTACTTACATGACTAATATGTTCATCATACAAATCATTATAAAGCAATTTAGCTCATATCTCCAGTCAAGAACCCCATCTCCCAGAATGCCATTGATCTCAAACAGCCCTGCAAACATATTCTGACTATATCGAAGCATGTGGGAGAAGGGAGATTAATGTATCGCATGCTTTCATCAAACCATGTTTTAAGTTAATTCTAAACAACAACAACAACCACCCTCAGGATTAGTTTACGATCTTGCAGTCTGTGTTCCTTTGTAAAATCTTTACCACGCATGGGAACTGTATTTGGGAGATATAAATGTGCTCATTCTTGGGACTAGAATCTAGGGACTAGATCAATATTGAATTACATTCACTCAAAGCTGCTTACTCTGGGTAGATAGTCTTTGATGTCTGCAATGAGTAAGAGCAGTGAGCCAATAGCCTGCTGGGTAAGCAGGCATGGAATCAGAGCTCATAATTATCTATTATCTGCTTCAGCTTCTTTTCTCAGATATTTTCTTCTTGAGATTTCAGCCTCAAACTCATGCTGTAACAGTTACGGCATGAGTTGGATGCATGTGGCATTAAAGTAGTTACAATGTAACTACTTCAATGCCACATGCAAACATTTTATGGCTACATCTCCATTGCTTCCAGTTATAAATCTAAGATATCCATTCTCCTTTCTGTTAAAGCTGCGATGTGGAACTTATTTCAATGAATAACATTTTATGTTTACCAATTTGTATAGTAGAGTATGTTAATACAATAGCACTAGCACATCTGCAGTGGGGTTGTCTGGTCTCCCATCTGTTCCATTGAGAAATATATACCCTGGTGTCAGGTAGGACACCTACTGGTTGACAGGTAGCACTGCCTTAAGCTCATACAGTATGTGCAATATCTCCCCTTGCCAAGCTAGGATTCCACCTTGAAGAGCGACGTTTGGTCTCCCATGCGGTTTAAATCCCAGGCAGGACATGAAAATCATGGATTGCAGCTTTAACCTGCAATCCTGTAACGTCTGTATGTCCTTCACTTTACCTGATACTGTACAGCACAGTCCCGTCCTTGAAGATCCTTAGGAGCTTGTTGTCTGTGGTTACGTCATGGAAGTTGGCACCCTTCTCATTGGCAAAGAAGAGGTCAGGTTTCCAGATGGAGTCTAACATGGAAGGGTCCAGGTCAAGGGAGGAGTCTGGGTATTTAACGTATGACAGCCGAGGGTCTTTCCACTTCTGCCGCAGGAAGATGTTCACTCTGTAGTCCTACGCAGGTGACAAGTACACATTTACATACTTACATACTACACTGTAAAATTCTAACTTTTAATTAAACTCTGAGTGTATAAATCGAACCAAATGGTCCATTTGGTTACATTTGTATACTCTCAGAGTTAAATTAACACAGAGGATTTTGCTTTGTGCCCAGCTTTGATGTATGAAACATGCATGTTATTATGGTAGCAGAACTAGTCATTCTTGCTATTCTTAGATATTTCTTTATAATTGCAAAACTGCCTTGTGCATTTTCATTTCTATGCATTACACACTGCATCAGTACATGCCATAAGCATAATTTTACAATTATTAAAATCAAACATGGGACATCTCATTACATTGCTATCACATTAATAACATTACATTCACAATAACGTGTGTGTGTGTGTGTGTGTGTGTGTGTGTGTGTGTGTGTGTGTGTGTGTGTGTGTGTGTGTGTGTGTGTGTGTGTGTGTTTTCCCCAGAAACAATAAATCTTTGCATAAAAGTATGGATGAGTTTTAATGTATCTAGCAATTTATAGCAAACAATACCATCATCTAGTCACTGTATCACTGTGGAATTTAAGTTTGAAATATACTGAATGTACAAAAACTTTCTCAGTAGCCAATAATCATTAAGAGCCATAATGGTAGATAGATGATGTGAGCAATGAGTAAGCAATGTCTGACAAAGAAAATCCATTGGATTCTGTAGATGAAGTTAGTTGCATTATTCTCTAGTATTCATACTGTGTATCTATTGTTGTATTTGTATTTTGTATATTTGTATGTATGTTGCAAAATAATTTATTTTTGTTTTTTATTACTTTGTATTTCTTTCTTGTATTTCTTAAGTGAGGTGAGATTAACCTTATAAACCCGACAGGGTTTTCTAAATCTCACCTGCACATCCCAACACAATATTATGCTGTTGTTACAAATTTGTTGTTTTTAAATGTGAAAATAAAAAATTAAATAAAAATAATAAAAATAAATATTCAGAAGCCGATTGATTGACTTGACATGATTATGAGATGTCTTCACCTTGTTTAATATTTGTATATTGGCAGTTCCAAATGTTACAAACCTAAAAGGTGTGTTTTTATGTTTGTCTAAAGGCTGTGGTACTCCTTGGCAGTGGTATGAAAAATAAGTCTTGTGCAACCAGACTTCATCCAAACTTATTTGATCATCAGCACAACTCATTATGAATTCTTCGGTGGCTTCTGAACGAGCTCAAGTGAAGAATGCCAGGTTTGATGTTGTTTACCCCTTGAGCAGTTAGTTGGGTGTCTTCGGACATGACGCTGATCAATCTGTTTGAGACTAAAGCCGTAAGCCCCCCACACAAGGGTATTGGCTGCACTTAAATTGAGTACTGGCAGTCTTTGTGCGGATTATAAAATCTGGAGTAATTTAACATACTGTATGTACAAAGACATATTGGGATGAATAATCCAATGTTGCTTTAGGTATCACGAGAGTCATGATTCTCAGTTGTAATACAAGGTTCAGGTAGCGCCACAATATGTGGCTATTGGAGCCGCCAATAGACTTGGATGATCAAAATCGTATGAGTACAATTTGAAATTAGACATGAAACATTCGATTGTGGTAAATGAACTGGATGATTCAGCCTTAGCTCCAGAGCAGAGAGCAAGGGTGGAAGACATGGATGGCCGAGCTCAGTGGATGCTCAACTCACCATCGTAGTTTCTGCTATAGAACCAAAGCTGTTGATAAATATGTTGCAGGTAACATTAACGGGTGGACCTGCAAGTTGGGGGACAGATAACAAAATGATACATAGGACAGGGCAAGAATCAATCAGAAAAGACTGGAGGACTCACCATAGTTGTCTCTGTGACAGAGCCGAAACTGTTGATAAAAATATTGCATGTAACGTTTACTGGGGGACCTGCAAAATGGAATGAAAATGACATGACAGCGAAAATGACATGACAGGGGAAAAAGCCAAGCATTCTTACTTCCATATCTCTAGTACGAACTGTGTCTGGATAGGTGGTAAAAGGAATAATGTTCTGCTGGATTCAACTTGCTGTTTCATACTGCATACTGTTGAGCTGAGACATTTTCCTGCAAATACTGCTTCAAGAAGCAGTATTTCTCATGAAGGCACCGTAAGTGCATGGTAATACTTTGTTTTATTTCACCAGGTGCAGAGTGATCTGACCACACCCATGTCCCTGTCTTTGGACAGAAACAGAAGTCAGATGTTATCTGGATGGTATTATTAAATTGTATCATTAATAAAACATACTGTAACAGACTTTTGTTGGTTATAGTTAAAAGACAGTTGAATCCAGATACAATGTAACAGAAGCTTTCTGAAATACTGTGTATAATAATGCCATATCTGATATACAGTACATTTTCATGGCTTCATCTGTGGTTAATTTAAAGAAAACTTTCTGCAATTTTTAATATCATAATGCTCCTTCAGAGGCACACAAAGATGAGTGCGCACATAAAGCATGAATGACAATGTTAAATGAATGGTACCCAATGCCATATCAAATCGTAAAACGTTCTATCCCAGGCTGTCTTAGAAATAAAGCTTTCTCTCTCATACTGCAGGGTGTCATTTTTACTCCAGGGTCCTCTGAAGTGAAATCTCTTGGTAAGACGTGACAGTTTGTACCATTTAAAGCCACAGCAAATCTTTTTCTCTTGTTAAGTGAAGTATGCATACAGCCCTCCCCTGCACTTATCAATATTGCATGAAACTTGGTATTAATATTTGCCTCGGTTTTGTCGTCAGGCCATTTAACAGTAGTAGCAGAAAAATGTTTGTTTCTCCTCACAACAAACTCAGCAAGCAAATCAGGTCATGGGCTTACAGTTCAACACTCCAAGTGCGACTTAATGGCTTCTCAACCAAAATCATGTTTACACTATGTTTTTGTACATGGCTGTGTGTGTGTGTGTGTGTGTGTGTGTGTGTGTGTGTGTGTGTGTGTGTGTGTGTGTGTGTGTGTGTGTGTGTGTGTGTGTGTGTGTGTGTGTGTCTGTCTGTCTGTCTGTCTGTCTGTCTGTCTGTCTGTCTGTCTGTCTGTCTGTCTGTCTGTCTGTCTGTCTGTCTGTCTGTCTGTCTGTCTGTCTGTCTGTCTGTCTGTCTGTCTGTCTGTCTGTCTGTCTGTCTGTCTGCCTGCCTGCCTGCCTGCCTGCCTGCCTGCCTGCCTGCCTGCCTGCCTGCCTGCCTGCCTGCCTGCCTGCCTGCCTGCCTGCCTGCCTGTCTGTCTGTCTGTCTGTCTGTGTCTTCGTGTGCATCTTTGTGTGCGAGTGAGCCAGTGAGCACGTGTGTAACAGAGATAAAGCAGAGACAGAGAGAGATAGTGAAACAGGATTACTGGAGCTCTTAACTCTTAAATACATGGAGAATAGCTATTAAAACAGCAACACACCTAAAATCGTGTATTGTGCCAGAATGTCTTTTTATAATCCATGACTTCTCCTCCTCTTTGCTGGCTAGAAACAGTTGTTGCTGTTTCATCTTTCACTGAAAATAGCAGCTAGCGTATAAGACATGCCTTCCTCTCACAGCAATTCAGTCACTATAAGATCTTGTCTGTACAAGAATATCTGGAATATCTGTTTTCGTTTCACAGCCGAGTTTCGCTGATCAATCACTGATCCTTCTCCCTGTCCCAGCACCCTTACACCACAATCCCAGCCCATCTGACCTAACGTGGTGTAGGTGGGCTTGAGCTGGGCCTGGGTCCCCATTCTACACCCCCTCCTTACTCAGCTCCATTCCAATGACAGATGTTGTGTCTCTCCCCAGCATCACAACACAGGAAGCCAGGAGCCTGCAGCTTAGCCGGGGGGACCCCATCCATCATTTCCCTGTCATTTGGAATCCTTGTCTGCTGCTAGTGCTAATCTGCACATGTAGTTCATTGTGTTGTTTTGATGTCTTCTTTCACTGTTTCAAAATTGATTTATTTGTTTTGGGAGGGGGGGGGGGGGGGGCTGAGTCTATCTGACATTGTAAAGGAAACTCCTATATGGGGATGTGCTATGTCAAATACTAACCTGTTGTTGCCACACTATTTCTACTGGTTTAGATTGTGTAGAGATTGTCCATACATTATGAAAATGGTTGGGATGATTATGTTACCATCTAGGCTAGATAGCAACGATTTTCTAATCAGAGGACTGGTAGCCTTCTGCCATTTGTAGTCAAAAAACAATTATTTTTGAAGAAGATGTATTGATTGACAGGTAGCATGATGATGCTTTGTTTGAGCAGATGGTCATCATGCTTAATCAAATATCTATCAATAAGCCAACATAAGGTATAGCTGAGATAATGATTGACTGAGAAAATAATTATTTGAACAGACTTTGAAAAACAAACCTTTGAAAAATGGTCTTATTCGTGCGTCATAACCAGATGTTCGACCCATTAGTGAATCCAGAAAGTCTGATGGAGACTGGGGTACGGTTCTGGACTCGTGCTCCTTGGCATCCACAACCCTGGAATAAAAATACAATAATAATGCCCAATGCTCCGTAATACGACAATGTCTCCATGGCTGTAGCCTAATACGCATCCCACAGACAGTTCAAACGGAGAGAAAAGGCTCAATTGTCACGATGTTTACAGCTACTGAGAGCATTTAATGCTCTCAGTAGCTGTAAACATCGTGTGTATACAGTAGGCTACACACTTGCTTACTATACTCTGAGTAATGGATACACTTTGGGAAAACTACAACACGCGTTAAACACTCGAATCCAGATTATTATCCATACAAAAACCACCCTCCAAAACGATGTATGCATGCAGTCTTCAAATACATATTGCATAGGCCTACTACAAGCTACTTTAGTCAAATTTGTGCAATTTATGGTGTATGACGTATGGGAAGATATTAGTCTTAAAAAAAAAAGAACGATATATTTATTGGCATTTTTCAATAGTATTTTATAATCATTCTGTTTTAATTATATTCTAAAAAATGTACACATATTTCTAATGACATCTATTTTTTCAAACTTGGAACAGGTAATTTATTTTACGATATAGGTTATAACAAAACTGAATGTAAAGTGGTATACATTAAAAAACCCACCTGAAGTTGTTGGTCTCCATAAAACATACAAATAAAGCTGTCAAGACTCTTATGAAGGACCGATTCATTCCTCTTGGTTTTCTCATGGGTTCACTTTTTTTTTATTTCATTTCCATATGTTTACGTTGGTCAAACACATAATCCAAACGGGAATAATGTCGCTTTCTTCCTCACCAAATGAGTGTTTGGGTAGCCTCGTGTCATACACAATCCACATTCCAGTATATAGTAGCAAAGGATCATAGTTTAGTTTCATCAAACTCTGACTCCCAGACGCAGCTTTCTTGACAAGATGTGAAGAAACATCAAGTGTGCGCGTCGAAAAGCTCAATCTTCAAAATGCATTGATTGGAGCTTCTGCCTGGCGTTTGCTTTAAAGGTTCGTTCTGTTAAGAGACAGTTGTTGTTGTCATTGGTCACGAAGTGGAGACTTGCTCAGGTAAAGCGGACCATCATCCTCTGTTGAGGAATGGGAGTGGAATGCCTTTTTTTTCTTCATTTCAGCACTTGGACAGCTCCTGGTTCCTTTACGCGCAAGCGCAACGCTTAAAACTGGAGGACGTGAGTCGATTTTTAATAAGTGCGACAAACCAGCGGTTTTCGGGCCATGACCCCCAAAATAATCACATTTGAACTGGACCCCCCCCCCCCCCCCCGATAAGCACTTCGCATGTAGGAGTTGAGGCGTTCAATTTTGTGTGACTCGGCTCCACAGATGAATATTGTGAGCAGATCTACAAGCTGCGAGGCGGTGTGAGCATGTAGATCAATGTGCCTCTTTCTTATATTATTTGACAATTTGGCCAATGTTAGTTTGTTCCTTTTTCCCCACTAAACTAAAAGGTTTATATAGCATACGTTTTATGTGGCAGAGCTTTGCATTGACTATACTATCTGCTGATTCGGAAACTCCCAGTGCGCGCAGCTGCGCGTCATGGATATAGCATCATTGGCTGTTTTGAGGGTTGTTCGAGGCTTCAAAAATGCCTTTTCACATTTCACAAGTTATTCTATGTTGTAGCCTAGGTGATCACTGATGTGCCATAATTGACAAAGAGAATGCAAACATGTATTTATTTCAACCCACACATTCCAGAAATGTGAATTGTGAACTCCAGTTGCATGCCTTTGTAATAATGGACAATCATGAAGTTTGCTCAAGTGCAATTTATCTGGATGAAACAGAATCATTTGTTTTGGCAAACAACTGTAGCAAAGATTGAAAGGTTGGCTTTTAGATTCGTTTGGTTATTCCACTTTCTTATTTTGACTCAGTTTAGCTGCATGTGCTCTTTTTATTCACATCCTTTGTTTGGAACAAGCTCATCCTCCCCCAGATATGAATAGTGTAAACAAATGACAACACCAGCAAGAAGCTGCTGGGAATGTATTTGGTAGCTACCCTTGTTGCCCTGGAAACAGATTTTGAGGCACATCATTGGAAATGCTGAAAGGTTGGACTCCCAGAGCGAGACGATGGAGACTGACAGACACAAACACAGACAGTGAGACATTAGGGTGGAGTACAGGGTCCCTCTTGTCAAAGGAGGGCAACTATACAGAAGTTCAGCATGCTGCTATATTTGGCAGCCACCGAAAAATACATATTTGTGAAACGTATTTGTTTTAGGTCGTGAAATTTGGGATTATATGGGCTACTGACCTGGCTGTGTATAAGCCTATGTGTGGGCTGAAAGTGTCTCATCGACCAGAGGCACGAATGAGTCATTCCACTTGAACACACAGGCATGTGTTGCGGAGGGAACATCTTTCATTCACGCCAAGCCAACCATAGGCATTATGTTGTGAGATTACTCTCAGCGCATCATATGGCTGAATACTGTGACATGCTCTGGGCTATGTTACACTTTAGTCTGACAGGTTCTCCAGACCATCTGACATAAGAGATGGGCTGTCTCAGTCTGAGGAGGAAATAATCTAAGAGTACTGACCCAGCCACCCCCCACGCCCCTTATGATATTACTGAAGTTGTAACCTGTCACATTTGATCTCATGGTAAAGGATGTATGGCTTGATCTGGTGTGGGTCTTAGAACATGGTGTGAGACCTCTGGTGTCAGGGGTCTAACAGCATGCGTTGTTCCCTAAATGATGAATGCATCATGCTACATCCATCACCAATATGCAAATATTTGGCAGTGTTTTTTTTAATGGGGACTCACAATTACCTTCATCTCACAATTGAACATAGATATTATGTAGTCAGACTCTTTTTTTGGCAGAATATGAACTTGAACTAGTTATGTGTGGCTCTTATCCCAGAGGGTTGATCCAAGACAAAAGATTATAATTCTGCATATTTTATGGAGTATGGCGTTCAATTCAATCAAATCTGTTTTGGCAAGGATCAAGATTCAACTCAGCCCTCAAGCGATTTATTTTCCATCTCAAAAGACAGCTGCAGTTGTCTGGTCTGACTGATACGACAACCAACCTAGGTTTCAACTGGCCATTAGTCTCCATAAGAAAAGACCTTTTGGCCAGGTGGGTCACATAATTAGAGAAGGAAAGTCAAATCTCTGTGTCACCAAAGGGAGAGAGACGTGTAGCTTATCCCTCTTTGTGAAAGGAAGAATAAAACAGAATAATCCCTTTGACAAGAGCTGTCTGTTTCATTCATCGAGCAGTTTCCACTGCCATTAAAAGTAAAAGCTCAAGACAGGCAAAGGCGCTGTTTTAGAGCTGCCCACATACAGCTAAGACTGGCTGCTATTGCCTTCTAGTCTGCGGGGAATTAAGGGTTTTATATCATCTGGTTTATAGTGCTATCCACCAAGAGCCTCTGTTGTCTAAAAGGATTGCGGCTCCATTTATAACCTTCAAACACAAACAAAATGTTTCCTGTTTTTTAATCAGTTCAATGGAATATTTTCCTCTAAAATTATATGATATGATCACTGATAATGATATGCTATCATTATGATAATGATATCATTATAATAATGATATCAAATCATTGATAATGATATGTTGTTTTATAATTAAGTTATTCTTTGATTGGGTTAATGTATCAAGTGGGACAACAAGATGCAGTAGAAGGCATGTCCATGGGGTTTCCATGCAGTGTACTGTAAGAGAAGAGTTTTATTGAAGAGAATGTGTTTTAAAGCAGAAGCCATGCAGAACGCGTCTATTTAGTCCCCATGTAGTCTGGATAGACAGCTCTCATCGATCCCTTTCCATAACCAGGGAGTTCTGTGCTTGGTGGAGAGGACACTTCACCTGGAAACAACAGGCAGGCTTGAGCTATACCCTGATGTTTGTGTGCACTGGACTGGAGAGAATCAAGCATGGAGCAGTATCCAGCAGCATTGATTCCTTGTATCTTTATCCCACTTAATGACTTTTCCACTCTATAATTCACCACATGGATACCATCCAATGCATACTGTATCAGGATGGGGGGAAGGAAAGTGACTTGTGGTGAACACAGTCAAGTTTAGATTGCGTAACCCTGCAGGTGCAATAGAGGAAAGAATGCAAAGGATTTGATAACTGAACTCCTGTGTAGAGTAAGAGAGGAAGGATTTGTGAATTCACCAAAGACACAACAATCCATGCAATTATCATAATCCTCCCCCTCCACACAGAAAAATGAAGCTATTTTGAGAGTTCTACACCAGAAGGCCGCAGGAGAATGATAAATGCAAATACAGGAAGCACACACGTGGTCTCAGCGTGGACATAATGGCCATGTGTTGGAAAGACTGTACTGGATGCATATGGCACAGTCAGAGGCTTTGGTGCCATGGGTGATTCACCAGTCTCGAAGCCTGGGAGGTCGCTGCTCCTCGGTCCATCTTATCCCAGAGGACAGGTGAAGAGGAGAGCACTGGTCTTCACTGGAACCTACCTGTCAATCACAGCTCTCTTCCATCAGTAGGAACGGCCTGATAGTCACTGAGCCTTTCTCCACCAGTGAGCACTGAGACCTCATTGATTCCCCCCCACTCCCCAAGTCTAGAGACTCATACATGCTCCACAGTCTCTCTGTCTTTATAGGCCACTATGGTGAAGTATACATTAGGTTTCAATCTGTGCACAGTGAAATGGCTGCATATGATCATATGGTGCTTGTTCAGACTGTTCAATGTATTCATGTTGAATAACAAGTGAATAACAAATAACAGCTCTTTATATGAATCAGTGGCCACGGCTTACTGTTGTAGTGAATCCATCACATCTTCCGATAGGGCTGCATGTCCTGTTGCTTCTTCGGTCGGGTATCTCAGTTGCAATCTCTGTGCAGTCACCCAGACCTAAACAATACACATACTCTTTTCCCTGGCCGGTTTCTGCTCAACATTGACACTGACTCACAATTTATCTATTTCTGGCTGGCAGGCTTGTCTCACTGAGCAATGGCACTGGAGCTGTGCAGCTGTCAAAGGGATGAAAGAAGAGATTGAAGATTGAACACAATTCCAATTGCTTAACTTGTTTACATCAGTTTTCCCCTCAGTGGAGCTTAGCCGTATGTTATAGGACCAATTACCCATAAGAAGGACAGTGACAGAGAGGCAACATTTTATTCCCCTGCTTTTTAAGATATTTATAGCTAAACTAATCCTTCATATGCAGCATCTTGTGTTGAATATTAATGTGTGTTGATATTCCAACCTAATGCAACCTCGTATTTCTCAACTCTGGTTGGAAAATCCCTATAGTGAACGTTGCAAGCTGATGCAACTGAATGTTACATCCGAACAGGTCTGTGAGAAGGTAACAGGGAAACTTCCTTCCTTCATAACTGCTGTCATTTTTATAGAGGAGAAGTGGGTCATAAAAACGACTGAGTATGTATCCTAAGTAGGCTATACTGATTAAGGCACACCGTAAACAGAGAATATAGAACATGATGCGCTTGCACAAAACACGCTTTCATAAAAGTGATTAGCATGCACACTGTCAAATATGTGAACATATTAAAAGATGACTGACTGTCACCCGCTGAATGTGTCCACATACAGAGAGGTAGATATTCTTGCAAGCTCATAGACAGGAGTAGCACAGTACAGTTGATTGACTATTATGTTCTTTGCTATACCACTGCTACATGTTTATGTTTTACAATTAAATACCACCTTGAACCTGTTCTCCTCACATTACATTTTTAGACAGGGAGCGGAAGCTGTCTTTTGAGGTACAGCACAGGAGGAACATTGTTTTTCATTATCCAATATCTGAGTCTAAAGCCTCATTTATACTTTGTCCTATGACTGTGTTGCTTGGTGAAAATAACTGATTGTTATTATGGTCATGGATGGACAAAGTATATATTTGTCTTAAATTGACACCTCATGTCTTCTCTTCCACACGTCATGCTTGTCTTATTATATTTTATATTTTATATTGACAGTAGTGCATGGATTGTACCCACTTTGATGTTTTTCTGTGTTAGGTATTAGGTAATGTAATTATTATTAGGTTATTCAAATTTCCGACCTTACTTATTGTATTGCTAATTGTGCATTAAACAAATATTATTAATGAAAAATGTTTTTCACAGATTTTCTTTTTTGGACCCTTACTTATGCATTGTACATAGACCCATGTGCATCAATGTATCTACAAATATATCAATAGATGTTATAATACATGCTGTCGTTATAATGTTATAATACATGAACAGCTGACATTTAAACAAAAGTTTAAATGCCATTATTGACGTAATTTTGTCCGTGCCTCTGTGTTGTTGTTGTTGTTGTTGTTGTTGTTGTTGTTGTTGTTGTTGTTGTTATAAACAATAATGTATTTACTGTAAGTAACTGTTACCTCTAACCCATCCTTTGAAACATGATAATTAATTTAAGGTGGATGTTAAAGCTTAGTCTGGCTGCTGTGTAATGAATTTAGCTCGCTTTGCATGCTGCATTTTCCTTTTTCGCTCTAGGGGACACATTGCACAATGTGTTGTGTTTTTCTTACTGGGATATTGAAGATCAAAAGTCAAGGCTTGGGAAGGACAAAACTGTGAAATTTAAACACTTAAAAAAGAAGATACTAATGTAAGAAATGGTTTAATGTCTTAGTCTTATGTCTTGTTAAAATATGTTTTGGGATCGACAAGCCTATCATCTGCATTGGAACCAATAAACACACATATTGAAGAAAAAAGCCAAATGTTGAAAGTTATTACAGTTATTACGAATGCACTTTCATCACATAAATAAACTACAACCAAAAAGCCTACACAGTACACCCATTTTTAACCCCTGTGTATTAAAGAAAATGCAATTAATCAATGCACCATTCTATTTACCTGTATGGAAGTAGATAACAGAGAATGTTGGAAACTAGGTGCAACTGGGTGAGCTTGTGAGCCTCCCAAAACATCAATTAATGGAAAAAAAAGAATCCTAACCTTAACCCTTCTGAATAGATTTTTCCATCCAGAGGCGGTGTCAGAATGTTACAGTAGCTGACCCGTGGATACGGTTAACATGTGTGTGGGTGTGTAAGATGACCCAGTGATGTGGTTTGGTCAGGGATTTCTGACAGCTCATTGGCAATCTATGTCCCTGTGGAGCCGTCCGTCCTTATTAAAGCAGAGTTTCCCTGGATCCTCTTCACAGGCCTGTGACCAGCCTGTGGTCAGTGCATATGAATAATGGAATAACATCTATCTATCACATACTTTTCTTTCAGTTTCAGTTACTATGGTATCTTACTACACGATCATGAAGATGTACCTCACATGACCCTGTGTTGCTCACCATGAGGCATATTCCCTCAGCTATGGTATGTGTCTGACGAATGTTTCAGTCTGGTACGCATTTACTGTATGTTCCACATCATTTTTAGCATTCTTATGATATTTCCCTTACATGACAAGAAAATGTCCACATTTAAAATGACAATGAATTGAAGGTTTATTCCTCCTTGATGAATGCCATGTAATCAGTGAGTACTGTCACATCCCTCTTAAAGACACATTTTATAATTGCCTCTTTCGCAGTTTGCATGCACAGCATGAAATTCACACAATTATCAATTAAAGGGGTTATTATAATGCTCACAAATTTAGATCAGGACTAGAAAAGAGGAATGATGCCACAGTCAAAATGCATCAATCTAGTGTCTTAAAAACAGAAACTGTTCGTATTACCTTTGACTGAAAACTACAATCTTGTCCTCCATACCTTGAGCTTATAAGAGCTAATTAATGAACATCAAAACCAAACTGCCAGCTTGAAAAGAGATGTTCACTGGAAAGTAATCACACAATTATAATGATAATGGGTCCTCTGGTAGATTTACTGGCAAAAGGAACCTATCTGGAGGTATCCAGGTTTTACAATTGTACCAATTAAATCCACATTATTAGAAAAGAAAGAGAAATAATGACATTAGTTAGCCTTTCTAATTCCACAATTTGAGCTTCATACTGGAAGTAGACTGCCACAAGGTCAACTTTCATTTCTAATTTGCCTCTATCTAAATTGTACTCACCAGCTCACATGCACACATTCAACAGCTCTCTGATGCTGCCAGCCAAAATCATGGGCAGAGGATGAAAAGAACACACACACACACACACACACACACACACACACACACACACACACACACACACACACACACACACACACACACACACACACACACACACACACACACACACACACACACACACACACAAAAGCAGACAAAGAGGCAAGGAGAAATAAACAAAATAAAAAATAGATTCTCTTTTGCAATATCACATTCGGTATGTCTAAAGTGAGGGCAACCCTGTTGATATCCATGAATATTAAAGAAGCTTACCTCGTTCATTTTTAGACATTTAATTAAAATCATATGAAAAACTAATGCTTTAATTTTGATTCCACCTGTTACAATGTCCCATCGTTGCACCACACTCACCAGTCCACCGTTATCACTTTGGAACCATTTTTAGAACACCACGGGGCAGTAAACACAGTTTCCATGGAAACATCACCGAGACACACATTGATAAGCGGATTGGTGCAGCTGCACTTCTCTGATGACGAATGAAACCTCAAAAGCTGAGAGGGTTTCAGCCGGCGAACGCAATTAAAAACTGCCAATGAATTCTAGGAGCACCATCCACACATATAGAGGAATCTATTTGATTTTTCATTTTGAAGTAGATAATAAACAGCTATTATGCCCTCTTGTTTTTTCGCCCACCTGCTTGCCTCCCAGCCAGTGGTGGACAGTAACTAAGTAGATTGACTTGAGTAGCCTACTGTAGCCTATACTTAAGTATTTTTTAGTAGGTATCTGTACTTTACGTGAGTATTTGTATTTTTTGGATAATTTCACTCCACTACGTTTCAAAGACAAATATTGTAGTTTTGGCTCCAAACATTTTATAGGAAGGACAGCCTACAGCCGATCTACAAGCTCACAGCCGATCTACAAGCTCACAAGGCTTTGCATTGTTGTGTTGTGAGCTTGTACTTTTGAATACTTTAAGTAGGCTTACTCCAGTATTTTAACTCAAATACAAATTTGACAGAGCAACTTTCACTTGCAGTTAGTAATATAGAGTAATATTTGACCAAGAGTATGTATGCTTTGACTCAAGTACTTTGGTTGAGTACTTTGTCCACCACTGCTCCCAGTCAAGTGCCTGCCTGTCGGTCTCACAGCAGTCACAAATGAGCACCAAATTCCAATTAGTTTTTACTTTAGAAATTGATGTATTGACTTGCAGCTGCTCTCATCAATTAGGGGAAGAATAATCAGATACAGTTTAATTTGGCAAAAATCAATACACCATAGCAGGTGAAACAGAGACATTTCACCTTAGATGTTTTACCCTGCCTTACAGAACGACATAGAATGTAATTTAAGCGGCAAATATAGCTATAATTATGAATGGAATTTGAAAAAAATACGTATTGAAAATGTAATTAGTAAATGGCTGACTGTCTACTATAACTGCATTGTTTAACCACTTAAACCATATATGCTTAGTTGACCAGGGTCCCCCAGAGACCTTTCCCTCTATACCAAATCTCTATGCTGAATTAGCCAGTCTGCTATTTTCACCACACTAGCTGTTCAGGCCGCATAGCCGCCCTCACATCGTCCCATATGTGCACATGTGCATAGTGGTCGGATCTGTTAGCCTGGTAAACCCTCCCTCCAGAAATCTCATTTCCATTTGATTTCTGGAGTGAGTCTGGCCTGATCCGCCTTTCTGCAATATTGGCTGTGGGCTGGAGTTGGGCGGGAGTAATACCGTTGACTGACAACCCCTTCAACCAATGATCGTTTTTCCCCTTCAGCCAATCAGCAGTTCATTTTTACCACCTCCAGACTATGTGACGCAACGGGACTTTTGAGACAGCCATGCCCAAAATAGGTTGCCTTATTGGGATACATGCGTGTCACTCCCCGCCCCTGCCGGCAGGCGGGCCGGTTCTCTAAATGTATATTTTTAAATAGGCTCTGTCATGATTAATTGACCACATATATGAAGTTAAACAACTAAATTCTATCCAAACGATATCTTAATAGTAAATTCCGTGCCTCAAAAAAGAAGTTTGAGACCGTTTTAAAAACGAAAGTAAACAGTGAAGGCACTCGGACAACAACAATGGCTGCCGTTCGTCTTTTGTCGGAGGCACTCAGGCTGCACTCGGCTTCATTCGGGCTCACTCGAACTCACCACCTAATTAGCCAACTGTCGCTGTCAATCACAGAACGATGAGCGACGACGCTGATAGGCTCGTCCCTTTGGCGTACAGAGCCAATATTGCAGAAAGGCGGATCAGGCCAGACTCACTCCAGAAATCAAATGGAAATGAGATTTCTGGAGGGAGGGTTTACCAGGCTACGGATCTGTGGCTCTGCCTGGACAACCGGATCTCCATATACCCAATACGCTGTATTGGTTTTGTTTATGGTTATGTCTGAGTCAGAGTGACGTGGCCGTGGTCCTGCCTATACATGGGCGTATGGGGTTTGTTTATGGTTATGTCTGAGTCAGAGTGGCGTCAGAAGTCCACCCGCCCGCCTGCAGGCCAGCCGGCAGGTCCTCCCTTAAGCCAGTTTTAATATAGGGTGTTCGGAAAGAATAGGGACGCTAGGGTTCAAGTGGTTAAGGACGACTTCACCCATTTTCAAACTGTCTTTATGTAATTGGTCCTCACTAATGCTCATGAAATGGTACAATTTTCTTCTACTCTATCATGCTCTAATGATTTCCATTGTAGCACGCTAACTTTCCAGGAATAGAAAGCCTGCAGTTTCTATTAGCTTGGATTCCACATCGATGATGTCACTGGTAGGCAGGTTTCTAAACTGTTGAAAGCCCTCCCCTGAGACACAGACCAAGTAGACAGAAATGGTACCATAATATAATGAGCATTAGTGAGGACCAATTATATGAAGATAGGTTGAAAATGGGTGAAGTCGTCCTTTAACTCTATACTGAATATGATATTTACTGATATCTGTTGTAGCTGCCATCATGTTTAAAAGTTCATATTATTATAAAAAAATAAGTGAATAAGTTAAGAATTCATAATGTTTTTTGTTTGGTCAATTCATGTTTGGACTGTTCTCTTTGCTTGTGCTGTGTACTTGAGTTGCCTTGATGTCTAGGGTCACAATGACCTGGCAGCTGAGTCAGATCAGTCAATCAAGCATTCAGCAAGGGTGGTTTAGATTTGTTTAATTACCAGAGCAGGGGCAGAGTCAGTCATTGTACTCTGAGCACTAGAGCTTGCAACATGCAACAAACAAAGGATGTCGAGTGTGATGCTGTTTAAAGAAGACGAGATTATAAATTAAAGAGTTTAAAGAAGAGATTTAAGATAAAAGAGTTAAAGAAGAACTGTTTAAGTTTACGGTATAAAGAAGAAGACAAGATTGTTTCCCCCATATAGTTTGATGCGGCCAATGAGGTAATTCATTGTTGCCAGTGTATTTGTTTGTATGGTTTTGTATGTTTTGTTATGTTTGAGAAAATGTGATACCGAATTAATGTCTGTTGTATTTATGTTTATTTATTCAGTTCTCACGGCATTTAATAAATGTCTGTAAAAGAAAAGAAAACCTTGTGATCGTATCTGTCAACCGGAGGGAAGCTACATCTGTTATGATAAAATTCTTCGTATTCTTTGTTGAGTATAGCAGTTTTCTACGCAATACCTTTAACTATTATGATCTGAGAGAACTGAACCACTCAGATCTCTTTTAATGTTGCAAGCTCTGAAAGGTTAAACATACACAGTATAAGTGGGTCACATTTGGATTGTGTTTTAAGACAAGACCTGAGGCCGATTCTAAAAATGCCTTCTAAATCCTAGCAGTTTTCTGAAAACCCTATGTTGCTATATCAGTGGTGCTCAAACTTTTTCATGTCAAGGACCCCCAAAATGATATGTATTTGACCCACCCCATCTCAAAATATTTTGTTCCAGGGACCCCCAGAAGCAAAGATTTGAGTTAAAAATGTTATATTCAAAGATTTGCACACATTTTCAAGATAAAAAAAAAACAGATCTGCTATTTTTGAATGGCCAACCAATGTGCTATATTTATATAGCTAAATCTAAAATGACACAGATGCTTTCCCGGTTTTAATGATTAAGAAACTCACAATAGATATGTGCAGAAAGTATGAGAGCAGTGACCTAAAAAAAATGCTTATCAGTAGTTTTAGTGCTTAAAAACTGAGAGAATGTGCCACACGAACAATAGGCTTTACTTTAACAATAGCTGGCTTATTTTTGGAATAGTAGGTGCTGGAAAACAATATTGTAAAATAAAATGTCACAACAAGTATTACTCTTAAAATTCAGAAAACCACACCCGGTTGTAGATGTACAGTAGGTGTAAGGAGAGCTGTGAAGATAGAGACATGTCACATTGGTCTGTATGCTGGCAAATACTAGAGACAACTTGATGAGAGACAACTATGCACAAATGTACACACACACACACACACACACACACACACACACACACACAGACATTTGAATAATTTATTCATGTCCACATAAATACAAGATATAAAAGGACATAAACAGCAGTGGTGCAGTCAGATAATGGGACAGTCAATTACAGTCCATATGTCTGAGTATCAACATTGTTGCTGTGTCAGTGACATCACAAACAATAAAGGCTGCATTTCATGGGTATAATAAACAACACCTCCTCCATATTGAGCGGCTACCAATGATAGCAGATACTGAACAATATCTTGCTACTCATAGCGAGGACCACTAACCTACACACAACCTATAGGCAGGCTGACAAATATTAAAACTAAAGGTTTACACCTGTAGACTAGCTGTGAAATAATCGACACCAGCTGATGATATTTTACCAATTTGGTTTGAAAGGCTTCATCTAGGCTGTAGTCAAAACAAAAGTACAGCCAATCTGCAGAACCAACTCTGAAGTTTTCATTGACAAGAACATTGGTGTTAGCTGTTACATTAGAGAACACTTCTGAGTCGACACTACACAGGTTAAACATGCTCGGCTTTACAGTGGAATTCTTATAAAGCCTATTGGAAGACCTGAAAGCGGCCGTGATATCTTTTGATATCAGAGCCACTATTCTGTAATGCCTACATGTGTACAGCCCACTGTATGCATGGCAACCATTAAAGATTTTAGACATATACAACTATCTGTGTGTGTGTGTATACGCACGCACGTACGCACGCATGCACGCGCACACACACACACACACACACACACACACACACACACACACACACACACACACACACACACACACACACACACACACACACACACACACACATGTTTCATCCTGTTGCTCTGCTGAATGTCAATCATTGTTGGTAAGATTTACTTATTTCTCATTGGCAGGTTAAAGGCTCTGTTTTTTTAATGAAGCAAGGCCATAAGAAGTGATGACACACTATACTGCCACCTGGCACAGAGTGCAGGTAATGTTTAATTTCCCCACTTTCAGCGTGTGACACTGGTGGGACGACATATAAATCAGGCTTTAGCAAGCACACCGTTCATCTGCAAACCTCCCTTTGCACTGTAAGTACTTGGAGTAGAAAATATGACCATATTATTCAAAGACGTGAAGGTATTATCAACCTGAAAAGGACATTTTCCACAGCCAAAGAGGTGGGACAGAGAACAAGTAGTGTAAAATATGTTTGAGATAAGTTCTTCTTTTGGAAATCTTTGATTCTTAAATTGCTATATCAAAAGCAAATAAATCTAGGTCAGAGTTGTACTTTGTCCCACAGATTGAGATCACAGCAACATTTAAATGCTTCAGTCAGCGCTTTGTAAAAAATAATTGAAAATGGCAATGAGTGCCTGCGTCAGCCAGGTCAGCAGAAGACCAACTATTTTTTGCTCACAACATCAAAGAGACATGTTTCCATCCTTCCCTCCATCACACACCAGCATTAATGTATGCATACCCTGTAAAGTTGAGAGTGTACAAATGAAACATTTATTAAATTGCTATATGTTTCATGTGTACACTCTCTGAGATTCAAATGGACAAATTAACACTGAGGATTATATTCATCATAAATAATGTAAGGAAAAACATGGACTATGCTGACGACTTCACAAAGACATGCTTTTATAAATTGATTTGAAATGCCCATAACGAAGACCCAAATTAGTTTCCAATGCCAACAGTTCTTGTACATCATATTGATATTAATTGTGACTAACCGACACAGATGTAGCCATGCCTGCATTAGTGGCTCTTTCCCTGCAAACAGCACACACTTTTATGGCGCCTACATTTAATCTTTGGTAAAGCAGTAATCACTTGACACAATGTAAGGAGCATACAAACTGCACCGTAATGGTTTGCGGCTTACTGATGATCTCCATTTCTCAGAAGTATTCCCAGTTCCAGTAAGTACACATAATCAGACTGCAGGAAACACCATTTGGAAGAGTGTTCAACAAACCGTAAAATGAATAAAATATGAGAGGCATGCATTTATCTCTAATTAGTATTGACATTAAGTTTGAGAAAGATTACCAACACTCTGTTGGGAAATTATGTTCAGGAGTGACATATTATAATTACATTGAAAATGGATGCTATGATGTTACGTATTACTTTAATATAAAACTTGAATTATTGCTACTATTCAATTTGACAGAATTGCAATTGGGCTGAAGTAGATTCAACGATAACAAAATGTTTACAGAGGAACAATTGATGGCTACACATGTACAAAACTGTTCAATAAATATAATCAACAAATATCTACATTCATTTTTACATACAGATCATTGGTTCTACAAACCTACATAATAAATCTACAGGTGAGTTGAAAAAATGATGTTAACGCAAGGTCAACCTTGTTACTTCAGAGGTGATCTAGAGAAGATATAGAAAAACTGTGAAATATGTCAATAGAATACACAACAGTTTGATGGCTTTATAATACAGGACACGTGGAGTTGCCTGACCTCTTAGGATGCTTGAGGAGGTGCCCAAAAGCTTCATAGATTTGCTCTGATTTTCACTTTTCATATAAATGTACATACTGTACTGTACACGTTATATTGTTGTAAGTATCCCTTTCTCCCCTATGTTGTAAGGCTGGGGGCCAGATTGCATCTCACTGTGATAAGACTCACTTCTTATGTATTCTTATGTGGGATGTATACTCCCACTGAATGAACTGATGAAGGAACTGAAACTGGATAAACACAAATGCCTGACTCCGCATTACAGTGCTTTGCTGTCAGGCTCATTGTTAAATGAATATATATTTCTTCCCCACAGGTAAAAAGTTCTCCATTTTGTGGATTTATTTGTTTTATTTTATCTTATTTATCTTTGATGTATCAATGTATGTACTGTATGTGGCAATTTACCACTTAAACTCTCTAGTCTTAGTGAAATGGACTTGAGTTACAACTGCAGTACTTGGACCACCTTTTTGTGTCTACACCACATCTTTTCACCAAAAACAGCCGATCTACAAGCTCATGATGGGTCATGCTGCAAGGCGCTGTGAGCTTGTAGATTGGCTATTTTTGGCAAATGTTCCCCCCAGAATATGGATGCTGGGTTTCAAGGGATTAATAATATACTAATTTCTCAGAATTGGAAGGAGGTTGCGAGATATGGCTACAGTAGGTATTAGCTGAGAGACCCAGAGTGACAGCTGAAGTCTAAGCTAATAGCCATCCATGTGACAGCTGGCCCAGCAACACTCCTGAGGCCTAGAAGAAGAAATGGTTCTAATCTTCTTCAACATTGTAAATTCAGGTATAAGGACATTTATCTGTTTGTCTGAAAGAAAGAAAATGTCTCTAGGTTCAGTAGTTAATTTCATGTCTGAATAATGAACAGATCTTAAACTACCGTAGCCTATACGTACTTCATTGACCGGGGTCCCTCGGGGGTCTAATACTTGGACCCCAAATTTCCCCCCTCTACATCAAATCTCTTTGGCAAAAATAGCTGATCTACAAGCTCACAAAGCGACCCTTTGTAAGCTTGAAGATGGGCTATTTTCGCGTTGTGAGTTTGTAGAGTCACTATTTTCACAGCTTGTTTGCCTATCTTTGTCAAACGATAGTCTATTATGGGGGGTTCTTGTGGTTAAATCGATGCCCCCGTCTATGTAGGTAGCTACTCAGCATGGCCAGAGGGGTCTGTCTCCAGCTGTCAGTTGACAGTCTGTTAGATGCACAATGCCATCAGACATCCTGAATGCCCCTCCCACACACACACACACACACACACACACACACACACACACCACCATCAGGATTCTTCAGGGCAACGATAAACATTCAGAAGCGAATTCACATTTGATATCTTACCATATAAGTAAAGTATGTTTTTACATTCTAAACTTAAAACCAGTGAAACAAGAGCATCAGTGAAACCATTCAGTTAATAAAATGCATTGAATGCAAAGGCCTACAGTACATGTTACGATTGATAAAATGACAGGCGAAGTACAAATCTCAGCATGGCTGCACACACCATGTTCAGGCTATGTTACTGAACATTGTGCGTGTGTGTGCATGCTTGTGTAGAGTGGGGGAAGGGGGAGGCAAAGCCACATACAAACCTACACTCACAAGCACGCACAAGCACGCACAGACACACACACACACACACACACACACACACACACACACATCACATTCTGTGGTAGACTCTGAGCTGATGCAACAGGAGAGCGGCTGCCGGGAGGTGATACCATTCAAGTAACATAAGTCTCCTTTCTGCCAATAAATTGATAATTTCCCTGAGGTAAACTCAAGTGTGCTAGTTTATTAATCCATCTAATAACATAACAGGAGAGAAATTCAAATTATGACTGTTTAGGTGGGAAGAAAATAAATGATTTAATGCCATTTGTTACATTGAAATGCTGACTTCACTACTGACAAATTTAATTATACTTATGTGTAAACTGGTACAGTACATGCACCTATTTAGGCCTGCAACACGACTAATGAGTGAGTAGTTGCAAAGGTTCAATACAGACTGATTTATTTCACATTCAAGTGTTCATATTTCCACTTTATTACACCTGCCGTTTTTATTCTAGAATATCTTGGTGAAAAGCTATGTTTTTCCCTCTCTGTTGTGTTTGGATCCAAAGAGAATGGTAACTCTACTTGCCGATATCCAATATAACCACAAGATGGCACTATGGACTAATGATGATAGATATCTCCCTTCCAACACAATTGGCCAAGAAAGTCACATGGTAAACACACATGCGTGCACGCATGCACACGCCCCACACACACACACACACACACAGTAAGTTAAACAGCATAACAGAGGCATATCATAAGGACGAAAGTCCAGAGATTGTCCCACAATAGCACAAGACCAACTTTCTACCATGTGAAAACTAAACGCATGTTGATCTGCTGGAACTGAATGTGGAATCTGATGGCTATATTTGCCAAACAACAAATAAAAGGAGAGGTGGGGAGAATTCAGCATGGCTCAGAACTAGGCTAATCCTAATTGTCCTGACAGGGCATCTGAAATACACATCTATCCAGCTGAGATTCCCATCAGATTCCACCATCATCTGTGTTAACTCATGATTATGCCACAGGCAGCATAGCAAGGTCCACCTTGAGTGTAAACACTTAAATGACTAAACAGTCAGCCCTAAACATTCAAAACAGTTTTCGTTGTGCACAATGCAGACTGGGAGAGCTGCAGTGACCTGATTATCTTTAGGAAGAACAGTCACAAGGCTCTGCATAGATACTCTTTGTTTTTGTGTCCTCAGAGCAAGGCTGTCTGTTGATTTCTCAGACTCTTGCCACTCTGAGCCCCCTTTTGTCCCCTCTGCTTGCAATCAAGGGCAACATGCAACAGGATTTTTAAGTGCTGTTACATTGCCTGCAGCTGGTAATGTTTTCTCATCATTCTATCCTTGGACTAAGTCTCTTCTGCCTCGCTCTCTCTCACTCTCTCTTTCTCTCTCATGCAAAGCACTCACGCACGCACGCGCACATGCACACGCACGTGCACAGAAGACTCCACTCCATACTTCAACTTTGTGCATGCCAGGAGGGCTCATAGCAGAACCTTTACACACACAGGGCCTTGAATATAGAGATGCTGCTTAGATATGACTTCCTCCCCAGCCCCCAACTGTGGAGCTCCCTGGGGCTATGGGTGCAATAAATTACATGAGCTCGGCTCAGCATATATGAACACCACTTCCCCCTGACCTCTTGGAGTAGGTCACTGCCCTCGTACTACTGTCTCTTTTGACATTCACACAAACCACCCCTCAATGGTGCTGCTCTGTGCTGGCAGAATGTGTTCCAAACCGCTTTCAGATATTCAGGGAATTTTGTTATGTTTTTCCTCCACGGACTAATATCCTACCAGAACTTAGTTTTTGGAATGCCACATGAACAATAGCTGTTCCTCGCAGTTAAAATAGGATTATATGGTCCCTTGTTTGACAAAGGCTCACTCTTCAGTCAAACTCTGGTGCTGACATATGTGTCACTCATTCCAGAGTTTCAGCCTTGACCAATACGTCAGTACTCCAAAAAGTATTTGATTTTTATCCAGCACCTCAATTACTAACTTTCAGCAGCAGCTAGCAGTACTAAGCTCTAAGGCATTCATTTTCAACAAAGCAATTTCAATAATATGTAAAAATTGAGGTTCAGTGAAGCTTCTCAATATCAGAAAAACTAAATTAAGCAAGACAATTGGACAAAACATTCTGAAACGATAATACTTCCCGAAGCAGCAGATGTTTTAAATGTATGTCTTTTTATAGGCAGTTTGCATGTATTCGTTTGATAGGCTATTGTGGTAACTAGTAAACAATATATTTTCTCTGTCCAGGATCTGGTTTCAGCGGCCAATGACACAATCTTTTCCACTTGTTCTCAAATGCTAAACCAGATGTTGGTTCCACGCTATACTTCATATGTGGTTTACTTCAAAAACTAGGTCAAATCTTAGAATTGTTGTAATATATTCTCTGTCATACGCTGTTTTTCTTCATTCAGGACTATTCAGACATTTAATGCCATGGTAACTGGTTTATATAGTTATTGCGTGGGTGAAATAAGCTCTCTCTGTCCCTGTGCCTCCCCCTCTCCCTCTCTCCCCCTCTCCCCCTCTCCATCTATCTATCTATGTATCTGTCTGTCTGTCTGTCTGAATTGCGCTGACGTCGAGGTATATGTTATATTAATCCGGTTACACAGACACCCAAACCTACAGAAAGACAGACAGACAGACAGAGAAATGTTACTTTATATCATTATTGTTTGAACTAGTGCAATACCAGTCGGAAAGCATATCCCCCTTTGGGTCCTCAGTAATACACATGAGTCGATTGGTTGAACAGTTCTTGTGATACGTGAAGGACAGATAGATACACACACACACACACACACACACACACACACACACACACACACACACACACACACACACACACACACACACACACACACACACACACACATATGGCATGTATACCCATTGTCAGAGTACTTGGAGGCCAGTCTGTAATGTCAGTACTATTGAGGACATTAGGGATCTCCATATTTGGGCATAAAAGGGACAAGTTACAGACAGACAGACAGATACACAGAGACTTGTGGATTTATAGATATTTTTGGAAAAACGCTAATCTGTCTGACTTCACACTGGGCACTGTACTCCCTTGGGTCCTCTGCCATACACACGGAAAGATTGAAGTCGATCGGTCAAACGGTTCTTGAGATATGTGAAGGACAGACTGACAGACAGATACTGTGCACACATGCAGAGATTCTGTGAATTTATTGAGAGATTGTCCTTTTGTGTAATTCCATTATGTTCAGATAAACAAAGTAATTCTTCACATAAAATGTCATGTCATATGTTCCATGGAGTTGGGCTGATGTGATGACAGCCAGCAAAAGTGATTCATTTCACAAAATGAACTCTGTTCAAGAAGGAAAATAAAGCAATTCATCAGTATTTGCAATGAGTCATGATATGCTATAAACCTAGTGACACTGTGATAGAACACTTTTCATGAATTACTGGAAGAAAGTATGTTTGATACCATTGTTGTGTTTGCAGGATCTTTCTTGTTCTTATACTCTGTCTCTTTATGGAGTTTGGAAACCAGTGACCTTACAAAATTCAAGGCCATTGGCTACGTACCAAAATATTTGACTTGGAAGAATTTTGTCCACGCTTAAATCATTATAAGTCTTACCTCATTCAAGGGAGTTGAGTAAATTAATAGTTGATGCGTCATGTAGTCTGTGTTGTAACTCTAACCTCTGGTGTCATTGAAAAGAATTTCCATGGCACTTATCTCATTAGCCTTCGTGCTTGTACCAATCAATAATACAAAGCACACCCAATCATTATTACACCAAATGGTGACATTCTTTGTTTTTGTGAAATTAGACACCCTTGTGTGTATAATTGGATATGGGAGAACACACATTAAAATAGTGTATGAATTGACCCTCCATTTGTACACAGTCTGAGTTAAATTAACAATGTGTTTTGCTTTGCAGACGCAACTGCTGAACAGACACGTTACAGTTTGAGGCACAGGGCTTTTCTGTTCTCCCCATGCAGGCCCATACTGTAAGTTGTTCAACAAAGTAAATATTCTGTCTGATTCCAAGTTCAGCTCAACAAGTGTGCATTAAGTCACCTCTTGCCTCTCCGCCATTCACCATGTCTGTGGCCTGTCATTTTCTTACAGGCTTTGTAACCATGGTGTATGTTTTGTTTGGTTCAGCACTGCAATAGTTTCATTTTCTTCCTTTGCAATTACAAGTACAGCAGGATTACTTCATTTTGCCCCTACTGCCTTCCACCCTCCATGTTTCGCTCCATGTTTCGCTAACTCCCTTTTAATCAAAAACATATCTACAGTATATTATCTATATAATAGACCAGAGGAAAAATGTTTTAACCACTTAAACCCTGGCGTCATAGGTGAATATTTTCAAAATTCTTCAAAACCTCTTGAGCTGTTACATTGCCTGCAGCTGGTAATGTTTTCTCATCATTCTATCCTTGGACTAAGTCTCTTCTGCCTCGCTCTCTCTCACTCTCTGTAGATACTGACCATGATACTGTCATGATACTGACCACGATACTGACCATGATACTGACATGTTACTGACCATAATAATGATGATACTGACATGATAATGACCTTGATACTGATATCATACTGACCATAATACTGACATGATACTGTCATGATACTGACCATGATACAGACATGATACTGAGATGATACTGACCATGATAATGATGATACTGACATGATAATGACTGATACTGGCGTCATACAGATCATGATACTGACATGATACTGACATCATACTGACTATGATGCTGACATGGCTTTATTTTACATTTTTGCAATTAGGGTTTATGTGATTCAAATGTGCACCATAGTGGTTCATCTATTTGGGTAAACTAGCAGCATTAGAGAATGTATCACTTAAGGTTACTCATTAAGTGGGAATGTTATTGTTCTTACATAGTTAGGGTTACCGTCTGGTTCATCATAAGGACAATCCAATTTAAGGTCATTGCCTTTGTGTAATAACAGCATGTATTGTTTAATTTGTTTTTGTCGGGTGGAAACCTTGTACTGTATGTCCAAAACCATAACTTTTCAGGAAATGGAAAAAAGAACCTGTAGTGTGTTCCAATGGGTCGTCATTATTTAGTCAAAAGCTCCTCAGCTTGTAGATCTGCTCATTTCGCTATACTTGTGTGAGGCACTCTTGAATGACGAAGCAGTAGGGCATTCATTTAAACAGTAGAAATATGTAGATAAGAGGTTTCTGCGCAACACGACAGCAACTATATGTATTGCACTGTTGATTTGACATAAATATTTTTTCTGCACCACTGTCCCTCCTACTAACAGTTGCATGACTGCTGTCTCACAGCTGTTGGGTCCTACTGTAACAGGCAGCATAGTGCTGGAATGTTCCTATGCAGATCCCCTATTCACACACGGTACATGCAATACAGGGTGGAAGCCCTAAAGCACACCCAGACATTACATGGAAATTCCAGTATTGGGGTGTGGAATCAAAATCTTTTCTGACATTGTAATATCAAATCAATTTAACGAACTGTACTGAAGGTCCACCTCTTGTTCTCTGAGCACATACTGGGAATTATTTGAATCTGAATATTCTTTCATTTTTGGCAGTCAAGGCAAAGGGGGAAAAACAGTCAGTTGATGAAATAGAGTAGCTCTGCCTGTAGTCCAGAATCATGCCTAATATTTCCAAGGGGGGATTCCCCTTTGTATGAGCGGAAGATGTTTGGTTTCAAATGCAGGTGGTTCTTAGAGGCTGACTAGGGTGGGTTTCCGTGTGTGTGTGTGTGTGTGTGTGTGTGTGTGTGTGTGTGTGTGTGTGTGTGTGTGTGTGTGTGTGTGTGTGTGTGTGTGTGTGTGTGTGTGTGTGTGTGTGTGTGTGTGTGTGTGTGTGTGTGTGTGTGTGTGTGTGTGCGCGCGTGCGCGTTTGGTCAAGGGGATTCCCCTTTGGATGAACCAAAGGTGTTTGTTTGGGAGACAAGTGACATAGATTACAAAACATTATTCATTGCCATGACTTTTTATCTAATAGTTTCATTTTATGAACTGCAGATATCTGTACTTCTATTTCCATCTGTAATTCTAAGTTGAACAGTCAAATATTTGCCTTCTAGAGGCTGTTTTCGTTGCCATGTTGGGCAGATGCCCTGCTTGACAATGAAACAGCCCATTGAGAGTTGCCCATTTGGCCACTACTGAAAAGACCTGGATTGGAGACCTCCTTGGATACCGGATACCAGTGCACTGGACTGGTGGTGATTGCCATTGTTCCTGTCCCTACACTGGCCCCATCTTTATGAAAAGCAGAAACACTGGAATTTATCCCAGAAACTAGAAATAACATCAAACAAGAAGACAGATATGTACAAAATATGGAGTGCTCTTTAATGTGACATTTCTACCAAACAATGAAGCTAACTTTTTCTGGAAGTTAAAATCCATCAGATGGGGCAAAGCACACTTTTCCTGACTCTGCAGATTTAAGGCTGACCCTGATATCTGGGTGATCTGTCATCTGTTTCTTGTTGACAGTGTTCCGAAGCAGACCACAAATGACCTGATAACACCTTATCCGGAATAGAGGATTACAGGGCTTCTGGTGAACTAGAGACACAGCCTGCTTGTTTGCTTGACAAACATGGTGCAAGAAGCCTAAATGTTTCTTTTGTCATTTATCAAGAGGGTGTGTGTGTGTATGTGTGTGGGTGGGTGTGGGGGGTTAACATCTTCCTCTCTTAGGAAAAGAACGTGTTTGGATCTCTGCTTATTATCTAAATGGAATTTGAGCATGCCGTCATACAGGAGGAGTATTTCAAGATAAAGAGTTCATGAGCCGGATGACTGGCAGAGCTTTCTCAACGTCCTGGTTGAGGTAATGGGCCAAAGCCAGTGGTGGAAGAAGTACTCCCAGGAAAAATATCAATACCACAATGTTACAAGTGAAAGTCCTGTGTTCAAAATTTCACTTGGGTAAAAGTACAAAAGTATCGGCATCAAAATGTACTTAAAATACCAAAAGTACTCAATATGCAAAATGTCCCATTTCAAGTTTTCAAAATGAATGAAAATCAAAACGTGAAAAATAGCAGATCTGCAAGCTCACAACGAGTCGCTTTGCAAGGCGTTGTGAGCTTGCAAATAGCCGAATGATATACTGTAGGGCTGAAAGTGGTTAATGTATGTTTTGTAATAATAATCAAAATCTACAAAGTAACTGACTAATGTTTTCAAATAATCATAGTTTAGTAAAAAAGTACAATATTTGCCTCTGAGATGTAGTGGAGTAGAAGTACTGAAAAAGTACTGAAATTTGGAAATACTCCAGTTAAGTAAAAAAAAAAACTCAAAACTGTACTTATAAGTACAGTACTTGAGTTAGTGTACTTCGTTACTTTTCCACCACTGGAGGACAGTGGAGGTATAACGGGCCAAAGCAAGCACTGTGTCCTCTCTCTCATCAGTAATCTCCTCACGCGTGACGTCACGCAGCCTGTCCCCTGTCGGAGCGCAGCGCCGCACACACACAGTGTGTGGACTAGCTGGCGGTAACAGTGCATCCTCCTCCCGGACGCAACATCCCTGTCTGTCGCTGTGGCTCAACTTTCCTTAAAACATCCACCATAACTTCGGGACCACTGGGAAACGACTGAAACCATGGGTAAGTCTTCCGATATTCCAAAAAGGTTTGAAAGACAACTAGCAAGTGTCACGCGACCAAAAATAAAGTAAAGTATGGGAACAGGCACTGTTCCCATACTTTACTTCATTTTTGTGATAGCAGTCCCTGTGTCATGTGAACTAACGGTTTCTTAAATTATCGTCGGCTAACAGTGCTCTATGGGTTAGTAGCTCCACAGCAATGAATATATAGTGTACATTTACCTGACCCGGTTTCATGCGTGTGGGGCAACTTGTGGAAAAGCGATTAGAGAGATAAGTCTGTAAGGATTTCCCTACAGAGAGACAGACCGCTGTAACTCTGCATAGATAGAGTCAGTGAGAGGAGAGCCCTCAGCCAAGTACCTCACTGTCTCACTCACTCCCGAAGCCCTTTATTAGGCTGTTGTTGTTGTTGAGTTGCCCCACACATTGATTATTAACAACATGAATAAGACATTTAATCAGAAGTGGACAGTGGTGGAAGAAGTACTCAGACATTTCACTTAAGTAAAAGTAGCAATACCACAATATAAAAATACTCTGTTACAAGTAAAATGCATGTGTTCAAAATATTACTTGAGTAAAAGTACAAAAGTATTGGCATCAAAATATAATCAAAGTGCTAAAAACATTGAAAATAGTCCATCTACAAGCTCATGATGTGAGGCATTGTGAGCTTTTAGAACGTCCATTTTCAAATAGCCTATGTATAAAATGGGCTAAAGTGGTTAATATATGTTTTATAATATAATAATATAACTGGAGTATTTCTGGAGTAAAATTACCTCAAAATTGCACTTAAGTACAGTACTTGAGTAAATGTACTTAGTTACTTTACACCACTGGAAGTTGATCTCATTAAATCTCTCTTCTTTGACACTGATTGATGATGTCTGTGTTTTGTGTCAAAATATTCCACTGTTGAAATTTCATGGCAAAAGTTTGACTGGGTTATTTCTTGGGGGGAAAATAATCAAGAAAGTGAAACTGCACCAGAATTAAATGTAGTCAGATGCTCCACCGCATAGCATGGCCTACTGCTAGTGTTGTTGTCACTAAAAGGCTGAACTAGGAGAGTTGTAATGGGAGTTATGCTTCTCTGACTCAGAGTCTCAAGTGTTGGCCATCTGTGTTCTCCACCCTGGGGATGCTGCTTGGGAGGAGTGTGCGTTGTTCATGCCATGGATGTTTAGTAACTTTGTTGAAGGCAGGCTCCTAGCTGATGTGAGGCTTTGAGACGTTAACAGGCTGTGTAGACCAGATGGGATAGTAGGGAGGGAGAGCATTCAGCTTTCACTCCCCAAATGTTCTCATTTAGGCTTAGTCTTCTGTGAATATTTAAATGTCAAGCCATTAGGGGTCTAACATGTTTAGGGAACATTGTTCACTGTGCAAACTCATTTCACATGTTGAGTCTCTCATGGAGAACCAAAAGTAGTGCGCGCACGCACTCACACACGCGCACACACACACACACACACACACACACACACACACACACACACACACACACACACACACCCACACCCACACCCACACCACACACACACACCCCCACACACACACGCTTTTTAAACTCTCTTCTTAAACTTTATTTATACTCCATCATCACAGGATGTAGTTGCTTGCTGTTAAAAAGATGAGGTCTTTTTGGCAAGCGGCACTGTTGTACTACAGAGTATAAATTAAGGTGGAACACTGGCAGAGTGAGAATGTGAATCAGTGCTCATTAATTCATTTTTGGAGCGTTCACAGTGGTGTCTTTGTGCTCCTAATTTGGAGCCGCTCCTTTGTATGACTCCAGTGCCTCTTAATGTAGGGAGAACTTCACCGAATTGCAAGTTTCAGAGTTTTAGACACAATGTGAACTAATTCCCCGCAGCCCCTCATTCACAGTCTCATGGCGGATATTGCCCTGCATGGCAAATGACCATTGTGTATTGTCCACTAGCTAAGACTCCCTTCATATTCAAATAGTTTCTGTAAGACTTTTGAAACAACAGCTTACCTCGGTCTGGGTGGAATGACTTGTCTTAGACTTTTTATCCTTTTAGGTCTGCCTTTGAGATTAATTATGAGTTGTAAACCCCTTATAAAGAATGTTCCTCACCTCTGTTTTATTAACCACTTAGACCCTCTACACTTAGTCAAACGAACCTGAGTTGCACTATTTTTTCCCTGTACACCAAATTTCTTTGCCGAAAATAGCCAACCTACAACCTCTTTGCGATGCGTTGTGTGCTTGTAGATCTGCAATTTTCTGCGAATGTTACCCCCAGAATAGGGATGCCGGGGCTCAGGTGGTTAATAACATTTGTAATCATATATGCATTGCAGTTGCCTGTTATGTTGAAAGTCTGATGGCTAATTTATATTTTGTCACACAACTGTGACACGGTTGTTGACAGAAAGTGCAGGCCTATTATGTGAAGCTGTGTGGGTGGAATGGTTCTGCCTGCCGACCAAAATAAACAGGATGTCAAAGAAGCTGCTTGAGTTTGTGGAATTGGAACTGGAAAATTGAAGATGTCCCTTGGAGGTTATAACTTTATCAAGTGCCTGACTTGGTTTCATGGTGACTTTCACCTTGGAGAGAGGTCACACAGCTTGTTCTCTATTCTTTTGGTTAATAGTTCAACAGTGCTTTGGCTTGTGCCTGGGATGTGGGAGGATAACTTGGCGGCGTGTCTGCTGCACTCGGGTCCGCGTCAATATGCCGACGGCGCATTATTCTGACGGTTACTAACCCTATACCTAACCCTAACCGCACGCGGAAGCCACGTAGTCGGAGTAATGGGATGTCGGACTTATGGGCAGTCCCCCTGCACTCAAGGTGGTTCTTAACAGAGATACAGCAACGGGTGTCATTTTACCCCCGTATCCTGTTAAGTTCTTAGTGTTTCTACTCTGGCAATTACTTGCACACGTAAACAGTGTGTGGTCACCACAGACTTCTGTGATAGCGACAGCAGTGGGCTTGTGTGTCTATCTAGACAAGTAGGCATTTTGTCTTTTGTCCAGATACTCATAGTGACGGTCTCTTGGTGCATTTCAGTACCGTAATATCACCAGCATACTCACTTTATTGAAAGAAACTAGACTGAATTCTGCATAGTACAAAATGAGTGCCAGCTGCTTTTCTACATACTGTAGCATATTGGTCCATAGAGAATTAGAATTTAAGAAGGCTATTTGTCATTCAGAAGTTCTGCTAAGGGCAGGTTGGGAGGTTTAGCAGCCTGTCAAATTATGTTATCTTTTTTAAATTGCCACAATGTAATTATATGCCAATTAACATTAAGGACTGTCTTGTGACTGGAGGTGAATCGCCTACTAATCAAATACAGCAAATTATGGACTTGACTGAACAGTGCCTCTGTTCCTCTTAGAATCAGTTGCTTGGTAGCCAAAAGAAAAAAGGAAAAGAAAGGAATTACTTTTCCTCATGGAAACTCTTGAACCCTCTGCTTGAAAATACTTTCACCAATGTTTATAGTCAGTTTTCTTCTAAGCAAGTTTTCTATTTACTGCGGTCATTCTCTGGAAAGGGTGATCGCCAGTCGCCACAACTAAATGCAGGCGAGATCTATTCTATATACATGTTGTACCTTTGTTTTGCTGTATCTTTTTTATTATTAATGATTTTAATTAATTCATTAATCACTTCCGTGACAGAATGACTTTGCTAGCATGTAGGCTATGTTGTCATGACCCAGCCCTAAGCCTGGTAATGAATGTTAGTGTCTTGATTGTGTGAAGCTGATGCTCATTGGAAACTAAAGGGCCTAGCTGCTCATGGAATGCAGCTAAACTTCCTTCCATCGTTCGTCACAGACCTACACAGAGGAGTCAGCCAGTCCATTTGGTAAAGCAATACACATTCAGAGTGATTATGACAAAAGCATCTGGAAAACACTGTGGCGCGTGGAGCACCTTGTTCTTCTTCTTACCTAACTGTGCAGCATATGCCTGCGTGCCACCGTCAGAACAAGTATGTCTGGAAAGTGTCTGATTATTTGGGTGACACCTACAGTAAAGTTACTGGTGACACGCAGTGGGCTGAATGCACGTAACGTGACCTTGCATCCTGAGTCTCTGTGCAGAGAGGAAAGACCTAAGGTTGCGAGTGCTATGCCAAATAGGGGGATGTTTTCGCTCTCCGAACCAACAGCTTGTCAGGCGATGTCTGAACAATAACACAGTGAGATAATGTTTCGCCGGCTTTGAGTTGACTCAAGGTGATCTCAGTTAGAGGCCATGTGGCAGAGCAGCGCAGCTGTTCCCCAGAGATCTGCATGCATGCGCTGGAGGAAGGACAGAGGGAGGCTGTAGAAATGAATCTGCAGAGGCACTCTGTCTGGAGGATGTAAACACACGCTCACACAGAGAGATTGCAGAGAGATTCGTTTTGATTGTTGCTTTCTGTCCTGTTCAAAGTATTTTGTCTGTCATCCCAAATGAATCCCCCAACTCAGTATTTCATTTGACCTATTTGATCAAATCTCCCCTGAACTAGGGGGACACCGAAGAGCCCAGGTCCTGGTCATGACGTCATTGGCAGCCAAAGTATAGGTTTTCCTATTACACCTGATGATTTGTTTTATTGGCAAGCATGCATTAACATCAATACTTTCTAATTGACTATTTTCCATGGGTTTTGCAGTCGTTAGATATACTAAACGTCAACGCTAATGAGGTAGTTGCTGTCATAATTTAATGATTTCTGGGCTTTTTTCCATCTGGCAGAGGATCTGACTGAGCATCTTTGGCAAATAATGCGCTGGAAGAAGCCCATGCCAGAGAAAAATCTTTGTTGTACCAAAATCAGATCACTTCAGACCACTCAACCAACCTCCGTCATCTCATGCGTTCCTCACTGTCGCACTTTATCGTTAAAATCTCATTTCCTATCTCTCTCCTCTGTTGTTTTAGTTTTGCCTTCCTTGCAGTATTCTTGAAATCTTGAAATCTTGAAAGTTTTCATCTCTTTCTCTCTAGCTCAGTTAATGATATCTTTTTAGAATTTGTTTTATTTTATTTTCATGATTAGCAGATCTACAAACTCTGCTTTTTTTGCTATTTGTTTTAGATCAATTATAGGGCTTACGTGGTTAAGGGCCTGTTCATTGTAGCAGCGTGGAGGAGGAGGGGGATGGAGGGTTGGGCGGTAGGGGTGAGGCTCAACAGCCTTAACCCCTAGATCTCACCCTTGTTCGAGCGATGTACGTCACTCGGCTATATGGCGGAAACAGGGTGACATTTAAGAAACTAAAAATTCTCCCAACATGCAAATGAGTACAGGGCTTCCGACATGCTGGGAGCTGAATACATGTCCTGTATAATATATGCTAATTATACAATCTGGCCATTTATTTATATTCAAGCCTACAGAAAAGACATTGTCTAAGTTGATCAAACGTGGTGGACCAATGTTGGACCAACTTTTAGTCATAGTTTCCATGATCCTGTGTTTGCAGTGTATTTTTTTCTTCCGCTCTTACATGACATGTTGGTATATTGCTGGCTGTTGACTGAATAGGTGATATTTGTCAGTGGAACAACAATGTGTATCAGAGGTTTTGTTCAGAAAAGAATGATTGTTCCAGAAGGTCTGCTAGCAGAGAGACACAGACCTGCTGCTGATGGGCATTCACTCACCCACTGACCAGGCATTATACCCCTATTGCATGAACAGCCACTGCCTAAATCCAATTATACCAACCTGAAAAGACACATTTTCCATAGCCAGAAACACAATATGCATTTTATATACCCTGGTCATATCACATGAGGGAGCACATTGATGAAATGTTAATCAATAATAACCTTTTGTCCCAGATTGACCTACTTTATTTTGCCAGCACATAAAGCAAAGAAATAGATTGCAGCATAATGGGATGTGGAAGTGACTGTGTTTCAAGGTCAGAAGTGGTAGGCTGATGTGATTGGTCCATTTGAATCCAGAGAGAGAGAGAGACAGACAGACAGACAGACCATGCTCTCCAGTGTGTTGAGACTAGTGCCAGGCCTGTGCTGCTGATGCCACACCTACTCTCTAGGTCAGGATCTGGGCCAGGGTTGGAGCAGCTAGGTCACTGGGTGAGAGCATGGAACAACAGGTGTCAACAAAGCTGATGCTTTTACCACTGTGCATTTAATTAAAGGGGAATGACCTGGATTAGAAATTGACATTTGGTAATCAAGTGAGGGGTCGCACTCAGAGTGGCAAGACCTTTGAGCTTCTTTTATTTCTCCATATGCCTTCACTGCACTAGAAATTGAGCACTTTCTCTTTGATATGTACAAAACTGATATTATTTATCTATTTATTTATTCTTCCAATGTAGTTGTTATGCCAATTACTCCCTTGTGTACATAGTCCCTGTCACTGCTGTGCTAACCCCTGCTGCTTGGTCTTGGGGAGGGTGTAGACAAGCACATTTGTCTCCTCTTGGAGATACCCTGCCTGGTCCCACCCACAAACATGGCCTTTGTGGTCCCATCCACAAACATGGCCTGAGCTAGGCGCTCCAGCGAACAGTGTTCGCTGGAGCGCCTAGCCAGGCTGCAGGCACCGGGGAGGATTCGAACCCCAGTCTCCACGATGGTGGGCAGAAACTTTACCAGTTACCACTGTGCCACCTGGACACCACTTGATTATTTTTTCATGACTTTTGACTTATATTTCAAATTGTCAATGTTCACCATGTGGCAAGGTTCCCCCTGTTATGAGTGATAAATATTTAGGAACTGAAGGATTTTTTATGTTGTGGCATCGGTTGGAATAGGAGATATTAGCCTACAGTAAGTGAGAAGATAAATAGTTGTGTTTGCCAGCTAATCTGCTGCAAGGTCATCTTTAGGGAGTGCGAGGGATTCTCTCAGAATACACTTTAGACTGCTTTTGAACTGTGGGAGTGCACTGGTGGAGGACTGTTAAAAAGGGAGACTGTAGGATTGAGCTGTTGGCAGGGTGCCCATGGAGCACATTCAACCCTCCACAGATAGCTCTTTGTCCTCGTCTCTTTTGCGCAGCTGCTAAACAACCGTAAGACAAAAGCATCTGGGGCTCCCCGTCACACTAATAAGAAGTGTTCACCATATGAAGAGCTGAGCTGAGCCGAGCTTCGACAGCTTCGGTCCATTTGCACGCAGCCAACGGCTACGTGTCGAGATGTATTGCAGACTTTTAAAACGTGAACCTGTGTAACCCTCTTACTTCCTCCATGCCTCCTCAGGGCTCTGTGAAAAGAAATCCTTTTACTGATTTGGTGTACATCCTTAGCAGCTGTAGTAGTAGTTGTGTTTAAGAGAGAGAGCATGAGAAAGAACTAGAAATAAGCTAAACAGAGCTGTTAGTGTCAAGCAAACCGGACCACCATCAACAACACTATGAATTCCTGCTCCACAACGACCTCCATTCTTCAGAAAGCAACAGCTGTAAAAATGAAAGACACTACTCACATCTCGCATCTCGGAAATCCTAATATACACCTACAGTAAGATATTTAAAGACTTTTTTGTGACAACGGGGTCACAAAGGCCCATCTTATGTGCATACAATGAACATTTGTTCCTCTAGTGCTTCTGAAAACAGTGCAGCTCATCTTGGATGTTGCGTAACATGCACATGATGCTTCCTTACTCATATTGTGGGGACAGTGCCGCATGTGACATCCTGGAACTTGTGTTTTGAGAGGGCAATGACCTTGATGGACTCACTGTCCAGGAATCTTCTTTCTGTTCAGCGAGGCTTCCAGGCAAGACTTGAATTCTCCGCTTATCATCCTCCAGAGAATGCGTTGATAGGCATGAAAAGGCACTTCTGTCAAGCAGATGAAAATCTGGAATGGCCGATTATTTTTCCCGGATAAAAGCAACAGCTGCAGGAAACCCAATAGCCGGGGGAGGGTGTCAGTGGGGAGCGTTCGGTTCACAGACTTTCGGGATCGAGGAAACGGCGTGAAAATGTGTGCGCCTAATTTGCTTGTTCATTAAATCTGTTAGTAAATGAACTTTGAGCACTTCAAGGACAAATAAAAGTCTGTCTCCCAAGGGCAATAATGTGTTACATTAATGTCATCGCCACACCTGTTGCTTCAGTATTAGAGGGTTTCGTGTCACTTACGGTTGCATTACAGAGGAAATGAGAAGTGAAAATATCGCAGGGCTCTGAACCAAGAGAAAATTAACCAAATGAACCCTGACGTCCATGTTCTGGGGAATGTCATAATCTGCCGAGGGAGGCGAGGGAGGTAGTCCATCAGAGGCGGCGCCACCAGTAGGTGAGCTTGTAGATCGGCTATTTTAGATCGGCTATTTTCAGCAAACTCATTTGGTGTAAAGGAAAAATAGAAGGGGACCAAGTATAGACCCCTGGGGTACCCCAGTCAACTGAAGTGTGAACCCACCACAAAAGTGCATGGCCAGTGAGAATGGCTACATTCATTTCAACATGGAGCATCCGTGCGCTTATGCTTGCGCATCCTGTGGGTTTCCTGCTTAAGTGGTTAATACAAACTAGCAGGAGGAGGGGGGATCCCAGATGTTCTGAAATGCAGCTTGATCCCATTATTACTACACAAAGACCAGGGGAGAGCGGTTAGCAATGTAGAATATCATATCTGCACCACCACGGAGGGGTCTCGGAAGTCATCTTAGCTTTTGACCTCCACGCTATGAGAAACTAATACAATAGAGGGGCCACAGCTGAGGATGGGAAAGAAAGACGTTGGTGAAGGAGGTTGAACATCTGGAGTAACACGGAGCTTCGCTCTCACAGGGGTTGGAACAATAAAAAAAGCTTTGTAGAACTAGACTGTCAACGGTGCACCTTAGTAACCAGATACACATGAAATATCCGAGTAAGTGTTTCCTTGCCAAATGCCACGCTCAAGCTGTGGTGTGTGTGTGTGTGTTGTTGGTCTATGCGTAATGCATTTCGCACACTGTACACAGTAAAATCCAGAATGCTCATTTAACTGAAAGTGTACAAATGGACCTGTAAGAGTGATTGGACTATACAGTCACCACTGAGTATGACTGTGTACTTTGTTTTTACAGTATAGCCTTATATCAATAAAGTAATGATGACCCTGCCTCTCACAGGTCAGCGGTGGACTGTCCTCTACCAACCCGCGACAGTAAAATCCCCAGTGTTAATTTCTCCATTTGTAACTCTGAGAATGTACAAGTTACATGTGGACATTCTCAGAGTTAAATTCTCACTGAGTATCTTGCTGTCTACAGTACCAATTAGCAATTAGGTCCCATCTCTTTCTAGTGACGCTCGTTGTGCCCCTGTAACGTTATTATGTTCCACTGGAAACACTCTCACATGGGTCCGTCACATCAGTTGGGTCCTACAACATGGCTCCCACTACCATCGTGACTGTCTGGACTTGCACATTCTGTGCTGGGGTGGAAACGTCAGGTCGGACGCAGGGTCTCAGAGTCGGACCCATCGGACGCCAAAGGAGTGACCCTCGGCAGGACAATGGCATTAAAGCGATCCATGTTGTCAGCTGTTGTCATAGTGTTGATGGTGAATCCTGACACGGCTGGTGTGGGGGTGGGGGGGTGGGTCAGGCCTGTTGAGAACCCTGGCTAGGCTGAATGAAGAAGGACCCCCTCCACACGCACACACGCACACACACACACACACACACACACACACACACACACACCCCTTGTCCCTCTCCAAGGCTAGAATAGGGTAAATTTAGGGGTCAGAGGTGAGAGGTTGGCAGTGTGACGTGGAAAACAATGGGGCTGGCTGGGGCTGGGAGAGAGACGGAGAAAAAGACCCCAGCAGCTGGGAGAAAAAGAAGGGTGGAGTGAGGGGTAGAGATGGAGACGGGGGGGCTTATGGGAAGCCCCCGAGATTAGTCGAGTCTCTGCTGTCTTCATGCCTCTGTGGTTCATTACGTCTCTATTGTGTGTGTGTGTGTGTGTGTGTGTGTGTGTGTGTTTGCGTATCGGCATGTGTTTGCATGTGTGTTTGCCATGCCCATGTGCCCTGCCTGTGTGACAAGTGGGAGAATGAAAGAGCTCCTTTCCCAACTTAATGTTATTCACCATCGCAGCAGCTGGAGCGTGAGAACCTCTGGGGTGCAAACATTTCTGAAGTCATGAGAAACACGAAGCACATATGGAACCTGGAACATCGACAACCATAAGAAATGTCACGCACTCAACAATATTTCCAGAAATGGAACGGCTGCACTGTTATATAATCTGTCACTCTCACATATAAGCATGGCATAATCTGCCACTCTCTCACAAATCAGCTTGTTATTGTTTGTCTTTCTTCTTAATTTTGCTTGGTACAACATGTTTTATTCATCATGCCATTGTGTGTGTTTCATAAGTAATGTTATTGTTACTAACATATCTTCATCAAATTCATGGCTCTTTACAAGTATTCCACAGGAGTAGCTGGCTCTCCTCCAAACCAAGGTCTTATTTATGTATTTATTTTTGGGGCCTTTGTCAAGCCTTTATTTGACTGTGCCAGTGGAGAGAGACAGGAAATACAGAGACGGGGTAGGCCTGCCTACACACTATTTACTCCTCCTGTCCTGCTAATATCTCTATAATTGGAGTGAAAATATTTTCAATACCTGTTATGTTAGTCTCTCAAGACATAAAGGCCGCTCAATGAACGGTTGCACAATCAGCTAAATATAACACAGCTAAGGATGATAGACAATGTATTTAAAGGATTAACTTTCCTTTGGTGAGATTTATTCCTGCCCCTAATTATGTCCAGCACCATTGTTTCAGACAGTTGTAATAGGCACGCTGTATCAGAATGACTGATTGGCTGGGTGGGGGCTGATCATAGTCGTTTGTCAGCGGGGTGGAGCTCATTTGTAGAGCTGCTGCTGCTGAGGGTGGATGTGCTTTCCTCCCTTGAGAGATAAACCTGATTTGATACTTTGTGTTTTTCTTTGATCTGTAAGCTGACGACGAGTTGCGATGCGTCGTGAGCTTATAGATTGGCTATTTTCAGCAACACCATTGTACGATGGAGTATAAATTAAAGAGTGTGGAAGGGACAGTCTGAGTCAGATTAGAGGAAAAGAGAGATTACAACATGTAATCACAGCATGGGGGCCGTGATGATTACATGTTCCATGCCTCTACATAAGGAGAGCTATCTTGGAGGATAGTGTGAGGTTCTTAATCTGAAATAAATATGAAAATGATCTTTTTGAGAAATGTACAAGTACTGTATGTTGGCAAGCGAGAATACATATATTGAATGTACAGTATTATGTCTGTAGGAGAATTATTGAGGTTTCTGTAACCCTAGCTTTTGATATGTGATATAGTGAGGTATTGAGGCCTTTCCTGCCAGTAGAATGGAAAATCTCATATGTTCTTTCAGTGGGTTCTTTGATTCCAGTGGAATTATTGAAAGAGCCGCATTTAGCTATGTGGGCTAAACTGTATATTATATGCCTTATTTATTCTGATAGCCTTATGTTCTCTGGGGAAATGAAATTCTGCAGTGTTAATTTCCTTGGCAAACTAGAGTGACAATAACTTAACTTGGAGAGGTGCGTACATGTGTACTTGGTTAATCTATTGGGGTGGTAAAGTCTAATTTGTACATTGTTATATGACAAAGCAATGTGATCTGATCGCACAACATACATCATGCCTTAAACATGATACACCATAATGAGACTGGTGCACCTCCAGAAGAAAGGCAACGTTTAAACATTCATGTTGTCTTGCTCTACCAGGAAACAATAGTTTGTTTTTGTTTTTTTCCCCACACAATGATGTTCATGACCATATATAAACAAATAGCAAAATATACTCCAACAACAATGAGAAATTGAATTGACTGCTTTCCATTATTACTAAGTTCTATTAAAAGCAAAACAAAAAACACCCATTCTCCTATTTCAGTCTCTCTCTCTCTCTCTCTCTCTCTCTCTCTCTCTCTCTCTCTCTCTCTCTCTCTCTCTCTCTCTCTCTCTCTCTCTCTCTCTCTCTCTCTCTCTCTCTCTCTCTCTCTCTCTCTCGTTTCTGCTATCCCAGCCCATAATTGTTGTCATGACTCCAGCATGAAAGTCTTGTTGCATTGGGTTTTTCCACCCGTGCCAATGTTCCCCAAGTCATGGTGGCAGTTCCAAGGTAGAGAAGGAAGCCTGAGTAATATGAAGCATCTGTGCCTCGCTGAAGCAAACAGCGTGACCAGTCCAAAACCACAGTGGCGGTGAAGGTGCCAGAGAGCCAGAGTCTTCAAGTCATTTTTAGAGGAAAAATATGGCCGCTAAGCATCTCTTGAGTGTTGCTTCCTTTCCAGACCTAGCACGATAGCACCAAAAACATGCAATTATAGAAGTGCTGAGTCAGACGTCCTGGGGATTATTTGGTCAAACACTAGCAATTACAGTGAAGGGAGAATTCCAACCAGAGAATAATACAACGGAAGGTATTTACATGCCAAACCATAGAGCTATAGCATGTCTTGCAAGTGGTTAAAAGAGAATACTTGCTAGGGCTTTTTATTTAGCAACACATTGCGTGAAGCTGGTGGGTGGCATGTGATGATGTTATCTCATGCCCTTACTACCCCACTGGACTTGGGTGAACAAGATTTCTTCCCCTGCCTGTTTAGTTGCTCGTTCAGAGAAATCTCCGCTTATTGATAAGTCTGGGAAATCTAAACTAATTGAATGGGCTTGGATGGTGGATAAAACCAGCACTAACCTACAGTACTGCTTTGAAACCCAATCCTGATAACGTTCACTTCCAATATGGGCCGCCCTTAATTATTTAAAATGGTTTAAATAGCAGATCTACAAGCTCATAACACATTGTGATGTGACACGTTGTGAGCTTGTACATCAGCTATTTTTGCTATATGTCCACCACGACAAAGTATATAGGGCTTAAGTGGTTAATGTTCTTTAGTTGAGCTATACTGGGAAGCTCCTTTGTGTGGATGTGTGCATGCTGAACAAATATTGGATGAGTAAGAGTCATGGTGAAATCTAACCGCTTAAGGAATTAAAACAACAGCAACACAGCAGCACTATTTTTAGCCAGCTCTTTAGAAATCCCTCAAACATAAACAGTTTCTCTGCACTCCTCAGATTAAGTTATTCTTTCCATTGTGTTAAGAATAGTGTATGCGGCAAGGCAGTTTGCTTTGCAATAGTCAAGGCATGTGACATTTTAAATGCAGATCGCTCTTGAGATGAAAGCTGTAAACAAACCACAAGTTTCAAATACACTATTCTTCATGGCATAAATCAACAGGCCTCGGATTCAGAGTCTTTGCTGAGCGTACTGTCTTTTGTCTGACATCGCAAACAGGAAGTAATAGCCTCATTACGAGGATGCCCATTGCAGTTTCACCTCTTGTTCTCCAGGCGTCTTGCTGTAATGAATGAGGACAGTTTCTCTTTAATGGCCAAGCCTATCAGCAATATATGAAGAGGAATTATCTCTTGGGGGCTTTAGACAGTGCGTTTAGTCATTATGGGGCAGTATTAGCTGGACTTCTGTCTCCTGGGATGTGCTGGGAGCATAAGACCTGATCTAGTATTACTCACATGGCAGACTTTCATCTTCTGTGAAAGTGTCTAATTTGCTTGGAACAGCTTTGGGAGCATTTTTCGTAGATGAGTCTACATGTGCTTGTTGAAATTAAACGTACTGTATATCATGTAGACCTTCACTTGTTTCTGTTCTTGTTCAGGCTCATGGTGTAAATAGGTCATCAAACAAGTGAATGGGTCTGTATAATGGGTTTGTGGACTAGCCTTTTTGTGAACAAATCAATGGCTTGGATGCCAAACGTGAAGTCAGAAATATAGAATGCATTGACGTATGAATGGGGCCTACATACCAAACTAGGTCAGTGATGCAGTTAGTTTCAGGCCAGGGAGGCCCTCAGCATGCCACAGTACAGTAAGATCAATTCATAACATGCAACATAACATGTTACACATAGTAGAATTGTTTGAGGGGAGGGAATACTCTCATGCTTTATTTGAATAATTTCCCAGTTCTGATTGTCAAACATTTTCAAGTACGTTGTTTACTAATATAATAATAATATATAATAAGTACAATTTTCTCTGGTCTTCTTCAAACATACATTGTACTGTAAATGTACATTCAATTGTCCAAACCTGTCTCCTTGACTTGCTTTCTGCTCAGTTTAAGGTGTTGGCATGGCGAGTACTTTTTTTTTGCAGACTGTATTGGTGTGTGGTGATGAATGGTGTTCAGGCTCAGGCATATCGGCCTGGCTCCATGAGAACTCCTTCCTCTGTATGGGCCAAGCAGGGCGCAGATTCCTCACGGGTGACTGAGCACAGAGGAGCATTCAAACCCGCGGTCTCACCGCATAAAGACTGACCCACAATGAGCCCTCCGTCATTTGACTATAGGCCTCATCATCATTCAGACTGTGGCCTTGACAATGGGGGTGGCACTGTGTCTTAAGGACTGAGCATGACGTGCTCACGCTATGCTTTGCTTCTGCCACCTATATGGTTATTCTCACAGCCATTCATCCAATCACAGCTGTTTCTCTGCCCTGCACACTTTTTTTTTTGTTTGGTGAGACATTAGAGGATGAAAACCGATGTATGTTGGTTAAGGAATTACTGCTTTTCGCTATTAATGCGTTATAAATGTGTTGATGACAATCCAATCAGTGACGCCTTGACTATCAGCTATCAAAGAGGAAGATTTGACTCACTGGCTCACGTATTTCATAAGATAATTATCAGGCTCAGCATAATGCTGAAGCTTATTGGCTAACTCTGCATTTGCAACGGGCTATGGTACCCCCCCACGACCCCCCCCCCCCCTTCTCTCTCTACAAAGATAATGTCAACTCTCATGGTGGTTTTACAGGGCTGACAGCGAAGAAGCTGGCAGATTAGAGTGTTGGCGTTTGCTGGGGTGGGATCCCTGCTAAGTTCACTTCCCTGACCCCGGAGGCACTCCTCCCCTGCTGCTTACCCCCCCCCCCCCCCCACTGCCCTCCCCCCGCCGTCGTGAGCTCTGGTATCCGTGAGAAGACCCCACTGCAACACAGCACTCCGGCCAGCGCTCCCCTCTGAAAGCCCTCTCCCTCATTAGCATGCCTCAGGGGTCTCCTCCTGCCTGCAAACACAGCCTCTCCTCCTCCGATGTCTCCCTCCCTCCCTCCCTCCCTCCCTCTGTCTATCTTTCCGCCCTGTCTGTTTGTGCTATACTCGCCGTCTCGGGTTGCCGCTTCTCACCATATCCTCGTTTGCTCGTTTGTTATTTTGGCCTCCTCTTCATGTTGTCCCCCTTCTGTCCCGCTCTTCTTTTTTTGCCCTCTTCAGTTCCTTGTCCGCGTCTCTGCCTGCCCTCCCCGGTCCCCTTGTTCTCTGGCTTTCAGACACCTCTTCCCTCATCTGTTTGCACTGAGCTGTCCCTCCCTCTCTCTCTCCTCGCGCGGCGGAGAGGTGGTCAGCCTTCCCTTCCTGTGTCCTTTCATGTGAGTTGGTTAAAGTCACCAGATGGAGGGAAGACAGCAGTCAGAGGTTGCTAATGAATGCTGCAGGAGCAGGGGGCATATGGTGCAAATCAGAGGATGAAGGGGTCAGGCTCTGCACCCCCACAGCCCCCCCTCAGCTCCCACACACACACAGCCCCCCCATTCAGCCCCCTCCATCCCTTGTGCTGTAGTCAGATGGGAAATAGAGGAAGGTGATTGTGGGGCTGACATGCATTCTGCCCCTGCACACACATAAACACACACGCACGCGCACGTGCGCGCACACACACACACACACACACACACACACACACACACACACACACACACACACACACACACACACACACACACACACACACACACACACACACACACACACACACACACACACACACACAGCACAGAGTAGGGCTTTCATCCACTGAGCAAAAGGGGAGGGCGACTCTCCCACACACATCCCTTCCTGTGATGTAACAAACCCCATTCTCACTGGGCATGCAGCCCCTGATTGCCATTCATGGTGCCACTCTGAGACTCAGACAGGGACGCCTCAGAAGAGGGAGCGTCCTCAGGGGGTGGTAAAGGGTTTGTGTGTGTTTGTGCACCGGCCTATGTGTGTGTTTGTGCACCGGCCTGTGTGTGTGTGTGTGTGTGTGTGTGTGTGTGTGTGTGTGTGTGTGCGCGCGCGTGCATGTGCATGTGCATGTGCATGTGCATATGCATGTATACAATATGTCTCTGTACCCAAACTGAGTCCCCCAAACACCCAGTGCAAATAGGACAGACGCACAATCGTTCCTGTGCAATTGGATTGCATGTGACGTATGGCCGGAGCAATAGGTTAACAGGCGGCGTGCACAGAGCTCAGCCTAATCCTGTCTGACAGGAAGAGCCCTTGCATCTATGATCTTGGAGAGGAAGAGTGACATACAGGGGAGACCCTCAGCCCTGCCTTGAGTCAGTCATTCAGGACAGAGCGATAGGGCGGAGAGAGAGAGAGACAGAGTGGTCGGTTAACGTGCGAGGGAGGACAAGAGCAAGTGAAGGAGGGCGAGTGTGTGTGGGGGAGAGAGAGAGAGAGAGAGAGAGAGAGATAGGAGGAGAGAATATTGCTGAAAGGAGGCATTTTTGTAGGATTGGATAAAAACAACCATGGAAACTACATCAGAGGAGAACCAAGAGCAGAGCCTGGACAAAAGAGGTACCAATGAGCACCGACAAAGAGACAGTTTAGTTCTTTTCACTGCTTTGTTTATTGGGGCTTTAACCTACTTGAGCAGGCATGGTTTCACGTCACACAATAGAAGGGAGACTCTGTTCAGCAGGGGACTCATTCTTAGCCATTGTCTCAGGGAATTTCTCATTTGCCCATAGCTTCACTGCAGACTCTTCTACCGGCAATGTGATGTGAGTGGAACTGTTGATATTTCACTTGCACCTCGTGCATCATGCAGCGTCGCAGTTGAGGGCACGCTTCAAGCGTTTTCTGGAAACTGCTGTCTGTATGCTTGTGTGTGATCTATTTACTTTCTGCCTCTTTGTTGTTGTCACATCTGTCCATGTCTGCAGGATGAGGAGGGATGTTTGAGATTCTCACTGCTACTTCCACTATTAAGGACAAAAACTGCCGCCGCGTCAATAGTAAATCAATGAATCGATCAGTCCTCGGGGCATGTTTCTGGGGGGGGGGGGGGGGGGGGGTCGATGATTAATGAGGTGCATGAGAGGCTGGCAAGGACAAAGACAGCGAGACACATTAGGGAGTAGGCATCCTGGTCCCACGCGCTGACAGTAATGATGATGATACTCACACCATAGAGAAAGGGAGAGAGAGAGAGACAGCAAGAGAGGTTCCACTATTGGGGAACAAAATGCACTAAGTAGTTACAAACATGCAACCCCCATTGTTAGAATCAACAGGATTCATTGATCCTCTGCTCTTTGAGCGGACTACATCCAGGTCAGGATAATGGTGACACTGTTCCACGCACACATTCCCAAGTAATGATGCCAGTGTCAGTGTGGTTATGACTTTTATTAATGATGTGGAAGTTGTTGTTTAGAATGATGTTCAGAACATCACATTTTTGTTGTTCAGAATGTTGTTCAGAACATCACATTGTTGTTGTTCAGAATGTTGTTCAGAACATCACATTGTTGTTCAGAATATCACATTGCCTTCATTGTGTTTTGAGCTGTCTGATGGAGTTCAGAGTTTTGAAATTCCATTTGAAAGGAGTGTTGCTCTGGATCGGCTCCACTGTTGGCAAGGCTACAGAGGAAAAGGAGGTTTATTGCAATTTGTTTAGCATTGTGCCTTTGTTTACCACATGCATACACTCATAAAGACAGGCACGCGCATGCATGCGTGCGCGCACACGCACGCACGCACGCACGCACATAAACTCTCTCTTTCTCTCCCTCTCTGTCTATCTCACACTACATTTAGGAGCTATTGTGTCCATTATTACCCCCTTACTGGTGATGATTAACCACTTAAGCTCTAGATACTTTGTCGTATGACAGAAATAGCAGATCTACAAGCTCACAACATGTTGCAATGTGAGGTGTTGTGAGCTTGTAGATCTGCTATTTTTGCTCTTTTTGTAAATAAAACGAAATATTTGGAGGGGGAAAAAATGAAAATCTGCCCAAAATAGGGACGCCAGTGTTAATGTGGTTAAACATAGTGTGCATCATGCCACCATCAGCTCTGCAGTCTGCATCTCTCATGCAGCCATGGGTGAGCTGCAGTCACAAGCCATTAGCTAACAGAGTATATGTTTCCCTTGTAAGATAAGTAAACAGCAGGATCGCTTCAGATGAGTTTGGAGGGTAAAGGCCCCCCCACAACCCCCCTGAGAATGGCTATAGCCATTAGCGTGTTTTAAGTGGCGTTCCTCTGCATGTGTGGAGTGTGGAAAATCAGAGTACTTCTCATAAATGGTGTTTTGGCGACTCTCCCCAGCAGAGCAACAACAAACAGCAACACATCGCATTAGCGGCGAAAAAAAATCACATCTGCTAGTAATGATGTCTGATTTAGGACTTCATCTTGGTATTAGCTGGTTAGAGTTGCCTTGAAGCCTTTTTTTTAATGGTTAAGAACTCAGTGGGGGAGACAGAAGCAGAAGACTTGGGTTGTCCTCATCATAAAGAGAACTGTGCGTGTGTGTGTGTGTGCGTGTGTGTGTGTGTGTGTGTGTGTGTGTGTGTGTGTGTGTGTGTGTGTGTGTGTTCGCGCACACAGGTACTGTAAATAGTGAGACTGTGTAGAACGTAGGCTCTGTTTACATGGCTCTTTCCAGTGACGGTCCCAGCTGTTGGAAGATTGCAGCGGTCTGGCGCTTTGTAATGCTGTCAGGCTGTGTTCACGTGATGGGTTCGGTTGCCGAGGGGATGGAAGGGGTTTTGATGAATCTGGGCCAGCTGTGTGTGTGTGTGTGTGTGTGTGTGTGTGTGTGTGTGTGTGTGTGTGTGTGTGTGTGTGTGTGTGTGTGTGTGTGTGTGTGTGTGTGTGTGTGTGTGTGTGTGTGTGTGTGTGTGTGTGTTAGGGGGAGGCTTGTGTGTGATGGAGTGGTCTGAGGAGCATGGGAGCCATGGTGATGAGACATAGCAGTGCAGTTTTGGGGGACCTGCTGGGTCCAAACCCTCCTCCTCTCTGTGTCTCTCCCCATGTTTGCCTACACTGTAAAATCCTGACTGTTAATTTAAATCAGAGAGTGTCCAAATATAACCAAGTGGACCTGTACGGGTTTGGACACACTATGTAACCTTTGTTTGTGAATTTTCAATTTGTATGCTAGAGTATGTTAATAAAATAGAACTTATATACAATTGTATTGTTTTTGTATTTGGTCTTCCTGCTCTTCTATTGAGACATTTATATGCTGTGGTCAGGTTTGACCACTATACTGGTTGACAATTTCTCCCCTGAGCAAGCAGGCAGGCTATATTAGCTCAGTGGTAAAAAATGTCAGCAGTTGTGCAGGGGAATCTGGGGTAAGGACATAAAACTTACAGAGTGAAGCTCTGAAGTCGTGAGCTTTTCCCATTATATGAGTACATTTTTTACCATCACAGATATGAACACTCCAGATTTCTGACACACGGTATCCTCCTGGAGGAGGGGGGGTGTGGTTGGTTGTGTGGGGTGGGGTGGGGCGGCTTCTCAGTGCCCTCACTGCCCACCCATCTTCACCCACCGTATAGCCCCCGCCATTGTGTCCGTGCTGTGTGTTGGGCTCACAGTAGTGTTGATTTTGACAGCAAATTTTGATTTAGTTTTATTTCATAGTCTTTTGAATAAAATTCCATTTAGTTTCAGTCATGTTTTAGTCATCTGAAATGTTTTAGTTTTTCTCTAGTTTTAGTCGACTAAATATCATAAGTAGATTGTAGATCTGCTATTTTCAGAGCGCAACCAACATAAAATGACTTGTCTTTTAGTTCTACTGGATCTCTTCTCCACTAGTCCCTCACTAACATTTTAGTCTAGTTTTTATTTGTTGACGAAATTGTGAATATAGTCATTGTAGCTTAGTTTTTTATTTCCTTTTGGAAAAAAGGTAGTCGACGAACATTTTACGTCATAGTTTTAGTCGACGAAATCAACACTGGCTTACAGAACAGAGGTCTGCAGCGCCGGTGACTCTGTGAGGGGGGTGGGGGGGGGTCTGTCCTGCTGCAGCCACGCGGGCCGGAAGAGCAGGGCAGTGGATCGGCGGTGCTCTGAATGGCCCCCGAGAGCCCAATGTGATGAACAGCACTTACCACTTCACACACTGGCTCTTTGTATCACAGCCTTCCTCTCTGTGTGTCCCTGAGGGAGAGTCTGTCCTTCTGTCTGTCTAGTTTATCACTCTCTCTCTCTCTCTCTCTCTCTCTCTCTCTCTCTCTCTCTCTCTCTCTCTGTCTCTGTCTCTGTCTCTCTCTCTCTGTCTCTCGTTCTCTCAGCATCACTCTCCCTCCCTCTGCATCACATTTAGCTCTCTCTGCCCCTCTCAGCCTGCTTGTGATCCGAGGCCACAACAACTGCAAAAGCTCGAGACCGTCATTAAAACCTCAGCCACAACAGATTGTCCCCGTCTCTTTCTCTGTTTTCTTCGGCCTTTGTTTATGTCTCTGTTTGTTTCTGTCTCTCCCCCCCCCCCCCCCCCCCCCTGCTTTCATTCATGTGGCGATGAGATGTTGAGCGGAGAAGAGTCTTGAAGTGGCCCTTGAGGTCTAAACGCCGGCAAATCAGCCGGGGCCTGGCTGGGAGCATGTGAAAGTCATCAAAGAGGAGGATTCAAAGAAAGATCCAATGTGATTCTCATTTGCAGCGCTCCGTTCATTTCAGAGCGTGCCGGGCAGGCCGGCTCCATTTTGTGCGCCTGCGTGCACGTTGTCATCCAGTGAGTAAACAACTCCTGCTGACCTGATCACCTGCGGGGGAGGAGGACTGCTGTACAGGACTGTAATATCCTGTATGCCGTAAAGTGAAGAAACAGAGTCTTTTCTGGTCCCCGGGGGAGCGGAAATTGCTTTCACAGCTTCACCCTGCTGATTGCTGCTCAGATGGCTTTGATGAGCGCACCAAGGGGGGGGGGGGGGGGTAGGCAGGGACAGGAGTTAAGTGTTGCTTAGGGATACTTCGACGACACATATACTGGGGTTGAACCTGCTACTTTCCGATTCCCAGACGGCCTTTCTACTCACTCATCTACGTTACTGTAGTGTCTTATACTGTAGGCCTGTGTTGTGCAAGTGTGAGTGTACACAGTAAAATCCTCGGTGACTTTTTATCCATTTGTAGCTCTGCGGGATTGTACGAATGTAACCAAATCCATTTGGTCCTGTATCATATCAGAATATGTGATATAGGCTGCCTGACGATAGTAATATTTCTATAGCGATCCTAAGATTACTGCAGGAAGCCCAGGTTCACTGTAAATCTATTCACTGGGATAACCAATGAACATTAGTCCAATCTACCATCTATAGTCCTTTGTGTATGAATGCTAAAGACTTTGTGTCGAGCTTTGATGTTTTTTTTTTGTCTCGCTCATTAAGTAACAAGAAGAATTATTTTACAGTGGTCCTGTGTGAACAGAGGATCATTCGTGAGGTCACTTAATCGTTAAATCCACGTTAGTGGGTCTTTCCTTGTGCCAGTGTTGGTTCAGTTAGCCAAAACAGTATTATTACTAACGAGCCAACATGTCCACTCCAGCTGTGAAAATACCACCTCAGATTTATAGAGTTATTAAACATAACACCCAGTCAGAGGCACAAGGCTTCTCCATTGAGAGAAAAAGATCTTTGTTCATGACAGCAACGCCTGTGTGTGTGTGTGTGTGTGTGTGTGTGTGTGTGTGTGTGGGGGTGTGTGGGGGTGTGTTGGTGACATCATATACAGCGTTATCATGCGTGTTTAAACCAGTAACCCACTACGGGCTTGGAATTTGGAAAGCAGGCCACTGTGGTGTAGAGGACGGAAATCAAATGGATTGTCCATTGATTGGATCGTTAGCTTTTAGTGACGTACACGTTCCGTCTCGTGCTGGACCATGTTCGAAACGAATGGCAAACATTGATGCGTCGTTCTGACCTCCTCTGTGACAGGAAACTGGGGCATAGGGTCAAGGTGTTGCTTCATCACAGCATCAACTCATTCAAGCACACAGCCGCTTAGTCCCCAAGGTAGAGATTCACTGTTTGTTCAGTGCTACAGTTTGTGATGCATTTACTTGTAGGATATAGGTCAAACTGTGGCAGCGACACATTTTCACAGTCAGATCCATTTGGATGGAGGTCGTCACACGATGCTGACTGCCTGTCATGATAATGTCACGGCAAACAGGGCCACACTAGCTTGGTTTTCAGAGTGTTAATGTAATCAAAGCCATGATGCGTTTCAAGGCAGCGTTGGAAACCAAACAGATGCTTAATGAGTCAGACAACCTTGCTCGCTTTCTAAATGAAGCTTGTCAGAACTGTCAACTTGTAGTTGTACTCCACTGAATCCATCATAATATCAGTGTGACTGGCGTTATTGCCTCTGTCACTCATGAACCATTTTAATACAGGCGTAATTTGGCTGCAGATAAACCGTTGTCACGCCTCACATCAAAAAAAGGATTGAAATCTCTTCGAGAGGGATTTGTTACATCCCTCTCGAAGAGCTCATGGGTGTGAGTGCAAATATGGAGCCTTCTCAAGCCAGATCTAAAAATCACCCGACCCAACCATTACAAGAGCAGAGCGTTTCGCCAGATTGTTTTTATTTCATGTTTAGAATCAGTGGTTCTCAAAGTGGGGTCCAGGGACCCTCGGGGTTCATTGAAAGGGGTTCCAAATGGACCCTTACAGGCAGTGGTGGAAAAAGTACTCAAATGTTTTACTTAAGTAAAAGTATCAATACTGCAATGTAGAAGTACTCCGTTACAAGTAAAAGTCCGGAATTTACTTGAGTAAAAGTACAAAAGTATTGGTATCAAAATGTACTTAAAGTACCAAAAGTAAAAGTACTAAAATGTTTGAAAATAGCAGATCTAGAAATAGCCTAAGTATAAAATAAGGCTAAAGTGGTTAACGTGTGTTTTATAATGTAATAATTTAGATCTGCAAAGTAACTAGTAAGTAACATTTTCAATTAATTGTAGTGGAGTAAAAGTACATTATTTGCCTACTAGATGTAGTGGAGTAGAAGTATAGACATTTTAAAATACTCCAGTAAAGTAAAAGTACCTCAAAATTGTACTTAAGTACAGTACTTGAGTAAATGTACTTAGTTACTGCCTGTAAACTCTAAGAGTTATGGGGGTTCCTTGAAATATAAAACGCTTGAGAACCCACTGGTTTAGATCAGAATCACCAGACACAACCAATACAAGAGCAGAGTGTTTCAGCAGAGTGTTTTTATTTTATGTTTAGGCTCATATCCTGTGGAGCTGTGCTCCCATGCCTGCTCACCCTCCCCAACATGTTCATCAGAGAAATGTGGGCCGTGTTAGCGTAGCCACTCTGCCGCGGGCACACGCATTGGGTTGTAGTTATAACCTGCTGCCATGGCAACTCCTATTCACCAAGCGTGGGACAAAAATGTTTTCATCGCTCTTGTACCACACAAAGAGCCAAGATGAGCCTTCTGACTGTGAAACTATATTGCCCTGACCAGCAGTATAGTATATCTTTAAATTGACTTTGTCGTGGCAAGGGGTGCAAACACAGACACACTTTAAGTATTCTCACTTCATGCAAGAGTCAGGCAAATTATACAAATGTGTATTTCTGTGCTTGCCTATCACTCACAATGCTGTTTTAAATCGATAGAGGCTCAAATTCTTTTAACTTGTTGGCATACATGAAAGTTTCAATGTCTCAATTTCTGTCAGTGTGGTATTGTTGTGTCCTTACTTAATTGAATATAGGGACAGCAAGAGGTTCAGAAAAACTAGAACGTAGTCCCCTATTACCAGTAGGTAGTTTACAGTCAGATAATATATCTGTAATGATAGTGTAATATACTACTTTACTATGCAAACATGCCCTCAAAATGCCCCTGGTTTCCATAGGCTGCTAGCACCTGTCAGAGATGTTATATAGCCTATTCTGTGAAGGTCAATGTAGTTCTTTCAAGGCTAAAATAGTGTTAAGTAGATGAATTTGGATTACGCCGATGTCAAACAATGACTCTGGAGACTTGCTGTAGATATGAGGTAATCTGGGGAACACATAAATCTCATCCCCTTTACCGTGATGTCTTATAAATCTTAGCCTCCTGTTTTAAAATACAACATCCTCTCAGACACTTCCAATCAGGTCCACACATGTGGACCTGATTGGAAGCACATTGGTGACTGTTAACAGGTATCCACAGACTGTGCACTGTGGTGATTCAGCCTGTATCATCATCATAATAAGCTATATTATGCAAACATGGTTCACAACGTCGGGTCCAGGGACCACCAGGGGTTCAAATGGACCCTTACGGGTCTGTAACTCTGAGAGTGAACGAATGGAACCAAATGGTCCATTTGGTTACATTTGTAATTAAATGAACACTGAGGAGTTTACAGTGTGGATTGGAGTCCTACAGATAAAAATCATATCAAATGGGGGTCCATGACCTAATGCATATCAACCTGTTTTTTTATTTTTATTAAAAAGGTTGAGTCCTGTACTACTGTACAGTACAGTACATTACAGTGGACAGAACTAGGCAGACCAAACTGGCTCACTTCATTCAGATATCCTCTGATATCATGCATCGCCATTGATTTCCATTACAGCTTGGCTGACAGCCATCACACTGCCCTGCCAGCCATTATAGTGTACTTATAAATACCTGTGACAAAGTCTGATTAAATGTTAGATCAAATTGCGATAGATCTGCATTGTGCTGAAAACAGGAAGTGACCACAGACAAAGGTTATGCCATCTGGCATGCAGGCTTCAAAATAGTAGCCTATTTTGATACTTAGTAGAAGTATAAATGACTGATGAAGATGTAGCAATCAAAACGTTGTTGGTTTCCACATGCAATAAAAAGGCTTTAACTGCCTGATTGCTCCAGGACATTTTCTTCATCTTTTTGCTACATGCACCCTGGCCTGCCTGTTATAGCGGAGTTATAGCAGAGGTGCAGAGGAATTGCGCTTTACATACATGACTGTATATCTGTATCTGTATGTGATCAGCAATGAGACTGCTGTGTTATTCTGTTGAATCAACAGTTCGATGATGATGCCATTCTTCTCACTGTCAGTATCATTCCATTCTCAGTTTCCCTGAGCTTAGTTATGCTGTTACTTCTTCCTATACGTGAGTGAAGGGTAGAGAGAAATACAATCCCTTATATGGATTTCTTTGTGCTTGTCTTAACACGTGAGACTGATACATGTGAATGCAGCTGGTATGCTGTTTGGCAAAAGCTGTAAATTGTGACTAATTCATAACAGATCAGTCATGTTATCTTTGACTGAAGCTTGATTAACAACTTGGCGTCCCTATTTTGGGCATGTCATTATGGGTGAAAATGTTAAAAGATTGTCAAGAATTTGTGAAAATAGCATATCTACAAGCTCACAACTACGCATCGCATCACAATGCAACGTCTTTGCGAGCTTGTAGATCGGCTATTTGCGCCACTTGGCACCGTCGTATGGTGAAGCATAAAATATGGTGAATTATACAGTCATCTGACAATTCTTTCCTATTTTTGTTTTGTTTTTTCCATCCAGGTTGCTTCGAGTGCTGCATCAAATGTCTAGGAGGGGTTCCGTATGCGTCGCTGGTGGCCACTATCCTGTGTTTCTCCGGGGTCGCCCTGTTCTGTGGCTGTGGCCACGTGGCCCTCACGGGCACAGTAACCATCCTGGAAACCCACTTCTCCCAGGTCACCAGTGACCATGCCATGCTGACTGACATGTGAGTGACCACTCTTCTGATAAACCTCCTACTGTTTCTGCAACCACCTGGATTCTAACCCAAGTCTTCCGAAATGGGAATCCTCCGTTGGTCAAGGAAGGCAATAAGCATCTGGGCATCAGGCAGGGGTACTTTGTTATATGGATGTTGGGGTGCAATAGTTAATCAAACATGATCTATTTGAATAAAATACAAATAAAGCTCACACCACATCACTATTTGACATTTTGCAAGCTTATTGATCAGCTATTTTCGCAATTTTTCTATGACAGTGTTGTACGAAATGATGTACCACTGTTCTAATGGTGATCAGTTATCCGCAATCAGTGGAGTTTTCCTTTTCCATCACAGTCAACAAAGTGACCTCAAGATGCTTCAACCCAAGGCAGATCATTTTAATTAGGTTGAGTTCATGGGAGTTATTTTTAGACGATAAAATGTCGCACAGCTTCACCTTACCCTCAAGAACAGACCTAATATGGACTTTTGTAAGTAGCACCCATTAATCTAGACAATGAATCTGGAACGAGAGAGAGAAGAGACAGGGCCCTAGCTGCATATGTTTTATGTTGGGGTTTAAGAGTACTCTTGGAGTGCACTGTTTAATTTAAGATGTCTACAGACTGAGGCGTTCCATCTCTCAGACAGATGATTTCACCAGACGTGCATCACCTGTTATCTCTCTCTGTCTCTCTCTCTTTTTTTGTTGTTGTTGAGTGAGGGGTTTAGTGTCACTCTGCTCTTCTTTTTTGAATATATTTTCGTCTATTTTAGCCATGACCATCTGTTTACAATTCATCAGCATCAAACTGTTAATGAGTTCAAGATTCCACTCGATCGCAAAAAAACAACAATGGCATGCAAGCACTTTTCCATCGCAAGCTGTGCCGTGTCAGACGCAATAACTCCACCTGACACTTTTACCATGTCTTTCCAGCACTTGCATCGGAGGCATACAAAATTGTCACGGTTGTTTAAACAAGAGTGCTGTGGAGAACACCCCGCACGTTTTCTCCATAGCCATAAACGTACCGACTGTGGTTAAACTTACGACCGCTTTATACTTCGTCGAAGCGACGGTGTCTTGGTGTATCTTGTAGATCGGCTAATATTTCTATTACTATCAGGGACGTGCACAGATAGACTCTAGGTGGTGCTAGAGCACCTGCCCTTTGCCCTCTTGACCAGAAGTGCCCTTTTTTCAGTTTACAGCAGGGGTCTTCAACAGGGGGTCCGGGACCCCTAGGGGGTCCTCAGAGTTACTACAGGGGGTCCGCCAAATCTTTATGTGATATGATTTTTCTTTTTACCATAACCACTCGAAACCTAGCATCCCTTTTCTGAGGAGAACTTTAGCCAAAAATAGCAGATCTACAAGCCCACAACGCCTCGCAGCGCGAGGCGTTGTGGGCTTGTAGATCGGCTATTTTTGGCAAAGAGGTAGCCGGCGGTTCCGCGTGCCGTGCAAGGTGCCCTTTTATTTTTTACTTGAGCACCTGCCCCTCAAAATGTCTGTGCACGCCACTGGTAACAATACAAACCACCTTGAACCTCGAGCTAGAGCGTGCCAAAGTTTTGAGGATAAAAATGAACTTATGATAAAGAATAGTGACAATAATTGTTGTGCTAATTTTTGTGCGGCGTCGTCTGTCCTTTACAGAGTACAGTTGATGCAGTATGTCATCTACGGCATTGCCTCCTTCTTCTTCCTGTACGGCATCATCCTGCTGGCCGAGGGCTTCTACACCACCAGCGCCGTCAAGGAGCTGCACAGCGAGTTCAAGACCACCATCTGTGGACGCTGCATCAGCGGAATGGTACGTTACACCAGTGGTTCTCAAACTTTTTCATGTCAAGGACCCCCAAATGGACACTTATAAGCCTGCGGACCCCCATTTGAAAAGATATGCCAAGGACCCCCATAAGAGAAGATTTTTTACAGCTCTAGCAGTGCTTTTCAACAATTTTAATTTCAAGGACCACCCCAGCTTAACATGCATTAGGCTACGGACCCCCATTTAATGGCATTTGTACCTCTGGGTCCCCAATTCATATTGTAAAATTGATGTTAATTTAACTCTGAGAGTGTACAAATGGAACCAAATGGACCCGTTAGGGTCCATTTGGTTCCATTTGTACACTCAGAGTTACAGACCCATAAGGGTCCATTTGGTTCCTGTCCATCATTTACCTGAGGACCCCCTGGAACCCCCTCAAGTACCCCTTGGGGTCCCCGGACCCCACTTTGAGAACCAATGCGTTACACCATGCAACCACCTCCCCAGGGCTACAATAACGTAGTGGCTCTCAAACCTTTTAATTTCAAGGGCCCTCAAATGAATATGTTTATTTGACCGTGGACACCCATCTGAAAATATGTTGTGCCAGGGACCCCAACACAAGATTTGTTGTTTTCAAATGTTTTCCCAAATTCCAAAGCCATTTGACGCAAGAGCAAAATGGTCAACAGTCATCACGGTGAATGATGCAGAATTAATGTTATGTTGACCTTATTATGCTAATAACGTATACCCTCTCTGTTCTATGGCGGTCAGTTTGTGTTCCTGACGTACATCCTGGGCATTGCATGGCTGGGCGTGTTCGGCTTCTCCGCCGTGCCTGTCTTCCTCTTCTACAACATGTGGTCTACCTGCGCCGCCATGAAGGCACCCATGGCCAACCTCACCATCAACATAAACACCATCTGTGTCGACGTCCGTCAGTACGGTGAGAGAATGACACACTGTGTCCGTCAACATAACACATTCCAGCCGCATTCGTTCTACCCTAAGCCATTCTTCCACCTTCCATGTTACATTGTCAAGTGGTTCTAGTGTTCTAGTGTCTTGTCTTGTTTTGTTTTCTTCAGTGAGTCAAGCTCAGGTCAGGTTGAGGTGCAGCAGAGTTAAATAATGAGTGGAATAGAAAAACACTGTTGTCATTTCTTTCCCCTTGCTCAGCACCATCTCGAGCTCCACGAGGCAAGACCATAATAGTAGCAGTAAACCAAAACAGATGAAAATGCTCTTTGTGACATTTCATTGTGCTTTGATATGGTTATGGTCATGTGACAGTGTAACAGAAATTTTATGCAAATTAAAACCATCTTTGTGATTATATAAGAATAAAAAGCGACCGCATGCTTTTGACTCAGTAGACTTTTGGCAATCCTTAGTGTCTCATTCTGGGTTTTACTAAGACACAGTGCAAGAGATTCTACTCTGTGTAAATATAAAACCTTTCATTTCACGACTGCAGGAATTATCCCATGGAACGCTACACCAGGCAAGGCTTGCGGGGAGGCGCTAGGTGACATCTGTAACACCAGTGAGGTAAGAGACCCTCTCCCACCAGACAAATAAAACAGAAAGGCCATGCGATGGAAGCAGAGAACGAGAGTCCTATCAGTCGTGGGGGAATTCCTTGTGAGAACTACTTAACACAAGGAAATGTCAGTCCTGAAATTGAATGTAATACAGACGTTTTCTTGCCTTTTTTTCCCCCTTCAGTTCTACCTGTCCTACCACTTGTACATCGTAGCGTGTGCCGGGGCAGGAGCCACTGTCATTGCCCTGGTAAGCATTTCTCAGCCTCTCCACTCATCCTCTCCTTTTAGCCTATCCTTGCATGGTTGGTTTGTATTTGGTAGATCATGAGTGCAATGCGCCCTCTCCTCATTTCTCACATGGTTTATGCAATCACGCTAAGGGAGATGATTACACATAGTCTTTCTTTCCACGGCTCAAATTCCATTCGCTGTTCACCATCTGCTTAGAAGCACCCCGGTTCCCTTTTGCCTGATTTATACTCGCTTTTGGATCATGTGGCGCTCCGGAAATCGCAGATCTGTGAGCTTGTTAATCGGCTGTTTTCGATTTGTGAGACACCGCACGCAACAAAGTATATTAAAGGAGTAGTTCACCCAAAACATGTCTTATTTTCTATCAGTTACACACCCCATGAAGCCTTGAATTCAGGGAGATTTGTTTGTTTTTGTCGCATTCCTAAGCCAATCATTTCTCTGGTAGAAAATAAGTAACTTTTTTGGCCCTTTAAGCCCTTTTCGGATTTGACAAGGGATGGAATCAGAGTAGTAGATCAGGTCAAGGTTATTCACCTGTACAATTAGCATTTGCCTAAAATCCAGATCAAAGAAATAAATAGAAACCCAAATCTAAAATTAAAGTAAAGTGTAACAAACTAAAAGGCCTTTTTACAGATTACATATTTTACAGGCTTCTGGGGGATTAAACAGTTACAGCGTTTGCATGGACAGGTGTAAGTAGTGCAGTTGCTGATTGTGGTTTAATCCTGGACAGGGCTGGTGTAATCAGCAATTTATTTATTTACCAAACTCAGAATCAAGCGTTTGATGTCATTGATCATGAAAACAATATCTGAGATTTTACAAAGTAGGTACTGTACTAAAGCCTGATTTATACATCGTTGTGTGTCGGTGTCGTGCGCTCAACAAGCTCACAGCATGTCACGTAGCGAAGCACTGTAAACTATTCTTGGCACGCGACACCATTGTACGACTACAAACTATAAGCTAAGCATTACATGGTATTGGAGACTAGTTACTGGAGTGTTCTCTTACCCACCTTTATTCTGTTCTCTTTCACCAGCTGATCTACATGATGGCTACCACTTATAACTTTGCTGTTTTGAAGTTTAAGAGTCGAGAAGACTGCTGCACTAAATTTTAATTTCCATTAAGAGCCCAGTACGTCTTTTTTTTTTTTTTTTTTTTTTTTTTTTGGGACACCGTACTGAGTAGAGTCAGTGGCCACTGACAACAAATATAAAAAAAAACTAAAAACCTGAGAATAGAAACCCAACATCTCTGCCTTAGTATTCACATGAAGTGTAAATAGCTGACCGTACAGTATGCATCCTTTAGCCTTTGATATCCAGGGATATGCCTGTCACGGGGTCCACTGTAAAATCCTGAGTGTTCATTTAACTCAAATGGGTAAATGAACACTGAAGATTTTACTGTGTACCTGATGTGTGTTGTCTTCAGAATGGAATGATATGGTATAATTGACTGGATTGTACTACTCTTGGGGCCTTATTTTAGAGAAATATGTTACTAAAATTCACAGAAACATGCACAGCAGGAAAATCACATCAGTGTTGTTATTTATAATCCTTGAACCTAACGTTAAAAAGTTCTGTCAGCGCGTGACAGTATTTTGCACACAGTATTCCACGTTACACAGAAAAAGAATCGATCAGTTGCAATCAAAATGAGTTAAAGGCGTTGTGTACTTGTAAAATACAGACAGCTTTTGCAGATTTATTTGGTGATAGTTTTTTTATTATGAATCAGATGTACAAATAGTTTTAAAAGGAACTTATTGAACACAGAGAAATAGCTCTTAATTTTGTCCATAGACAGGAGGAGAAAAGCAAAATGATCTCATACAATGACAGTGTTCTCAGGCATTATATTTTTGATAGTGGAGGTTAGTGTTTTGGGTGAAGAAGAATTCTAGTGAAAATACAATTGTAAATGGACTTGCTACAGTAAATAGATTTAACACTGGCTAAGTGCCTTGTCCTTACATTTCTTTCGTTTCTTCACCGATAATTTACATTTATTTTTTGGTGCCAACCAGCAAAACCGCAAAGTATTACACAGAACATTTTCAGTATTGATTATTTGCAGCCTTTAAACCTTTGTCTCAAACCAGGTCCTAAACTGAATGAAAAATGTATCTACAGAACTATGACGATGTTGACAAGCTGAACAGTTGTGTATAGTAAAGTAACTGCACATATCTAGCACACCACTATGAAGGGTTAGGCCAGTACCAGGGGTAAACCTCTGCGTGAGGCCATTAGCCTCGGCTTATTTCTTCATATATTTTATAAAAGGACATTTTCCTATTTTAGAGAAGAAGGCTAAATGTATTTTTTTTCCTATGAGATCTGATGCTGTTATAGCTTCAGTTATGAAGTTGATGTTTTGTTTCATATTTTTTCCTTTATTCATTCAGAAAGTGCCATTAAAGAGCCATTTGGTTATTTTTTAACACTGAGCCTGCATGCTTACAGTTGTTCTTTCTTTGATTTGTTTATGATTACTTATACTCCATATTTCATATATTTAATTCTCTCCTACATTTTTGAAGACTGTAGTTGTTTCCTCTCTTTCTATACAAAATAAACAATCTTTGTTTACAAAATATCCCCAAATTGTCTATTTCTTATCACTTTCAGAGACAGAGAGTATAATGGAATAATAAATCATAATATTTACTGTGGTCTACAATAAATAGGCTCAGACTCACGACACTCGTGGAATTTAATTTGCTTTGTACTAACCTCCACAGCCTGCATGTGTTAACATCCAGCACCATCCCTATCCTATCCTCATCTCTTCCCCTTCAAAGTGCATTTCCCTGTAACACTGTCAGTAGCATACTAGTGACTCCAGGTGATTTCTATAATAATCTTAACAGTCAGTAATTTTGTTTGTCACGCTTTCGTGTAATGTCCTTTGACAAGCTTAACTTTTGTTTGTGATGTAGCTCTGACTTCCTGTAGCTCGCTTTGCGTCTTGACATGCTCACGGGCCATCCACCCCCACCCTTCTCTTACAGATACACTTCCTCATGATTCTGTCAGCAAACTGGGCCTACCTAAAGGATGCCAGTCACTTGCATGCCTACCAAGACATCAAAATCAAGGAGGAACGGGAGCTGCAGGATATGACATCACGCTCAAAGGAATGCCTCCATTCCTACACATAAGGATACCAGAATTCCACATGCAGCACACATGCAGACACTCAGACACTAAAAGGCTTGTTTGCCTTGCTTAAATTTACGCTCCATCGTATGATGAAGTCGCGTACTGAAAATAGCAGAAGTACAAGTTCACAACGTGTCGTGATGCAACACGCTGTGAGCTTGTAGATCTGCTATTTTCACCGTGCGAATCTGTTGTACGACAACGTGTAAGTTGGGCTTAAATTAGTCTTAGGGGTGCTCCTCTCTGGACCAAGAACACATTCAGCTACAATAACCTGCCAGTCGCACTCACACTGTGCAGTACAGTACTAACCAGGCTCCTAACAAACTAATGCATCACTGTTGCTTTCTGCACTAACTTGCCAAGAAGTGTGTTGGAACCTCTGCTTTGTGTTGCATATGTATATATGCGACGAACGCTATTGTTTGCTTTTTTTCTGGAGGAAATAGTAGCCTTGAAATATGATCTTGATTCGTCCTTTTCTTTTCTGTAACCCCCCCCGCCACAAACACACAAACACACACACACACACACACACACACACACACACACACACAGTCTTTGCTGGTGAAGCTTGAAACGTTGCACTATTCTTTTACATAGACAAAATTACATTTTGTTTTACAGTGTTGTTGGCAGTATTCTGGTGTGTGGTGGCAAGTTTCGAATAAGGGAACGCAGAACATTTTGTATATGACCCGATACTTTCTTCCTTTTTCAAATCCGAGACACAGTCCTCATTTAATTTCCCAGCACAACATGAAACGCCTTACTTAACAATGAAGAATCAATTGTAAATAAAACACGTCAGACATTTTGGATAGACATTAGATACAATCCAAGGCCTACACATTGGGTACAGCATTCCATTCTAACACAGTGCCTAGATGTGGTGTTACTGTTGCTTTCTGTAAGCTATCGTTCTTCCATTAAGTATTAGGATCAAGCACACAATACAGTTAGGTATTTTTAGTGGTCTTTGAGCTTAAATTAATAGACAGTTGAATTACCTACTACATCATTTAAATCTTTACATTTATGCAAAACATTCATGGCCTAAATAACACTACCTCAAGTACAATAGAGCCTGTAGAACATTGCAAACCACAACTTCTCCACTTATGTCAAGTATGAGCAGTTTGAATGTTACCCATAAGCCTAATTTGTACTTTGTCGTACGGCGGTGTCGCTCACCCATATGCAACACTGTCGTAAGGCAAGATATTAATTAGGCTTCAAGGTGCCTCAAACACCTGTAAAGATAATTGGAAGGAACTGCACACTCGGGCCTCTACTGCATGGCAGTTTGATTGTGGCTGTGACATCACAACTTTTGCGAAAATCATCACAACAGAATGTCAAGCATGACTTCATGAGAATAACTTGCTTTTGTAAGTGTGGACTGCTGCCAATCTTGGGATGAAAGGAGCTTTTTCAAGGGCTTTTTTGGACCTCTTTGTATTCATTTACATATTAGAACACACACACACACCACTTCTGCATTTGGATTCACAACTTGCAGCCAAAATATTAAATAGTCTAAACTACTGATGAAATCCAGCCTAAAGCCTCATTAATTTCTACTTTGTTGTATGACCATGTCCCTGGTTGAAATTAACTGATTTCAAACTGAAAGACGTGACCCATCACGTTTCAGTTGGTGAACGACATGGTCTTACAATAAAGCATAAATTAGGCTTAATTGGCACTTCAGACTGGGACAGCCTGGTGAGAGTTGAATCACACCCATTCTACTCTCCACACACTCAACTGCCAGCTTTCTTCAAACCACAACCATTTTGCAACCACTCGTCTGGCACACTTAAATATTTTGCCTAATTTATACTTAGTTGAACGACAGTGTCCTGCGGCAAAAATAGTAAATCTACAAGCTCACAACGTGCTGCATTATGAACTTGTTGATCGTCTATTTACGGCACGGGACACCGTTGCACGACAAACTATAAATCAGGCTCTATGGTGCTTCAAACTACCCCTAGAATATGCAAGTGAAATAGGTGCATAAAAAACCTTAAAAGAAATACATACTATATGTAGAGAGTATCTTCTCCCCAATTGTTCTAAACTCCCATTTGTGACAATTACATATAAATGGGGTTATGTAACAAAGTTCAAAATGTATGTAACTTGTTTTGTTACCATGGCAAATGTGTAGAAACTGTTTGTATTTAGTCACCTTGAATATTAAGTCCACATCTGGAAGACCTGCAAAACTGTTTAGATGTGAATAAAGTTGAGATGGTACAAATCAGGAATTGTAGTGATATAAACAGGTATATATATTTTTTGTTATTATTGGAGATAAAAAACACTCAAAAAAAATGAGAGACTTTTTTTTAAACTTTGGAATTGCATGTGTTTTTGATGTGCAATTGTTATAATACTGACATAATTACTTATGTAATCTTTGATTCTGTTAGATAGGAGAATTACAGGGATATCTTGTTTTTTTCTTTATTTGATGAAGAAAACCTTTCTCCAGTGATGTAAATGATGTACCATCATTTATACTTACTTAAATAGTAGGCAGTGTTTGCCTGTTTCCTCTTTTTTATTTTCTAACCAAATACAAATTAATCTACTGTACTGTATGTCTGTAGCATAGTCATTATAGATGTTCTGTAGTTTATTTTTTACCAAGTTAAAGGTATATGAATCTTACACTATGTTGTTATGTCATAGTATACCCTTATTTTCTGAGTGTCAAGGGCTTCTTTGTGAATTAATTTAAGGTAGACCATTGTGATCCTTTTTTGGCCAACGCACAGTAAATGCTCAGTATTACTTTATCCATTGTAACTCAGACTTCCAGAGTGTACAGATGTGGACCCTTACGGATCCATTTGGTTACATTTGTAAACTCTCAGAGTGAAACTAACATTAAGGACTTTACTGTGGGTGTTGTAAGTGAATATTGAGCTATTCAGTAGCAAGCCTGTGATAAGCAGAATAGTCACAGGTATACAGTGATGCCTGATTTATACTTGTTGCACATCGTGTTATTCACCTAAAATAGCCAATCACGTGTATACATACAATGGCCTAGCAGCAACATGACAGGTTTACGTACACCAATGCTATGTATGTTTGTACATAACATCATATTGCCTCATGCTGTTTCCTGTGTAATGAACCAAAAACAATAGAATCAAGGCTACCTATCAATCACCAGGACAACGATGTAGTGTCCTGTCTGACTGGAACACCCTGTATGATGTCACTCAACCAGTCTGTCAACCATTTTTATGAAAAAGGCAAATAAAATATGAATGCCACTCTGTTATGTTATGTTGTTTTCTTTTTTATAGTAGAGAGTATGCATGATGGAAAAGTCTGTCTACTTGTGTATCATCACTAATAGAGACAATGTTTAATTTGATTGACTTTATTGTCCCACATGAACACAATATGGCCTGTCGAATCCACAGGCCATATTGTGTGTGTGTGTGAGGGTTGTTTTTTCCAGTGGTTTTGTTTTGGTAGATTAAATATGAGATCCACATTTGGTCCACAGTGTGGACCAAATGTGGATGTCATATTTAAGCTACCAAAACAAAACCACTGGAATTTATTTGTGAAATTGATTTGATAAGAAAAACAACCCACACGCGCGCACGCACACACTCGCAACGTTCGGCACGGCGACTCGCTCGCCTGAGCTCGCTCGGCGGTGCCTCTCGTGGCTCAAGTCCGCTTCAGATGACGCTCCTCCGTTACAGACAAAAACTATACTTTATCGTCAAAAAAAAAGTCCGGAAAAATAGTGGTGCATTCAGCCAATCGCAAGACAGGTAGGGCGGGGCTTGGCAGAATCTCGTTACCATTAGAATTATACGCCCCTTGCCTTCCTTGGATTATTGCGCAACACTACGGCCATTTCCACATGACAAGTTTTCCACCATGTTGCGTTTTCTTTCAACTCTGCTGGCCCACAATAAGCTACCTGGGCTGGCGGAGACCTGTGCTCCAAGGAGCACATTTTTCTATGTTTTTATTTGTTTACAGTTTCTCCAAAGATACCTAACCTTACCTGTTAAATATCACTTACGGTATACACAATTTATAACTCATGGACATTTCGTTCATAAATTGATCAAAGCTGACTATTTTCAGCTAGATTTTTCAAATCAATCTTTACCTTCAAATTGATTAAAACACAAATAAGTATGAAGTATTGGCAACTTTATTTTGTACAGGGCGCAGCTGGCCTAGTGGTTAAGGCACATACCACATATACTGTAGGCTCTAATGCAAGTTCGAATCCCGAGCCTGATGACCTTTCCAGCGTAACTCTGCCTGTTTCCCGTCTCTCTCTACTGTATACCATCAATTGAGGCAGAAAAGGTTTTAAAAAATGTATATTGTTATACCGTAATGAAATTAATATGCAATCCATGGCATTGGCAATCCACTGAAAAACAAACCTTTGGAAAATGGCCAGCAGTCAAATATACCGTTAAATCATCTCTTCATGTCCTCTTCTCTCTTTCGTCCACACTTCACCGCTTCTTCAAAAGCCTGGTCAGGTGCACATGGTGTTAAATCATCAATCATCTTTTATTATCTATCATCTCAACAAAACAAAGTAAAATAGCTAGAAGCCATTATGGGGGAACTTGTTCCACAGCAAACAACTTCAGTTTAGTCATATGATAGATGTGTTCTTCTGAGCTGCAATATATTGTACACCTGCCAGCATGAGACTGTGATGTACTGTATGTAGATGTATTGCATGAGACTGCGGTATGTATGGATGTGATGCATGAGACTGTGGTGAGGATGTATTGCATTTATGGATGTATTGCATGGCCGTGCTTGTGAAGGGTCAACTTAAGTGACTCACCTCCTCCGTGTGCCTGCGTGTGGATCTGGGTGTCTGGGAGGTCCCGTGGAGCCTGCAGAGGGGCGACAGCGGGGCCATCGGGGGGCTCCTCTGAGAGAGGGATGGCCGTGTCCAGGAGCAGCTCTGGAATGCGGCTGGGCTCTGGAGAGAGACAAACACACAATGAGATCTTTTATGCTCCACCATAATGCGGCTTGGCCAAGAGGACCAGCACAGAATACATAATCAGCTGCCCTTCATCTCCACCATTGTGCAGGGGCCACTGAGAGGACACTTTGGAGGCCAGTCACACATTCATTAAAAAATAAACAGCCGTGTTGAAATCCAAAACCACCATTCCAGATTGATAGTTAATTTCTTTTAATTCTGAACTGAGGGAATTCAGGGAAATTAATGGAATTTCCAAATGTGCATTATATATATATATATATATTTATTTATTTATTCCTGGGCTTCGATAAGTTCCTCAGATGTCTAGCTCTCATTCATTAGGCTAATGATAAAATAAAGAGAAGGTCTTCATATCATCCCCATGCTCTGTGTGATCATCCCAGACTCTGATCACAGCTTCATGGAGTCAGACAGCACAGGAAACCTGCAGGCGGTGCACAGCAGGATCAAGACCTTAATCATCACTATCAGTGGTGCTACTTATTAAGGCCCGTTCATAGTCCCTAGATGTGTCTTAAACGTGCGTCATGGGGTGAGGGATTCCGTCCGTTCTTTACGGACACATACATGGTTCGCTCACGTTATTTAGGAGAGAGAGATTGCACGTACCCAATGTTGCCATGTCTGCTTATTATAAGCGACTTTGGGCTTATTCTTTTGTATAGTTGCTTGTAAACAAACAAGCAATTTTTTATTGGTGGTTGCGGTTTTATTTGGTCTTGTTTCTAAAGTGTAGTTGCTTATTTGGGCCAATTATTATTTAAACCAGTGATTCTCAAATATATATTGTAGATCTGCTATTTTCATATGCAGTGGTGTAAAGTAACTAAGTACATTTACTTAAGTACTGTACTTAAGTAAAAAAAAAAAAATCCAATACTTTTACTTTTACTCCACTACATCTCAGAGGCAAATATTGTACTTTTACTCCACTACAATTATTTGAAAACTTTAGTTACTAGTTACTTTTCAGATATAAATGATGATATTATGAAACATACATTAACCACTTTAGCCCAATTTTATACATAGGCTATGCGACGCGTTGTGAGCTTGTAGATCGGCTATTTTCAAACATTTTTGTACTTTTACTTTTGGTACTTTAAGTCTTTAAATCTGGCAACCGGTTGTGTCACGCTACAATGCTATGAAACTAGCATTGTAGCCCAGTGGTACTACAGGCAAAACGTAGTAAACGTCCGTCGGGCTGACGGTGAATGTCGACTGAACGGACGGAACAACTGGAGCCGTAAGTGACGGAGGGGGAGTAAAAAACGACAACGCAAGGAGCGCCGGCGCTCGTTACGTATCCTTACGTCCGACTATGAATGATACTTTACAAGGAGGGACTGCAGATTAAGCAGATTCAGTCACAATTCCGGTCAATACCAGGCATTTATATTGAATACAATGTGAGTGAATTCATTAATCCATAGAACTGTGATTAAATTAACAGCAATGAGAGAAAATAATTGTGACAAAACACAGTCTTTTTGAGAACACAATGCGATGTGTTGTGATTCAAATAGTATGGACAACTCAAGAATGCATAACCTACTACTGTACAGTATAATCCAATAGCAATGTGGGCTACCTGGCAGGGCCTCTGTGAGAGGCTTAACTTCTCAGGCTGTGGTGAGGACTGAACCTGTGTTGGAGCTGTGCTGGACAAGGAGGCACAGACAAGGGTAATTAGCATAGGACTGACCCTCTGTAGTTACTAATACTGTCCTGTCCTCATTAAAACCATGCCAGCCAGGTGTTAGCTGTGCTGGTCTTGTGCTGTGCTCTTGAGCTGCGGGCTACGAGGTGGGCTGAGGTCAGCAGAGGAGTCCCCTGAGGATGCTACACCCCCACAGGGGGCTGGAGAGGGGTGTCTCTTGGTCAACAAGTCAGGGAATGGCACAGGAGAAATGGGGAGAAAGCGGTTTAAATGTTGTTTAACATTCACCACTCCTAGAATGTGAACAGGATTCAATCAACTGACGTGACAGGATAAGGTTTACTGTGTAAAATGTGTAAAACGTTCTTAAGCTGTATTAAATACAGAGACAGACGGGTGCCACGGGTGATACTCCTGTACTCCTGTCCTGATACTCCTGGACCTGTCTGCAGCGTTCGACACAGTGAACCATCAGATCCTCCTCTCCACCCTCGAGGGGATGGGTGTCTCAGGCTCTGCACTCTCCCTGTTTGCATCCTACCTGACGGGTCGCTCCTACCAGGTGATGCTGGGAGGGTCTCCCAGAACCACACAGGCTCACTACTGGGGTTCCCCAAGGCTCGGTTCTGGGTCCTCTTCTCTTCTCTCTCTACACTACATCTCTTGGTGCTGTCATCCACTCCCATGGCTTTTCCTACCACTGCTATGCCGATGACACCCAGCTGATCCTCTCATTCCCCCCCTCTGACACACAAGTGGAGGCACGCATTGCTGCTTGCTTGTCTGGCTGACATCTCGGAGTGGATGTCGACGAACCACCTGAAGCTCAACCTGGACAAGACCGAGCTGATGTTCATCCCAGGGAAGGGCTGTCCTCACCGAGACATGGCCATCACCATTGAGAACGCTGTGGTGACGTCAACTCGGACTGCGAAGAATCTGGGTGTGACCCTGGACGATCAACTGTCGTTCTCGGCTAACATCGCATCAGTGACACGGTCCTGCAGATTCCTCCTCTACAACATCAGGAGAATTCGCCCCTTCCTCACGGAGAAGGCAGCCCAGGTGCTCATCCAGGCTGTTGTCATCTCCCGCCTGGACTACTGCAACTCCCTCCTGGCTGGTGCTCCGGCATCTGCCATCAGACCTCTGGAGCTTGTTCAGAAAGCTGCGGCTCGTCTGGTGTTCAACCGCCCCAAGTTCTCTCACACAACTATCCTTCTCCGTTCTCTGCACTGGCTCCTCGTAGCGGCTCGCATTCAGTTTAAAACCCTGGTGCTAGCCTATAGGGCAGTGAAAGGAACAGCTCCTTCTTACCTCCGGGTTTTGGTCAATGCCCACACCCCTGCCCGACCACTCCGGTCTGCCACCTCGGGGCGACTGACTCCCTCGCCACTCAACGGTCCTTCTGGTCGATCGACACGGTCACGACTTTTTTCTGTCCTGGCCCCACAGTGGTGGAATGAACTTCCCACTGATGTCAGGACAGCAGAGTCACTGCCCATCTTTCGCCGCAGGCTGAAAACCCACCTCTTCAGGAAACACTACCCTTCCTCTTTGCCTGGCCTACTTGTTGTTAACTAGTTGTAGGAACTATTGTTGTATTGTTGTATTGGATCTATTAGCTCGTGCTCATTTGATTTGGCTATTTTATCTCATGTGTTTATGAAAGTAGATAGCTGATATATTGCACTTTTACCTTAGCGCTAGGTATACTCTTGGTTGCTTGTTTTTACAGGAAATGCACTTAAGACCTCTGGTGATTAGTAGTTTCGTTCCCTACCTATGTTGAATGCACTTATTGTAAGTCGCTTTGGATAAAAGCGTCTGCTAAATGACTGTAATGTAATGTAATGTAATGTAATGTAATGTAATGTAATGTAATGTTAAACACATTTACAGTGATATTTCCCCACAGTCTAAAGTGGATTTTGCGTAATATCTATTCGCTTTGAGTGATTTGACAGGATTAAATAAAACCACTTCTGTACCTTCTATGAGTTCCCTTTGAAGCTACTATGGAAAGAGAGTGCGGGGTGGATGACAGGCGGCGGAGGGGAGAGGAGCTGTCCTCCTCCCTATATATAGGGCTTCTGTCTGCTCTGAACCGGGGCTCGGCAGACGATGGCACACCTGAGAGGCTGAGATCATCTGCTGCTGGGCCTGCTCTGCTAAGAAGGTTGCTTTCTGCTGGGGGGCTGGGCAGTAGGTTCCAGTGTGCAGGTGTTGGGTAGAGAGCGCAGAGCGGCCTTGGAGAGACCTGAGGTTTCTGGAGGGTGTGATGGGAGAATGGCACGGGGTGCACTTGCTGTGGGGTCTCATGGAGCACACTGCCCTCTGCTGGTAGTTCCTGTACACCTCCAGTCAGAGTCTGGAGAGAGCATAGAGTTACTCCAGGCTCCTGTGCCCTTGCAGGGGAACACCTGCTGCTAGACCATCACCATCACCAGCATCATCATCATTATCATCATCATCATCATCATAAGTGGGGACGACCCACCCTGCCCTTCAGTAGAGTCCTGTCAAGATATGAGGGGGAAGCAGCTTGTCTGCACTAAGCTGATATGCTGTACACTCTAAGAAATAAAACGTATAACCTGTTTGTTTATTTTTGGACATCCTTTTGCTGTTACTTTTTGATCATCATTAGACGCCGGCTTATATTTGCCATTCATTGGATAGAAGACGAATGGCAAATACATTTCCTGATTGGATAGAATCGATCCAATCAAAACAAACAAAATAAACAAAACTTTGCACAAATGTCCACACAACTGGCATTGTGGTCTAATAGTCTTGATGGTGGCGCTACAGAAATCGTCAAATGTTTACAGGTTTGAAAATTCATAATAAACTAGAAAAGTGTGCTCCTTGGAGCGCAGAACTCCACCAGGCGTTATTGCGTACCTAGGGCTGTGTCAGTCTAGCCTGGTAAACCCCCCTCCCTCCGGAAATCTCATTTGCATTGGAAGTAGGCTGTGAAACAAAATGTGTGTCGCAAGCTTCTTCCATTTGACAGAGTCAGGTTAGTGTCAGTCAGTCGTGGACGTGATAAAGGTTCTTCCTTGGCTTACTGGGGTAGTGCGTGTAAAGTTCCACGCCGATTGGTCCAGCGGTGTCCGAGATTATCTGCTCACGGACAGACAGACACACACACACATGGACGGACAGGAGCGAAACGTAATCTCCCACCCTTGGCCATTCAGGCCTGGTGGAAATTATAAGCTCTCCTTGTTGCGAGGTGGAGTTGCAGAGAATAGTGGACCATATTGTTTCCCACACTATGGGAAGGCAAGGGTGTCAGTGTCACTGACCTCACTCTGGAGCTGCACTTGCAGCACCTGTCTCTGGTTGTCAAACTCCTCCTCATCCAGCATCCGGGCATTCTGCAGCCTCCGGAGCTCTAACGCCAGCTGCTCCAAGGACAGCCTGCCCAAATCTTAGAGGGATAATATGAGAGTGAGACAGAATCTGATGGTACTAGCTATGTCTCAACTTGTAGCTGTTCCAGAGAGTGGTTGAATTTTGTGGTATTTGATTTTATTATTTTTCTGAAAATATGAAAAGTGAATATTGTTTATTTTGGGTAATATACTGTATTGTATGTGTATGGAGTAGTATGGTGATATAGACATAGTGCCGATCCACTGTTCTCTGCGTTGTGGCCTGCTGTAGTAGATATCACGTGACAGCAATCATGGCAGCATTGGGTTCACCTGTGTGAGTTTATGTGCTGGTAATCAGAACAAACTAAGTTTCAGAGCTGTGAGGAACTCTGTCTGTGTCAAGAAGAAAATATAAAACGATAAAAAGTACTAACACTCCTGAGCATATCTGGGCAGAAGGCGCACACCACACGGTATGTCACTTGTTTATTTTGTTGGTCTGTACAATGCTTGTTGTTTTGTTGTGTGTGTTTATGCAACTAAAAATGGACATTTCATTTGTTATGTGGACATTTCATGGACATTTAAAAAGAATACAGCATGGCTGTCAACAAGGACATAATTCATGTTTATAATTCATTGTGGTTTAAAAATATTATTTGTTTTGTCATTTCATTCAGTTTTTCACATTGTCTTATCTTGGGAGAAATAAAAGCCCTAGTGAACATCAGTTGGAGCGTGGTTTACTCTGCCTCAGAAAAAGACAGTTTAGGAGCAGTTATACAACTTATGTTCAAATAGGCAAATACTATACTTCTATTGCAAGTATTCTGTGCAAAAACGTATTGATAAATAACTATGCCAAAAGTAGGATGTTTTGACTTGGTGGATCATTGTGTTAGGATACAGCAAACATTTCTGACTGTATATATGTATTTGACTGGCACTGTCTGGCAGCATTTTGATATGTTGTGTCGAGATCAGAGCAAATGGCACAGTTATTACAGAAAAGAGGCTCACTTAACAGGAAGAAGATTGTACGCCTCAGCGAGAGAGAGTTAAAACATTGGTACTCTGCCAGGGGTAGAGAGAGCTTTTGGTTCCTCCTTACTGTGCTCCTTTCTCTCTTCCATGCTATTCCTAACTCCCATTCCTCCCCGTTTTCTCTTCAGAGAGCTGTTTGTAAAGCTACAAACAGCATGGAGCTGCCTCATTGACAGGCGGGGCACATCTAAAAAGAGTCAACTACTGAGCCAGAAGCAGTTGGACAGAGAACAAGAGAACAACAAATTTGAGTTCACACTACTGTGCATCTCCTGATAGTTTACAATGTCTCAGCACATACCCACTGAAGGCATCAAAGGAAGTTGACTTCACTAGACCACGAGAAAAAAAACTAAAAGGCTGAAATTGCATTTGTGTTGATTTTCCAGATGTATGCCTTTTAAGATTAAGTAACTTTAAATAAAAAATAAAAAAAGAATAAATATACATAATTAGATTTTTGATAAATTATCATCACTAATAGAGCAGTGACCACACTTTTACAACGGCATAGTTCCTTTCCGGTAGAGAGTTTCCCATTAATTTACTATGTGGACATTTCTGAAAATCCTTATAGAGTTGTAAGTCTGGAACCAAGCCAACCAGGCTTCTGGTGAATCATGACCATAAAACATTTGATTCTGTTCATAGAAATAATTGGGAAATGGAAAAAAGGCAAAGGTATAAGACTGTTTAGATATTTTAAGAATAAAGGAACTACTTATGTCTTCACTCCTGTGAGTCTGTCTGTCGGTCTGTGAACAGCTCATCTAAAGTGTTATGCATATCAAACAATAATGGAAAAAAAAGTACAGAACGCTTGTCTGAGGTTTCTTTTTGTCAGTTCACTGTCGGCTGGAAGAATATAGTCAAATGATTTGAGGTTTGTCTAAAAGTGACTTCCCTTTCTTCCCTTTGCAAGTTCCCTTTCTTCACCATCCCTGCATGTTTGAGATTTCAGTTCCTTCTTTCTCTGTCTTGGCAGGAGAAGTCTTATCAAAAGATGTTTTTTGGTTTGTCTTTCCAAGTAAGTTTCTAAGCCACTGTTGCATAGTTGTCGCTGATGAGACAAACATTTACCATTTTACGTGACGAAAACAATTAAAATAATTTATTGTATGTCTTTCGTCTCATGGTGTCTGTTCCCATCCTCAACTCATCCAACTGATGTCTCATCTCATTAGTTGTGTGGTTTAAACATAGTAGTAGCCTTGTACTAAACAGGTAACACACATGGACCATTAATATGCTGCCAGGGTCTTTCCTGTGTCAATTTACACTGCACCAATCCCTAGCCAAGAATGTCTGTGATCTCACATACACTTCATGTATTTCAAATACACAGCCATAGATCGGTCCTATGCCCACCTGGTTAGCAGCGCGATTTGTGCGGCGTAAAAGTGCTCTAAACTGCGTCTGTACTCACCCAATAATGAATTCCTAAGACTTGGAGTCAGATATTGTCCTCTAGTTTCATATCCATTTGAAAGTTCTGCCAGAAAACGTGTGTTTAGTAAAATATCTCCACTTTTCCACGAGCTGCACACGGACGACTTACTGTCCGGGCGAGGGGCCCGGAAAGAGTGCAGGACTGAATATATCTTTATATATATTTCCTTATCTTGGGTTCTGAACGTTCTGAAATTGTAAACATTTTTTATCTTTTAAATGACGGAGATCTCTGTCAATGGCGGTAAACTGGTGGATTTTAAATGACGGAGATGTCTGTCAATGGCAGAGAATGTGTTGATTGAAATTTTTATTAGGCAAAAGAATGTAAAACACAGTTACATTTATAATACTTTTGACTAAAAGGTCCAGCCAAAAAAGTCCTTGCGGACTTGTTTCCGTTGGGGTCCTTGAATTAATTGCATTGACATGTATAGTAGCAACCAAACAGTTCAAAAATCAACATAAAAATACCACTATGTACCAAAAAAAAAAACTGAATAAGTGATCAATCTGTGGGAATGAGCAATGAAAGAGCAATTGACGACCTGAACTCTTCCAAAAACAATAAACAAGACTGTTAGGGACCAATTTTTTTTTGAAGTATCATCATTGGAACTCATGACACTGAATCAGCACTACACGAGTTGAACCCAGGATAGATGTGTAATTCATTAAATTATAAGTGTTAAGAGGACTTGGACAACAATCTTACACCATGGTCCAACACCACAGTGACATCTTCTGGTTAGTATGAGGACAGTCATAAGCTTCAACATATTGATACTGTAAGTCCATTGAACTGCATGACGCACATGAGACTAATATTTCTTAAATATCAGGAAAGTTAATTCTTATAATATATAAGATAGTTCAGTGGTTCTCAAGTTAGTTCTGTCCTACTTCCTATATTGTGATCTTTTTTCCCACGCTGATGAAGAACAAGCTGTAACTTGGCTACAATATGCAAGAAATGTATTCAAGATCAGATGCAGATTCCCCAAACTACGTACCTTACAGAAGTAGCCCTGTGCAAGCAAGCACAGAGATGTCCCTATAGAGCGTAGTAATGAGGGGCATGTGATACTGTGATGTCAGGTGGGCAATTATGTCCAAGGATTTCAGGGTGTGATCAACAACCAAACATGCTGTCCAAAGACAGGGGCAAGGAGATGTACACAGAGAGCATCCATCAAGCTATCTGTACATCAGCGTGGGATTAATCTCAAGACAGTGGTCAGGGGTAGAGTGGCCACAAGGTTCCTAGTTCGATCCCAGGCTGGGGCGCTCCCCCAGAGTTGTCGAAGTGTCCTTGAGCAAGACGCTGAACTCCTAATTGCTCCCGATGAGCAGGTTGGTGCCTTGCATGGTTTCCTCCGCCATCAGCGTGTGAATGGGTGAATGGCACAATCAATGTAAAGTGCTTTGGATAAAAGCGCTTTATAAATGCACCATTAACAGATTCAGAACTCATGGGATAAATGATCACAGTATAAGAAGTATAGGAAATAAGCGGAAGGAAGAAAGGAAGCTAAAGCTTGCTTCAGTGGTGGAACAGCTGCTGCAACTTACTGTAAATGTAAACTCAGTTACAACTAAAACATTGCATTTATGTTGAAACTTACATTTAAGTAATGTAGTATATTAGAACTAAGCATAAAGGCCTAATAAACATAGTCCATTGATTACTCTGGTCAAACTTAAAGCTGACTAGCTGGTTTGGGAGACATTCCGGATTAGCTATGGACACCCTACACCCTTTCATGGGGGATAAAAGCCCAGGTCCAGATGTCCAGTATCTCCTGGGGTCATCTGCCTTTAGTGACCACTATATTGTTCTAACCAACTCTCACAATAGGCTCTCACACACACCCAACTCCTTAATCTAGCACATCCACATTTACACACATAGTCTAACACATACACCTACGTGCACACTGAAGTACATCCGTGCATGCACACACACACATATAGGATACACACTGTTTTGGTATCTGGTTCAGAGCACACACACCACATGCACAAACCTATAGGAACAGCATGCATGTGCATACACACCAACTATAAATATCAATGCTGTGTTTTACTCTGTCTCTTTTCCTGCTGAAAGCTGCCATGTCCTGATCTCTGTAACCATGTAAGTAATTATCTTCTCTCCTTAATAAAATCAACTGAGGAGAAGGAATGCCATGACTCCTTAATTCTCCTTAAACAATGGCAAATAGCCTCACAGATTAATGCATTTTACTTCAAAATGGCGAACCAGTCCCGATTCCATTAATTCATTTAAGGGACGATCTTCAGTACGGTGAGTTGATTTATTTTGACTCAATAGCTTGTCCCTAAAATGTTTTCGGAAACAAGAACCTATTTTTTTAATTTTTATACTTGCCATCTGTGGGGCATTATTTTTGCCTTTGTTGAAGGAGTGTTTTGGATTCATGTTAAATTTATTTTTATTGAAAGTTTGGTCAAAAGTATATGGCTCACATTGCAGATATGCCTCTGTGTCAGGCGATTACGCATCAGATTAAGTCGTCTCGCTCTGTCTCCTAATAAGTTTGCCTGACTGATCATGAAGCTAAAAAAAAAAAAAAAAAAGTAAACTAATAAGAGGATTGATGAATGGAAGACGTATGATTTTATAAGTCACACTCTATGTTGCGAGACTAATCTCCGAGGACAATAAGCCGTGGATGGCTCCCATGCATAGGAATTAGCCCAAGACCTTCTTGAGATCTGCAAAATGATTAATCGTCTTTCCATTCATAGTTCGACTATAAAAAATGTAATATTCAAAAAACCAAATAAAATCTATGACTATTCGATTGGATAGTAGTTACTGTTACGGCAAGGGATCCTTCTAGAATACCATGATATGCCTGATCAGCTTTGGTTGGGGAGGCCGGCGCTAAAGCGTTTTGGGTTTAGTTTTCGTGGATTGATGATGACAGATGCATGAATTTATAAGCCACACCTAATGTTACGAGGCCAAATTCTCCCACGATTGTAAGACATGTTCGCCACCATGCGTTAGGACATATTTGGTCCAATGACCATCATAAGGTCTGCGTAAACTGGTCATCTGTTCATTCATAGTCCAATTGTAGCGTATGGCTACCGGATTCTTACTTGATTGGTTAGCGTTTGTAAAAGAATCCGCCGGGTGTTGATGCGGCTGGTGCGCCGCTACTGGAACCTGTTGAGTTGCGGCCAAAGGCTGCTACTTATTCACTGAAAACTATGTTTTTCCGTGTACTGAAATATTCACTGAAATCTGTTGTTTTCCGTGAGACTGAACCTGTTGAGTTACGGCCGGGAGCTGTTACTTATATTCACTGAAAACTGTGGTTTTCCGTGGGAATGCGATGTTGACGTCTTTTTGGAGGGTTTTTGTTTTATGTTGTGTGTATGGATGCATCTTTTTTGTTTTTGTTTCATGCATTTTGCATACATGTAATAGCTATACATGTGTACAAGTGAGGAGATGAGAATGAAAGTGTCTTGTTTGTCTGTCTGTCTCTGTGGGTATAATGATAATGATAATAATAATAATAATAGTAATGATGATGATAATAATACTAATAATAATATTAATGATGATAATGATAATACGTCTTGCTAAGTGGTGTATTCCACAGTTAGACAGTGTAAGTTGTGCTCTCCTATTTCTCCTCTGTTTGGGGGAGACAGGGACGCGTTAGCATGTCTGGTTGCTAACTCATGAGGCTAGCTCATGCGAGTGAAATGAATGTTCATCTATAGGCTTAACTGAGTGGTGTCACGTAATTCCAAAGCAGCGACTATACGTCTTTTGCTCATGACACTTGAACCATGTGCTTGATTAGAGCGTTTATAGCCTTTATTGTCACTTTTACACGTTTGAGGAACGAGTTGATTTTTGTTGTCATTCTGTTGCTTCCGCGTTTTTACGTCGCTGCCGTAAACCGTTTTTTTTTCTGGTTGCTGTGGTAACGCTCATGTGACCATCTCTATTCTTTTACTTAATTTCTTGGATTATATGTGCTTTGGTTTGCGAACTGAATCACTATTTTTTACTTTAATATACTTATTGTGCTACTACTAGTCATCCTAAATTTTAAACTTGCTGATGGTGACGTTATCAGCTGCTGTTTTAATTTATTAACGGCCAACTCGACACTGCTAGCTTTTGTGCCAGGTCACGTGGTACGCTGCTACTACCAGTGCGTCACTGCGTGTATACGTACGAGTGCGTCACTGCGTGTATACGTACGAGTGCGTCACTACGTTTATGCGTGGGGGTTCCCTCCCCTTTTCATTGAGGGAGTCCCTTCTTTGTCCTGCGTCACTGAGATCCTCCTCTCGAGGGCGGGTTTTTGCCACATCATATTTTACACTCCGCCTACGTTGTAATGACTGCTCTTGTCTCGGCCCAAGTTGTCTCCCTGGCAATTTAACCGAGCTATTACTCTTTCCATACGTGCAAGATCGTTTCTTATACTTACAGCTTTGGTTTTTCTATTTCCTTTGCTGAGTTGAGTTTTGAATATTCTAAGCTCACTTATTTCTTACAGCTACTGTTATATTGTTGGTTTAATTGTTTTACATTGCTTTCAACCCAACTCTTGTTTTTCTTTATGTCTCATATTGCTTATTACATTTTAGTATATTTTATTTAATTGGTTTATTTCATATTAGCGGTCTTGCATACTCAATAGGTTACATGTTATTTTGATTTTTACAGTTTTCCAATTTTTTTATTTTTTTATTATTTTAGCAGCGCCTACCTAAGACATTGTCAAGGGGGGTACTACATTTTTATGGCTATATTTTACTGATCGTTTTCCTTGGTTTATTTTAGACAGTCAAGCGGTTTCGGTGGTTCGTGAATTTCAGTAATGTAATTTCGGTTGTTTCAAGTATAATATTGCATCAATTACTTGGAGGGAGCTTGTTAGTTGCTCCTATCTCCTGTGTTGACGCTTGTGTTTGTTCTTGCTGCAGCCTTTAGTCAACCATAATACAAACCTAACTGCACACGTGCACACAGGCCTGTCATTTTGCCTGGAGAGTAGTGCTTGAGTGCTCCGGTCTCTTTTTCCTGCGCACTTTCCTCTCTGTTTCTGAAACCTGATTCTCATGTTTCAAGGGGGGAGGTGGAGCAGGAGAGATGCGTTATGAGTATATTTACTTGAGTAACTCAGAAACCAGGATGCTTTGATGTAGCCAAGCACAGTGTCCCATTCCTCTGAGCAGTGGGAACACAAGGCCGATTAGAGCCCATAGCTGAGAGAGAAAAATGATGTGGCAGCACATTCTCACCACGCATTTTAGTGTACTGTTTGAGTTTTAAAATAAGTAATGCACCGTTTTCCATCTAATGATAAACATTATAATTGTGAGCATGTTTATAAAAGTGTGCAAACACATATCTTCTATTTCACCACGTTAATAACAATAGGGGAAATCATAATGAAACATGTAATAATTGTGAATCTCTTTACATTCTTAAAAAAAAGTAGAGTCTGTTTGAGACATTTAATTCTGGAGACAACAATCAATCACTGTCTGTTGGTTATCTTTTACCCTTTTGTGTGTGAGTGAGTGAGTGCATGTGAGGCTCCCTGTCTTTATACCCCCTCAAGCCCCCCACCTTCCAGTGGGCACCCACAGTCCCTTGGCCCCACCAATTTTTACCCTATGCATTTAATGTGATGTAGAGATTATGGTTTGAAGAGTTGAAGAATGAATGCTAATGCAATTGTTTATGTTTCTTTGTGTTGAGCTCACATGTGCCATGGGGAGTTCCCAGTGAGGATGACACCAAGCCAAACCTTCTGAGGCCATCCCCCTGATACAAAGATCCAGAAGACCAAACACAACACAGAGGTCTTTCATCTGGATGGACACAAGCAGCCCCCTTCTATGACCTGAGGGATGCCGGTCCATTGTATCACACAAGATCAGTTTGGCCTAAACTATTTGAAACTTAATAGCCTAATAGCAGTAGTTTGAAATTTATTATTTGAGTGTGTGTTTGTGTGGGCATGGAATCGACTCATTGAAATAGGTAAAGTGTTCTCTTTTTTTTGTTTTAAGTGGTGAACATGGCTAGGTGCATTCTACCAAAAATCATTTTGGAGTTTTGAGTGCCTGGAGGAACTATGGTCGCCTGGCCGTCGAAACCTGAAGACATAGGGAGGAGTTAGTGACAGTATAAGATTTGGGGTAGGCAGAAAGCCATGGGGTTCAATGAAGAGGTTACATGCCTGTGTGTATAAAGTTGTTTGAAAGTGTATGATTACATCATGTATGAGTGAGAGAGAAGATTGAATGGGTATGCCTGGTGAGTGAATGTATAATAGAGCTACTGATACAAACCAACTTCTGAAGATTCACTGTAGTACTGAACGAAAACTATTTTTGGGAGATATGTAAAAGTTACAAGGGGGGACAAAAATTAAGAGAAGATGAGTGACAGGTCTAATAAAATAGTGTATTATTACTGTGAGTGACTAATAAAAATGTAGAGCCACATATGAGCAACGTTTGATCTTCATAAGGAGACAATAATGCATATTATTGTTTGTGAGGGGTTTGCCCTGCAATAATCTGCATCCACAAATGTTGTGCCAATTGTAGTATTTTCGCACAAGTGTGACAATATAGATGAAAGGAAGTAGAAAGGTCCATAATTATGTTAGGAGACTGCATACTATAGGAGGACAGTTATCAAATACATAGAGATAAGTGCAGTTGAGTAAGAGGGAAACACATATTGGTTCTTATCTATAGTAATGAAAAATAGTGAGTTGAACATAGTAATTGTATTCTGAGTCTGATGTCTTAAAGTGATCACAAGGAGTAGCTTGTTGGACGGAGGGTATTTTGATGTGGACTGAAACAATCACTGGCTTTTAAGTGTGACTGTGAGTTTAAGTAAGGACGTGGAGGCGACGGCTGACACGCCCTCCCTGAGACTCACAGCGGATCGTGGGGCAGGAGAGGACGCTCTCGTGCCCACATGGTCTGAGCACAGATCTGCTGGTAGCTAATTAATGCTGCGGGGGACTAGTCCAGTCTAAGTTGGCCCCCACCCCCAGGGGTGGTTGCTTTAGCCAAGGAATCATGAACCAAGGTTGAGCATAGGGTTAAAGCTGACAGAACAATTCTGCCCCACAGCCTGAAATCACACGTCCTACCCTGATTCTAAATGAGCTTGTTGTTTGACATCAGTGAGTTTGTAGTTTTAGTGCCGACTTTTAGAGTAACGTATGGTAATTTGTATTGGAGTAACTTATCACCCCTATATTCCCGTCCTTAACATATGCAGTCTACATAGACTAAACAATATTGCCAAATGAGATGCGTTGTGGACTGACAATTGTTTGTGGTCTGTGTATGAACCTTTAATAGTGACAATATAGTTTATTAATGCTTTTCAACATTGATTCAAAACTATATGAACAAAAAACACTATTATTATTGGGTTTCTGGCCATGCACAGTGCACCTACAAGGGTCTACTATAACTATCAAATATATAGTTCAATATTATTTGAATACTTGATCGATATTAGTGATGGGAGCCAAGCCAATGAGAGCTCCTTCCCCCACAACGACACCTGTGTTGATAGTACAACAGAATAACCCCCTATTCCAAGGGATTTCCACAATTTCCAAACGGTGGAATAAGCTGGCCTGGATTAGACAAGCCATGGCAGCAATATGGCTCTTTTGATCCAGAGGTTATTAGAATGATGTAAGTTATTGTAGGCACGTACAAAGCAGGACAGAAAACAGGCAAGAAAGGTGATGTTTTAGACTTGTTTTTTAAGGAAGGTCAGAAGTTGACTAGGTTATTCAAAGAGCGTCAGGATAAAATTATAGCTGCAACATTGTCCACAGCTAAGCTTAGGGAACCGGACTGCAGGAGTGAGGCTGGAACGACAGCCTGACTCTTCTAAGCAAATGCCAGTGACCATTAAGGATCAGCAACTTCATTATGAGCCAATCAATCAATCAATCAAGCTGTTGTCACATCTGGAGACAATGTAACAGAGGAGAGGGGAGGCCACAGCCCTCCCACAGATTGGGGTGTCATTACCCCTTGGACCTGGACAATTACAACTGCACTCAAAGCCCCTCTATGTCGCTCTCCCCTCACCCCGTGGACATACAGTACATCTTTCCTCTTCCTTTTTCTCTTTTACAGCTTTATCTTAACTTTACTCTATCTTTTCTTGTGAGACGGGGTTTTCCGTTCATGAAGACAGATGTCCGTCAGAGACCCTGATGAAGACAAAGATCGTTTGCTAGTGCGTTTTAATATAGGCGATTTTTAGTGTTTTGACGCGCATGGTAAATGGCGATTTGTATGTCCTTCTGTTTTTATAGATTGTCATTTTTAGTTATCTTTTGAGACCTGTGTAGCCTATTTGTGTTACAGTTTTTGTTTGCCGAGGGGGGTCTGGATGATCCTAACACATTTGTTCTTTTTCTACATGAGGAGTAGCAGGTTTTTATTGTTTGTGTTTTGGTACTAATGTCTAGTTAGTTCTTTGATGCCTTTTAATTTGTGTTACTTTAGGTTCTATGGTTTTCGTGTCCCCACGTTTATGGAGGACCTTTAGGGCCCTCCATAGGGGGGATATGTAGTATATTAGAACTAAGCATAAAGGCCTAATAAACATAGTCCATTGATTACTCTGGTCAAACTTAAAGCTGACTAGCTGGTTTGGGAGACATTCCGGATTAGCTATGGACACCCTACACCCTTTCATGGGGGATAAAAGCCCAGGTCCAGATGTCCAGTATCTCCTGGGGTCATCTGCCTTTAGTGACCACTATATTGTTCTAACCAACTCTCACAATAGGCTCTCACACACACCCAACTCCTTAATCTAGCACATCCACATTTACACACATAGTCTAACACATACACCTACGTGCACACTGAAGTACATCCGTGCATGCACACACACACATATAGGATACACACTGTTTTGGTATCTGGTTCAGAGCACACACACCACATGCACAAACCTATAGGAACAGCATGCATGTGCATACACACCAACTATAAATATCAATGCTGTGTTTTACTCTGTCTCTTTTCCTGCTGAAAGCTGCCATGTCCTGATCTCTGTAACCATGTAAGTAATTATCTTCTCTCCTTAATAAAATCAACTGAGGAGAAGGAATGCCATGACTCCTTAATTCTCCTTAAACAATGGCAAATAGCCTCACAGATTAATGCATTTTACTACAGTAATTAAAAGGAGGGAGGAAAGATAGGAAGCCTAAAGCTTGCGTCAGTGATGGAACAGTGAAACTTACATTTTAACTCAGTTACAACATCAACATTGTCACAAAAACGTTGCATACATTTATGTTGAAGAGTTGAAAACTAAGTTATTAAAATGTAAGTTATTAACTAATGTTCCCAAGCAGTCCTGATTTACTTTGCAATGATCCAATCTCATGCATTGTAATTTTGGCAATGGCAAATTAATGTTGGCAATTGCATCATTAATTGCCATTGCAATGGCAAATTAATGATGTAACCATGCCATTAGACAGAAGGGGATGGCATCCTTGTATGGACTAACATGCAAGGATGCACTAAATAATTAATACAAGTTTTCGACCCGTTTTAAACTTCAAAAGTACGGTTTTGTATGAGAACCAACCACTAATGGTGGTTGTCAGCAAAATGTTAATGTAGGCTGCAGTAAATCTTTGGGAGGGAGATAACGCTGGGAATACATTTTCTCTGGAGTGGAATGCATTATTAAAACAAAAATTTTCAATCCACTTCATTAAAGGTGAACATTTCAAATATTTTAGTTCCATGCATGACTTTAGTTAAAGATTTAACCAGTGCTTCAGGCCTGATTAAGTTTCCCTCCTAGTAACTGTTTCAACAGTAGGTGGCACCAATAACCTTCTAATCAATGTATCTATTATGTTGCATGCTAAATTGCCACACTGTTCCTGCTGATGTCTTGATGGAAGGTTACCAGCACAATATAATAATGCAACAACACTCAGGCTCACACCGCAAGAAAAATGTATGTGGCACAAATGCACCAGATTCAGACAACTTTATTGATCTCAAAAAGGCAAAATCATTTGCAGCTTACACCTAACTGTCCGTACCATTAAGCATTCTAATATTCCACAAAATGTTACACACAGGTATGCACACAAAACATATTATACGCACACTCACAAATGCACGCACGTTCGCAAACACACACAAAACAAAACAAAATCAGGTTCAACCCCCGCTACAATCAATGTCAGACTTGCATCCTGTGAGAGTGCCCTCTAGGAAGTCAGAGATCTTCATTGCTAAACTCCTCTGTGTAAATGTGAATATAAAAATGGAAATTGACTGTCAATCTTCACTCCTTGATCTTAGATAAAGCTGTGATTTCTTAGCTGGGCTATTTTCTTAGCAGACGAATCTGCTAGTTGTAATTTCGTTCACTCCGAGTTTGTGTGGTGACACCAGGCTACAGTTTTCATCCTGGAGCTGTTCCGTCACTGTGGTACATATTCACCAATGCATTCACCTCTAGTCACTGCACACTCTACAAAAGACATTCTATGCTTGTCCCCACCCCCCTCTCTCGTTTTTTCACCCAGCCTTGCACACACTTTCTGTCACCTCCTGAATCTCAATGTATGTCTCACACTCACATCTCACTCCATTTGTAAATCCTCATCTTTGGCTTCTATATACATACATGCAATCAGGGTCATAGTCATAGTAGTAGAGTGTCCCCTACCATCAATTTGCCAAAGACACACACTTCACACAACATTAGGTTTGTACAGTACAGTACATTACATGTCAAGTCATTGTGTTCAGTTCATTATATATCTTATCTTGTGTAGTATTTATTGAGAAGCAGTTCACCAGAAGTCATCATCCACAGCCTCATGCGAGTAGACAGCAATGCTGGGGAAACACAGGACAGTTGATTAGTCGAAGTCTATGGCCAACATGAATGTGAGAAATAATTATCATCACTCAATCAACAAGCCATCAGATATTATTAACACTAGCTACATTACAGAATGCCAAGGGCTGCAGGACCAAGACACACTTTGCAAAACAAGCTGATAACCCTGCCAGTATTCCTCCTGCTACATCTATAATACTAAATCAATAAAACTTTATTACTGGGCTTTATAACTAGAAGGGAGAGAAAAGTTATTCTTCATTCAAAGGTGAGATCACACACAAAATTACATGACCTTGTAAAAAAAGGAAAATAGTTTGTTGGAAGACTCAATTCAATTATGAACTCAAGACGCAATTATGAAGTGTCTGCAAGTTGATTTTCCTGTTGTACTGAAATTATGAATCCAATGGCTTCACAAAAAAAAAATTAAACACACCATGGTATACTTTGGAAAATGGCCAGCAGCAACATCAAGTATACTATACAGTACATCATTATCAATGGGCTAAAAACAGCGGGTTCACATGACGGGTATTCGCAAGTGTACCCGGCATTCGCAAGTGTCTCCCCATCCAAAGTCAAAATAATTTAGTTACCTGTCATCTTTCTCCTCAGACAAACTCTTGAAATCTGGGCTCATGTGTTGTGGCTCCTCTTGTCCGGGGCTCTGACACACACACACACACACACACACACACACACACACACACATTTTTAAACTCCAATCTTTGCTTCTGGAGGTCCCTGGAACAAAATATTTTGATGAGGGTCCGCAGCCAAATACATATCATTTTGGGGGTCCTTGGCATGAAAAAGTTTGAAAACCACTGATATAGCAACATAAGTTTTTCAGAAAACTGTTAGGATTTAGAATAACATTTTTAGAATCTTCATGGGTTAATGCACAGAGGCTGCAGGTCGAAGCCCCAAGTGCAGGTGTAAGTGACTCACCTGTGCATGCTGCTTCTCTCTGGCCTCCAGGACCAGCTTCATGTACTTCTCCAGAGGATCTCCCCCTGAGGACTTCTGCCCGCCAGTCTCCTCATCTTTCTTGTCCTCCTCCTCTTCATGTCGTCCTCTCTCTTTCGCTTCCTCTTCCACTCCCAGTCCACACTGCACCACTTCTTCAAAAGCCTGGTCAGATGTACATGGTGTTAACGCTCAATCAACATAGATAAGAGGCGGCCATTTTGTGGGAACTTGGTGTTTGGATGATCATTACCGTCTCTTTCTCCAGTCTCTCCAGTTCTCTTAGTTCCCACTCCTTAGCCTCCTCTATCTCCCTCTGGCGACGATCCTGGCGTTCCCGTCTCTCCCTCTCCCACCTCAGCTCTTCATCTTCCTCATCTTCTTGAGGAGCAGAAGGTTCACCTGGACGTTGTTGGCCTTCCACAACTGCGACACACAGCAACTTCAGTTTAGTTAAACTATAGCAGTGTGGTTCTCTGAGCTGCAATATATTCTACACCTGCCACCATGAGACTGTGATGTGGATGTGTTGCATGAGAGACTATGGTATGCATGGATGTATTGCATGAGAGACTGTGGTGTGGATTTATTTCATGAGGTATGTAAGGATGTATTGCATGAGACTGTGGTGAGGATGTATTGCATGAGAGACTGTTATGTATGAATGTATGTATTGCATGAGAGACTGTCATGTATGAATGTATGTATTGCATGAGAGACTGGTACGTATGGATGTATTGCATGAGAGACGGTGGTATGGTTGTACTGCATGAGAGCAGCCGTCCATGTGAAGGGTCAACTAAAGAGAACTAAAGTGACTCACCTCCTCCGTGTTTCTGCGTGTGGATCTGGGTGTCTGGGAGGTCCCGCGGAGCCTGCAGAGGGGCGACAGCGGGCCCATCGGGGGGCTCCTCTGAGAGAGGGATGGCCGTGTCCAGGAGCGGCTCTGGAATGCGGCTGGGCTCTGGAGGGAGACAAACACACAATGAGATCTTTTATGCTCCACCATAATGCGGCTTGGCCAAGAGGACCAGCACAGAATACATAATCAGCTGCCCTCCATTGTGCAGGGCCACTGAGAGGACACTTTGGAGGCCAGTCACAAATTCATAAACCCCCCCCACTATTACAGATTTTGTATTCAATTTCTATTAGTAAAATTCTAAGCTGAAGGAAATCATGGAAATGAATAGCATTTCTAAATGTACTGTAAAGTGTCCAGGTATAATACTGTACGTCAGGGGTGTCAAACTCATTTTACATGCTTTTAGCGTGCTAAGAAGAAAGGCTGTAGTTTCTATTATGTTGGAATAACCATCAATGATGTAATAATTTGTAGGCAGGTTTCTGAACTGTTCTTTCTGAACTCTGCAATTTCCGTCTACTCTGAGTAGACGGAAATTGCGTCATCTTTTATTGAGCAAGGACCATTATATGAGGATATATATACTGAAAATAGGCGAATTGCTCATTTAAGTACAGACAACAAATTACCCAGCATGGTATGGAGACAGCGGACTGCCATACCGATTCAAAATAGCCGATCTCACAGTTGCGGTGCATTGTGAGCTTATAGATCTGCTATTTTCAAAAGTGCGCATCACATATATTTTATACATTTATTGTGAAATGGGACAATCTGCATAACTTTCTACTTTTGGTACTTTAATTTCTTTTCTTTTAATTAATTTTGATGCCAATACTTTCGTACTCAAATTTAGAATTTTCATTTTGTTGTAGGTGTTGCACTACACCACAGCAATCTCCAAATCTCCGCATTGAAACGGTGAGACTCCCGCGTTCTCGGCTGATACTAACAATAAGCCTCTCCAAAGGAATTCAAATAGTATAGAGAACAATACACATACTGCATACCAGGGGTGTCAAAGTCATTTTGCATCACTGTTTGTTCTTTTTCAAGCTTCTCTCATGTGTCACAGTCTCTGCTAAAATCATCAAAGTGGAGTCCACACACTTGATCATGCTTCCAGGTAAAGGTCCAGTACACCATGTTTTTGTGTGTATGGTTAATGTTTTTGAAGCTTACCCATAGAAACCGTGGTGTTGTTTTGCACTCAGCATATCTCTAAAGCATTAATATGTTTTTTTGTCTCAAAATTGTGGTTTTCAGATCACCACTCACTGAAAACTGGTGTGATGTAGTGCAAGCAGGCACGGTGCAACGGCACGCTAAACTAATCGTCATCAAAGACATGCATACACACCTGGTATGCATCCCCAAACATACGTCTTTCCCCATACAAAGTCAGCCTTTGATTGGACAACACACCAGCGTGAGACTGCCAGACTAACAGGAAGTAAACAAAGCTACCTGTGCATGTGAAACAGTGCTGTTTTTGAGCACTGCGTGTGTGTGCTCATGCGCACATGTGGGACCGCGACACATGACATGTGTTGACATGACATGAATATTTCCTCTATGATAGAGAAGAGAGGACACAAAACCTTTATGGGGATGCTTGATCGCTCACTGGAATGTGTGTGCGTGTTTCACTGTGTAGTTTTATGACAACACTAAACCTCAATGATGCGCAATTAAAAGCGAATATACGCAATTGCCAATGTATCAACGTATATGACAGTATATGACAGCAATGTGGACTACCTGGCAGGGTCTCTGTGAGATCTTGAAGGCTTATCTTCTCAGGCTGTGGTGAGGACTCTGTGCTGGAGGAGACACGCTGAACCTTTTGTGGGCTGAAAGGGACAATGACGCACAGATAAGGGTTTTTAGCATAGTCTGTCCCTCCGTAATGACTAATACTGTCCTGTCCTCATTAATGCCATGCCAGGTGTTACCTGCGCTGGTCTCGTGCTGTGCTCTTGAGCTGGGGGCTGCGAGGTGGGCTGAGGTCAGCGGAGGAGTCCCCTGAGGATACCACCCCCCCACGGGGGGCAGGAGAGGGGTGTCTCTCAGGCGACAAGTCCGGGAATGGCACAGGAGAAACGGCAACTAATGGGGGCAAAGGGTTTACAATTTGGTTTAATATGCACCGCTCCTAGAATATAAACAAGATTCAAACACCTGAAGTGACAGGATATGGGTTTACTGTGTCAAATTCAGAGAGGGGCGCCAGGTGGCTGACAGACTGAAACACTTTTACAGTTATATTCCCCACAGTTTAAAGTGGGATTGGCATATCACTTGGAGTGATTTGACAGGATAAAATAAAACTGCTTCTGCAGTACCTTCTATGAGTTCCGTTTGAAGCTGCTTACTGGAGAGCGAGCGCGGGGTGGAGGAGAGGCGGCGGGAAGGAGAGGAGCCGTCCTCGCGAGGGCATCCATCTGCTCTGAAACGGGGCTCGGCAGACGACGGTGAACCTGAGATCTGCTGCTGCTCTGCAAAGAAGGTTACTTTCTGCTGGGGGGCTGGGCAGGAGGTTACAGTGTACAGGTGTTGGGGAGAGAGTGGCCTTGAAGAGACCTGAGGTCTCTGGGGCGAGCGAGGGCGGGTGCGATGGGAGAATGGTATGGGATGCACTTGCTGTGGGGAGTGGGGTCTCATGGAATGCAGTGCCCTCTGCTGGTAATTCCTATACACCTCCTCCAGGTTATCTGATTCCCTCTCCAACTCGCGAATCCGGGATTTGGCTCCAGCCAGCCACTCAGAGTCAGAGTCCGGAGAGTCAGTCCGGGCGGGGTGGCTCCTGCGCCATCTCATGGGCCCACCTGCTGCTTCACACACACCATCATCATCATCATGACCCACCCTGCCCTTCAGCAGAGCCCTGTCCACATAGATGTCAGGGGGAAGCAATTTGTCTGCACTAAGCTCCAGTATAGAACGGTCCACAAGAGAGGGCTTTGGGTTACGCAGCACTTCACGTTCAAGAGCTGCAGTCATCACATCATGAGACGGCACACCAAAGATGGGGAAAGAAGGAGAAAAGGAAATGGAAAGAAGAAAAAAAAAGAGACTATGAGATCTAATACAAAAAGACCAACCACCAAGGAAGAGCAAGAATAAGAAAAACGGGGAATTTGTAAACTTTCAAAGAACTCCATAAAGTACATCTAACATATCATGGCTTCCTCTCCTTGTTTGGTAGATGTTGTGCCTGATGTACTCAAGGGATTGAATTGATTTCATTTTAATAGGAAGAATAATATCAAGAGAGAGGAAGCCAGTTCATAAAAGATGTTCTGCATTATTGTGTAGGGAAATACACACAATTATAAAGAGGAACCAACGGTGTTCAAGGTGACTAACTATGTTGAACAATGGAGAGCATGCATGCACACTCAGTACCTTGTTGAGTCTGGGAAAGCTGCATTTTAGTTTCCTGTGCATGGGTATTCATCCACTGGGCCCTTTCCTCACACTCAATGAGCTGAGCCTTCAACTGGGCACAACGTTCTACCTACATAAGACACAAGGCAAGACATCATTATACCCCCCATAAACACTACAACTCTGAACACAGAGTTTTGCTCTCTGGCAATCCAGATGAAAGGCCAAGTTGCAATTAAATAAGCAGTTCTCTCCAGGTCAATATGGAGCTATTTGGGAAAGTGAACCATTGTTTACCACACTCGGTAATAAGGCAGTGGTGTCACTGACCTCACTCTGGAACTGTGCTTGCAGCACCTGTCTCTGGTTGTCAAACTCCTCCTCATCCAGCCTCCGGGCATTCTGCAGCCTCCGGAGCTCCGTCTGTAACGCCAGCTGCTCGACAGACGGCTTGCCCAAATCTGAGAGGGATGTGAAACTTGAAAGTCAGACAGAATCTGAAGGCGCTAGCTATTAAAGTCTCAACTTATGTTCAAATTAGACACTTGTATTGCAAGTATTCAGTGCAAAAACGGATTAATAATTATACCAAAAGTGAGAATGTTTTGACTTCATCATTGTGTTAGGCTCCAGAAAACATTTCTCTGGCTATTTCACTGGCAGCATTCTGAAGTGTTGCGTTGGCTTGAGATGAGAGCAAATGGCACACTGTCATTACAGAAAAGAGATCCACTGATCCCGATGATCTATCATTTTACAGGAAGAAGATTGTGTGCCTCAGTGATATAGCGGGAGAGCAAGTTAAAACATTTGTACTCTGCCAGGGGTAGAGAGAGCCCGCTATTCCTCCTTACTGTGCCTCTTTCTCTCTTCCATGCCATTCTTAACACCAATTATTCCACCATTTATCTTCAGAGAGCTGTTTGCAAAGCTACAAACAGCATGAAGGCCCCTCATTGACAGAAGGGTCACATCTAAAAATGTTCGACCACTGGGCCAGAAGCAGTTGTACAGATAACAAAACTTGAGATCTTCACACTACAGTACATCTGTTAGTTCACACTGTCTCACATACACACCCACTGAAAGCATCAAAGTAAGTAGATTTCATTAGACTTTAGACTTAGAGGTTATATGGTTAAATTAAGTACCTTTCAAAAATAAACATCCCTTATCACAAGGGAGGCAATAAGGGATTATTAATAACAATAGCTTTGTATGACATCTGAATGTGCAGGGTGATAGCAATATAATGTATGCGTCTCCATGGAGGTGCTTGGGATGAGTGGTCGCTCCTCACCTCCACGGAAGAGCCGATTCTCCTCCTGTACCTCCTCCAGTTGCTTCTTCAACAGCCGCAGCTGCCCCTGCAATTCTACCTTCTCTCTCTTCAGGCTGGGGTAGTCCTTCATGGTCTCCAGTCTGTCTCTCAGAAGCTCCTTCTGCTGACTAAGAAGAGAAGCCTGCTGCTGTGATGTGTCCAGCTCAATCTAAGGAGAACAGACGCAAGACAAGAAACGGTCTAAATGGATTACAAGTGTATTCACCTATACTAGATTAGTTTAAGTGCATTATATATAATTATTATAGAATTACCCAATACTAAATAAACATTTTCCCATGTGTAAAATATGCAACAGATTCTCAGAATGTGTATGTTATATTTACCTGCAGCCTTCGCAGCTCCGAACAGGCTTTGTTGTGCTCCTCTATTTTGGCATTAACTGCTGCTGACTCCTTTTGTATTCGAGCAGTTTCCACTGAAACAGAAACATCACTTAAATATGACACTATAACTGAGTGGTAAGCAGTAAAGAAGTTCTTATTTAGATAAAGAATACATACAGTACCATTGTTTATAGTCTCATTTTCTGTGAGCTTTTGTGTCCTCTTGACAAATCCCTCATCCAACTCACGCTGATACCTAATGATTGCAAAAGAAGAATACAGCAAGAGAAAGCCTATACATTTAGACTAACATGATATAACTTAAACACTAACCTATACCCGAATCCACAGAGCGCTGCCCTGTAGGTGGCGCAACCATTGCTGCTGTGTTAGACTCAGTCAGCTGCTGCTGGGTGTCATTCAGCTGCAGACAGTCATTGACTGCTCACATTACTCTTTTACCTGCCATTTACTAACTTTTACTAACACTAACTTTACAAAGATGTACAGAAAATCGGGACGAACCACCTATGTCAGGTGCCAGTAGTTTATGGCTGCTCTGCTAACGTCAACAGACGGACAGAACCGCAGCAGAAGCTGACTGACACCGCAGCAATGACTGCGCAACATACAGTGCAGCGCTCCGTGGATTTGTGTATAGGCCGAGGTGTCTCTACACTAAAGCCATGTGTTTTTGCTGTTCAATGCGTTTACCTTCTTGACCATGACCACCAAATTGCAATATACTGTTTATCAAGTTAGACAGCTAATACATTAAGTTTCATGGCCTTGTGCGTTGTTGATATATCACAGCATCGTTGTAGACAGAGTTGACAATGAACATCAAAGACAGTCAAATGAACCTGAGCCTCATTACAATAGCTTTGAACTGAGCTAAATTACTACAATAATCCATGTATCCATGTAACTTGTATAGCATTGTGGGTGTAAGGCCAGATTACTGCTTGGCCAAATAAAATGCAATGCTGGAAGCTGATGGTTACCATCAGCCTGCTATGTGCTATAAAAATAACGACTGTAGGTTTGCTTAATTGAATAAGTGATTAATCTATTGGAATGAGCAATCAAAGAGCAACTGATGACATGACCTCATTCCAAAAGCAATAAACAATGCTGCTTTAGGGACCAACACATTCTTGAAGTATCATCACTGGATCTTGTATTAGTCACATTCTAAAGAACTGCATCAGCACTACACCGGTTGAACCAAACACCTGCTCCATAGATAAATGTATTCTTCATTACATCGTGTAAATAGGACTTGAACAACAATCTTACACCATGGCCAAACTCCACAGTGACATCTTCTGGTTAGCATGAGGACAGACTCAATGTGAGCTACATGACACATGATGATATATTCTTTAATTAAAATACCTGGAAAGTTCATTCTTTAGATTTTGGTCATAAGTGTCCTCCAAAGTCTTCACAGTCAGTTCTCTCCTCCGAAGTAATTCTTCCGTGGTCTTAATCTTCTCCTTATGAATTTGGCATGTCCTATAATCATACACTATGTGAGTAACACACTCTACTTGCCAGGTTAGTTAATGTGGAACACATTATTGTCTTTTGTTTAGTATAGTCAAAGGTATGAAATTGCTCTTACTTTTCAAAACTTTCCATCCTCATTTTCAGCTCATTTTCTCTGTTTCGCACCGTTTCAATTTCTTTCAATAGCTCTTGTCTCTGCATATAGATGCCCTTTTCTTCAATCTGTGACAGAGAGAAATCCAACAGTCATAATTATTGGAATGGTGATGATGTTACACAGACACTGTGATCTTCTATAGGTTTTGGATGAAGAGAAGTTTCTTGGTATAAAATTCTACCTCCTGTTGTTTTTGTAACCGCTCAATGGCATTTTTCTCCCTTTTGATCAATGCCTCTGCTTTCATCTCATACGTCCTCTCCATGTCTCGTCTCAGCTGCTCAAATTCTTTTCGCGATTTTGCTTTTTCTTCCATCTTCACTGTGGCTATTTCAACATCTTTAAAGTGTTGCATCTTGAGAACGAACCAGAGACAATGTAAAACAAAACATAAATAACTCATAAGAAAGGATATGGTAGTTTATGGATTGCGGCTTTTTGTTTTTAACTAGACATACCTTTGTGTTAATTTCTGCATGCATCTGCGCATCAATATCTTTTCTATATCCAGCTAGTTTAGATTCATATGAGACCCATTGGTCTCCCCTGGAATGCAGACTGTCGTATTCCTGGTCAATCATTTTCATCTTCTCCACTGTGAATAGACAAATACCATTATGCACTGCATCTTATGGCCAACATTCAAATACATTTGAAAGATATTATAGGTCACAATACGTATGATAGGCATGCATGAAGACTTTGAGTGGGGGTGTTTTCTCATACCAAGAGACCCTCTGTAAGTTGGTGAGGTGGTGGTCTGCGTGTCAGCATCACAGCACACCCCATGGGTGTAATATCCTGTTAGTTCTGTTAGAAGGCTTATCAGAAAACCTGGAGGACATGGGAATATCTTAGAGATCAGGCTTATGTGCCTTATAGCCTTAAAAAATAAATAAAGATATCTATATACGTATAGATAGATAGATAGATAGATAGATAGATAGATAGATAGATAGATAGATAGATAGAAATAAATAAAAAAGGAAACAACACCGTGCATAGCATACCTTTTCTATCTTTTTGTTTGTTTACAGTCTGTAAAAACAACAATAAAAAAACTGTAATTATCAAAACGTATTTCAATACAAGAATCTATATTCTGAATTATTGTATTACCAATTACCAGAGATCTGTAGAGTGTTGATTCTGGACTTATTTTCATGAGCTGAAGAAGGTCTCCTGTTGTGAAAACCTGCCAAACAAAACCGTTTGGGGTCTTCATTTGAAGGTTTGAAAGTGCAACTGCATTCTGTAGGTATTGCTATTAACTGAATTCTGGGAGTCTAAATATACTCCATTGGACAATTGTGTGGACTTTTGGGCTCACCTTGTCCTTGCTAAGGCCACTTTCAGGGTAGAATACAGACAGGGTGTACTCATACCCAGATGTTCGTAGATGATCAGCCACAAGACTGTTACAGGCGGAGACCAACAGACAGTCTGATTTCAAAGACACTAGTCTGGGAACTGTGTCTCCTCTACTCACATGTGGATGCTTTAACTCCTGGATCAGCTGATTACGAAGCTGTGTCTAAAATTGGAACAAAGTCAAGGAGGTGATTGGAACAGGTTGGTGGCTATACTAGGTCTTCAACAGGAAAGAAGACCAAATATTTGTGTGATAGGATGTTTTTTTTTACGTTAACCACTTGAATCCTAGCATCCCTATTCTGAGGGGAACATTAGCTGAAAATAGCAGATCTACAAGATCACAGCGCCTCGCAGCGTGAGCTTGTTGATCGGTTATTTTTGGCAAAGAGGTTTGGTGTAGGGGGGAAAAGGAGCAGCAAATCAAGTACCAAATTGTTAAATGTCTGAAATGAACAAAAAACATTAATGTACACAACACTGATGATAGTCCATGAAGCTAAATATGAAATCTATTAAAAGGTTTAATCTGCAACACAATTGTAAATAATGTAGTGGGCGGCCATAGCTGAGTGGTTAGTGAGTCCGCCTAAGGAGCCAGAGGCCCTGGTTGCGGCTCCTGTTGTATAAGGAGCCAGAGGCCCTGGTTGCGGCAGGCTCGATTCCCGGCCAGGACAGCATATGTGTCGTTGAAATGAAATTTGTCCCTGAGCAAGACTCTTAACCCCAAATTGCTCACAGGTTCTCATTGGAAACAAGACCGCAAGGACTTTCATGAACGACCTGTTAAAAGGAATTATCCTTATCCCTGCATGCTTCATCTCTCTCTCAGCTAAGGGGTCCTTGGCCTGAAAAAACTTGAAGACCCCTGGGCTAAGATGTACAACAGCAGTATATTTCCACGATAGCCTACTTACTTTTAGTGTATCAAGCACTCCTCTATTCTTGAATGTTTGGTAAAGTCTCTTCCGCAGCTCGTCTGGGGATAGTGCCTCTTCCCTGGCAGCAGACATGATAGTCAAGTTCTATGTGTTGATAGGTCCAAAAACAACAGTGTGTAACGTTAGGAGAACAATTAGTTTTCCATCATAAATGAAGAGGCCGTCATTTCCCTACTTAGATGGGCATTACTCCATTAGTGTGCCACAAAACATAATAGAAATTGGACAAACTATATGACTTTGCTTCAGTCTCTACTCCCCAGCATAGCAACCATCAGCGTCCTTTCTGTTTTTAAATCCAACTGACACTATTTACACTTTCGGGCAGGCACACTCTTATGACGTCATTAGATTACCCCCCCAACGATGTCGTCATCTACCTGCGACTTCCCCTTCACTCCACGAAAAGGGATTTGACAGGTAAACAAATGTCTGTTTCAGTGTTTTATCAACATTAATGGTGACTAGAGTCGGTTGTATTCAATTCCCTTATAGACTGCATTGATATAATCGTTCTGCAATGTTATCATGGTTTGTTTCTGATGGTATACTCCCTGTAAACATGCGCATGACGATAATAGCGCATCAGCTGTTGAAAACCTAGCTGGGTTGGCTTTTTCTTCGTTTTGACGATGATCACGACTGTCTTTTCTTTGAATTAATTTCAGGGCAGTTACTTGTTACTGGAAGGAAAATGTCTGGAAGTTTTTATTTCGTAATGGTTGGGCATCATGACAATCCTGTCTTTGAAATGGAGTTCCTGCCACCGGGAAAGGCTGAATCAAAGGTATGTTGATTGATTGATTGATGTACTTTATTTAGTAAGACATGAGAATGTTGCGTTTTTAACACGTACCCTGCTGTCAGTGGTGTAAAGTAACTAAGTACATTGACTCAACTCAAGTACTGTACTTAAGTACAATTTTGAGGTATATATATTTTTTTACTTTACTGGAGTATTTCCAGTTTTCAGTACTTTAACTTATTCCACTACATCTCGGAGGCAAATATTGTACTTTACTCCACTAAAATGATTAGAGAACTTTAGTTACTAGTTACTTTGTTGATTAAAAAAAACAATTATCACATTTTTATTGATTTTCACATAAAATCAAATAAGCAAAATACAAAACCAGCATAATTGAACTCAGTATCCCCCACCCACCCTTCTCCCTGTTCCCACCATTCATCCCCCCATCCCTTCCCACCCCGCCCTCCTTCCACCATTCTATTATTATTATTATATCACACAACACATCCACTGCATCATCGAGTCAGCAGGTCTTTCAGATCCGATATCAGGTTTGTCCACAGTGAAATTGTGCTCTTTTGAGCATTAGTTTGTAGATTTTTACTATTATTACAAAACACATTAACCAGTTCAGCCTTATATACATTTTGGCGATTTGAAAATAGCTGATCTTCAAGCTCGCGTTGTGGGCTTGTAGATCTGCTATTTTCAAATTATTCTTATACAATTTGAAAAGTTGTGAAATGGGACATTCTGCATAATGAGTATGTTCTACTTTTGGTACTTTAAGTAGCCTACATTTTGATACCAAAATGTTATTTCTACATTGCAGTATTGATACTTTTACTTAAGTACATGTGAGTACTTCTTTCATCACTGTGTACTGTATTGCTGCCAAATTGAGCCTAGGCAATTGGTCCGAAATGTCGGTGACATTATTTGTTTGTTAACAGGATGACCATCGTCACCTGAACCAGTTCATTGCACACGCAGCCTTGGATTTGGTGGATGAAAACATGTGGTTATCCAACAACATGTACTTGAAAACTGTGGACAAGTTCAATGAATGGTTTGTTTCTGCCTTCGTCACTGCTGGACATATCCTTTCAATATTCCCTTTGCTGTCTTTTATGGAATGCACAGGTTAGGTTAGTACCATTGACTTGCTAGTGATGCTGTTCATTAGTGATCTGCTAGTCTCGCGTAGCCAGACAACTATTCCACAATCTCTGAATGCTATATAGAGTCTGGAACTACAACTCCCAAAATCCGAGAGAGGAAACTGGCACTTCCATTCACGAAAATATATTTTAAAATATCTTTACACTTTACTTTTTAATTTCCATTTCTGCTAAGCAGCAAGCTATGTATACTTAGATGATTTGTATTTATATTAGGATAAATTTGCGCGACTGTAAAGACGAAACGGAAATGGAGAGGAGGCTCCACATCCGGTTTATATTCTAATCATGATCAGAGCTTCCGAGTCCCAGACTGTATGCCGGAAACATTTGAAAATTGTGGGAGGCAACAGTCTGGTAACGCGAGACTAGTGATCTACTAATATACAGAAAACAATAAATAATAATGTAATGAAAACAGAGACCGCAAACAATAAATCTCCTCTTGCTATAGTGTGTGTTCATTAACAGGGCTGCCCCTCTCTCCAGCTTATGACAGACAACTCCTGAACAGAAAATACATTTTCAGGTCAGGATACCAATTTCATAAAGGATACAGGATAAAAAACTGAAATTGGAAGTGATGAAACAAAACCAAAGCAATATCGACTCGGACCGCTGGCCACTTAGGCTCCAAAGCCTGACAGCGTGTCGAGGGTCGAATCCCTTTCCCAACGACCTTTGCTGCGTGTCACTCCCCGTCTCTCTCTCACCATTTCCTGTCTACATACTGTACACTGTACACTATCAATAAAGGCAAAAAATTAAATCTTTAAAAAACAAAGCAATATCACTTACAGCACCTTTCAGTAATAGAAGCTAACTACTAGGGGAAAACATTTTTATGTGTACAGTATGTGTGCAGTAGATGTACAAGCAATATTTCTTATTTGCATTCAACTTTAAGGACTTGGTGGCATTTTTTCCCTTAACCGTATGTTCTACATATGAGACTTATTATGCTGCATGACGTACGACAAGAAGACGGAATAAAAAACTTCTTTAATGATGTGTATGATTTATACATAAAGGTAAGTTGACCCTCTTTGTCTGCCAAAATAACTTTTCCAAGTTTAGGTGAGATTCAAGTATATTCATGTAAAAAATCTCCTTTTTCCCCAGTTTGCCATGAATCCATTCTACGAAATCAATGCTCCAATACGTTCAACAGCATTTGATAGAAAAGTCCAATTTCTGGGCAAGAAGCATCTCCTGAGTTGATCACGACTGATGTATTGAACTGATTTACACTCATTATACTATTGTGTACTGTACATTCTGACAGCAATGTTACAGACATGTCATTGCTTTTTTACTTTGTGATGTAAGACTTCTTAAGTCGTGGAAATATATTCATAATTTAGAAGTGGGTTATCTGATCAGCTTTGCCTGATACTTTGTGTAATATAGCTTAACACAATAACATCTGTATATCTGCATTTCTTAAATGAGCCTGACAAGCCTGTATTTCTTGTGAGTTCTACATTGCTGAATATTTGCCATGCATTTTGTTACAACTGTTGTTCAGTCTTGTGGTATGCATAACTACCCAATGATCTACCATCTACCCCATACCAACATGATTGTCCCTCTAGTTACAAATGCAATGATTTGACAACACAGCAATATTCTACAATGTGAACTTGTTTTTTTTTGTGTGTTGAGAGAAGCATTGGGTTTTTATTGTATGTTTTTACATAATACATTGATTACAAATGAATGTGGACAAACATGAAACTAAATTGAGATTTCACAAATACTAAATCAATGTGAAACATGAGTTGATAGTCTCAAGTGTTTCAGATATGAACAGAAAATCAAGTTTTACTCAATCTCATCAGCATTTTGTCATACTTAAAATATGCCCCTGTCTAATGTAATTCCAAGATTAAAAGTGTGAGGTAAAAACAAAATACAAAAGTTTACAAAAATGTAATTACACAATACACCATGCATGTTATATTTGCTTTAATGCTTATTGATGGGATCTTATCCCTCAGTGCTTCCAGCACAAAACCATAACCCATTCAAGGACAAAAGGTGCAATAATCATGAAAACCCTTCATCTGTTACATAAAGTAGTAACTCTAGATAGATTTCAGAAATAGTTATTTGATTATAAATTATTCTCAGTTGTGCACTTAGGTTATAAATATGAATCCATTACATAGACCATGAATGGAAGTCTAAAAATTCTGACACTCGCGCTGCAGGGTTGTACATCTAAATTGATCCTAATAAGTCATACAGTATAAAACGCCTTTCAAAATTAAAAAAAGGAACATCTTACAATGTGATAAAGGAAGTGAAACTTGGCAAACACGGCGTTGGCATCTTGTATAATGGCAAATTCGTACAGTTCATGTACTGTAGCTCCCTTGTGACATCTTGAGTCCAGGGGTTGACACACATGTGATTCTTTAATCAGGAACTCTTTCACAACCCTGACCTCCAAACTGCAGCAGATTAAAGTTTCTGTACTGTATTTGGGTTATGATTACTAGTGTTTTACTTTTTATTTATTTTCTTCTTGTCTCCTACTCCAGTGGACAATTTCATCTACTAGCATGACAAATCTGTGAAAGTACAACAAACCATGAAACCAGTAGCATAATTAGATTAAATAAGATTTTCTTAGTATATAGCAGTTAGGCCTAGAGCCTCATCACACACGCATAAGAAGAACAGCTTGACGTGAATCGGTGAATGTCAACCCCTGGATGTTATGAACAACAGGTGGCCGAGGTGCGAGGCTTTCTGTGTAGGTTGACCGTGTCTGTAGGGATGAGGTGGTCCGTCCGCTCCTCCATTGCCAACACCCTCCTCACTGCCTCCTCAAAGGCAACTGCCACATTTGTGGCATCCTTGGCGCTGGTCTCGTAATACGGGTGGTTGCCGTTCTCCTGACACCACTGCCGAGCGTCCTCGGCAGTCACCTGCCTCTCCGTCACGTCCAGCTTGTTCCCCAGCACCACGAACGGGAACGTCTCCGGCTCCTTGACGTCTGCATAATAGATGAACTCCTTCTTCCAGTTGACCAAGTTGAGAAAGCTCTGGCTGTCGTCGACGCTGAAGGTGAGCAGGCAGCAGTCAGAGCCGCGGTAGAAGGGAGTCCTCAGGCTGCGGAAGCGCTCCTGGCCAGCCGTGTCCCAGATTTGTAGGGTGACCATGTGGCCGTCCACTTCCAGGTCTTTGTTGAGGAACTCCACGCCGATAGTGTGGAAAAGGTGCGTGTCAAACTTGTTGGTGACGTAGCGGTTCATGAGTGAGCTCTTCCCCACGCCTCCGTCACCCAGGAGAATGACTTTCAGCAGGGATGTTTTTGCTGCCATGATCGATGATGACGTCCACTAAACACTCCCTTTTGTAGTGAATTACCTGATGGGAAGATGGAACATTTATGTAGGTTTTTATGTTGATGACCATAGAAGCAAAAAAAAAAAAGAGAATGTGCAATAATCTAGTAATATTGAGGGGATAAGGGAGCATGAGTACCAATTCATAAGAGGATAAACACTGGTGACCAGTGTGTGTGTGTGTGTGTGTGTGTGTGTCTCTCAGTCTACAGTATGTGACTCACCCGTGCTTGGTTTCAGTCTCCCCCTCCACTCCGTCCGGGTCATGTGCTGTAAAAACCTGGCCTTGGTCACATGCACCACTGGTTCATATTGGTCGGTGCATTGTATATTGTAACGTTCAATCAGCTGTAATAAAAGTAACGAGGAAAGGGATGTTTACTGGACTGGTGGTGACCATTAAACTAGTAGAGAGTGGGACAGAAGGCCTATTGGCTTCCCATCGTCCTAACATTTATATCTCTTTTTCAATCAAATATCTAACATTTCATCTAATCGGAGTCCCGTGGTTTTTGAGTTGAAACGCACATTTACCAAAAATACACAACTAACTAACTAACTAACTAACTAACTAACTGTAAACTGAACCATCAGTTGGCCGTAATAAGTGCCCGCTATAGCATTGTATGTGTTATGTCTAATAACACTTATAAAATTCACCAAGCTAATGTTAGTGTTAGCCAGGGGCTTTATACTTACCAGAAAGGTGTCGTACCTGGCTGCGCAGTTCAGTTATGTGTGTCGCCAATAATTCAATCACAAACTCAGTAAATAATCTATACTTATGTTTGACAGACACTTTGTCTTTCCTAAATTACCGGCAGGTCGCTCAGTGAACTTTAAAGACTCGTACCTGGCTGCTAACGTAAATTAGCTGCTGCTAGCCTAGCTAACTGTCGTTAGCTGCATACACAGCTTCCTAATATGGATCATGTGATCAGTGTTGCCAGGTTTTGCGAGAGAAACAAGCAACCAGGTCTATGAAAACGAGCCCAAATGAAGCTAGCCCTTCGTTATTTAAACATAATACAAGCCCAAATAAGCAACTAAACTTTAGAAAAAAGCCCCAAAAACCACAGCCCGCAACTACCAATATTTACAAGCGAGTAAGCGACTTTACAGAAAAACAAGCCCAAAGTCTCTTATAATAAGCGGACATGGCAACACTGCACGTGATCTTCTGCAGCTGGGCAAACACAAACATGCAGTGGAAAGTAATGGCAGAACAAGAGAGATTGTTTACAGAAACGCCCGCATAAATCCCCATATGGGCTATCTAAAATGTTATCTGATACGTATATTAGCCATAATTTGATGCGTTTACTTACAATTAGGCAGGTTTCATGCAGCATATGATTATTATGGCATGGTTTTTCTGCAATACAGCCCGAGTCCGTCCACCTGGAACACGTATCTGCATTTCACTCACTGTACGCCTTCTTCCACTAGAGGGCAGTATGTATTAACTAACTTGACTGAAGCCTCTCTAGAGCAGTCAGTGTTTCTCAAACTTTTTATTTTCAAGGACCCCCATTACTCAGTTACATACCTGTAAGGGTCCATTTGGAACCCCTCAAGGAACCCAGAGAGTCCCTGGACCCCACTTTTTGAGAGCCACTGCTCTAGACAAGTAGGCACATTGACATTCCCAGATGGAATCGGATGAATACAGTTTCTGACTGTAAGGTAAGGTTGCATTAAAGAAATGTTTGAATCGTATGTTTACGTATGTAAACACGGTTTTATGAATGAAAAGTGAACCTGTAACCATGTGACAACCTCACGGCACGCCAAGGGGGTGCCACATATAAGGCAGCCGAGGGTAGTTGTCACATGGTTACAGGTTCACTTGAAATGAAATAAAACTGAAGTTAATAATTGAAGATACGACTAAGAAATAAGATTGAGAGCAGAGAGTATACTTTCGAGTTTAATTGGTAGCTATAGTTCGGCCAACTACCAATTATGTGCGTCTGCAACCCTAAAATTAACACATACATTTGATAATGTTCATTCATTCATTGTCAGTTATAATGTTAGACGGTATGCTTTGATAAATTCAACCCTTATATTGTCACAATATAGGCAATTTGTACATACAACGTCAATTATGAATTGCTAAAAATGTGAAGGCCAACTATATGCCTATTTTACTCAACTTTGGTGTTTGTTCTTGCCTAACTTCACATTAAACCCAGAGGGTACAAGCTGCAACAAATAACTCAAATCTATACATTTTGTCCTTCCACTCTGTAAATACCTGCACATTTGAGGTTAATTTGTGCCCTGAAACATATGAGAAAAAATATGAACATGGAAGGCCAACTTAGAAAAAACAAAAACATTTAAATGTAATGATACAATATGAAAGCATAATTTACAGCAGTTATGCAGTGATACTTTTGAGCATTCAAATGAACCAACCTTCAAAAAGACTTGACTTTTAAGATAAAACTCACTTATTAATTCACATTACATGTCTTAGATTGATTTTCCGTTAACTTCAGCAATGTACTTTCAGATAAACAAAAGAAAACTAGCCACAATACTGTTACTTTAGTCATAACTGACAGAAAAGATTGGCGTTTCCACATAAACCTGAGATCTTAATCTGTGTCTTAAGAGCACTGAGTATATAAACTGAAACTACAGCATGTATTTTTAAATTCAAGAATGTAGTATGATGTAGCAGCATGGTGTGAGCTTGTGAAGCACTCTTGTTTGAACCAATTACTCCCCCAGGATGTCGAACTGTATCCATTGTATTTTACTTGGATGAACTGGGTCCAAACCACAAGAGAAAATGTATGCATGCTTTTAAAAAAAAGTACCAGTTATGGTAATTTTAGAAATTCCACAGGGAAAGACCGTTGTCTGGTCTGAAAGTCCACAGAAGGAGTTGAAAATTGGAATCTCAGACACACGTCAAACACAGGAAGTTTCAAATGTGTTGAAAGGCTGCATGTGACAAATTCTTAAAAGATCCTTTCATCCTCTTGACAGGAACCTGAGGTCAGCACCACATTGTCCAGACCAATTTCTCCCCCAATGGCGCTCCCACGCTCAGCCTCAAAGATAATCTGTAAGACATTAGACAATACTGAGTGAACAGGACTGTGTATTACAACCCCCCCTTCAGTTCCATACCTGACCTTAGCCACACCAAATCCACGACTTAGCCATTTCTAACAGTTTACTATCCATTTCTAACCGTAAGTCATCTTTAACAGTGTATTCCTTGTTTCCCTGGAATATCTGGAACACTGGGCCTTGTGACCAACTATAAGTGGCAAAGAAAACCTTGGCAGACCAGATGTAGGTAGTGGCATATTGTATGTCAGTATGTTTTACTTCTGAACTGCCGCACATACAACAGATGAAACAGAACACTAAATATAATAGCCAAAACATCCCTGAATAAAATGACATCATGTAAATAATACTAATACTAAGGTACATCTGCCGCACTAGTCTCACTTTGCCACACGATCAGAGATCTCTGCCTAGTGCCTACCGATATGTCTGGGGACTTCTAAATGCAAGGTAGTTGCTAGAACAGAGGCGAGAACAGCCGCTAACAAACCTATACCCACTGCTTCGGAAAAAAGTCATGTCACAGTTTTTTTCTTTCTTTTGTTTTTTAGATCTTTGTACTTCCAACGAAAGCTGGTTGATTGTCATCAGTCTCTAGTTGAGCAAAGAGTTTAGAGACTGACTTGTGCATTTACTGCTGTACACACTACACAATCACTTATTTACCGTTGAGATTTACTGCAACGTCAGTGATGTGAAATTGTAAACCAGAATATACGGCGACTAAAACTCAATGAACAGATCACTGGACAACACTGAGTTCCTTCTTTAAAAGGTGGTTGCCTAGGATGCTAGCTAAACAAAACATGTTGTACATCGTACATGAATGTTTAAGCTTTTGAACATTTCCATCTCTAAGTAAGTCAGTGATAGGAAGCAGTCAGTGTTCTTGTGGACATAGAAATGTCATGGTACTGTATATAACGATTCATTTAAATTATGTGAAGAACTCAACTCACAGACTGAGGGGCCTCCTCCTTCCATGCCACAGTAAGGAGCTCCGTCTCCCAGCCCTGGGCTCTGCTGTGGCTCTGCTCCCACACTGGATAGGCATTGTTATCCAGCAGCACCCTGAGAGCGCCTACATTCTTTCCCACCACGCGGTAGTCAAAAGTCAGGCAAAAGCTGCCCTGTTGGGTCCGGTCACTGAGAAGCAGCTTCAGTTTGGCAACATCTCTCTGGTCCCCCAGAAGTCCGTTCATGGCCATGTAATATTCTTCACCTGAAAGAATGCATAGGGATTTCTAGCAGCATAGACCCTAGCAGCCCTATTCTAGGGCGAGCATTCAGCCAAAATAGCAGATCTACAAACTCACAATGCGTCACTGTGAGCTAGATTGGCTATTTTCTGAAGATTTGGGAAAAATAGGGGCCTAGACCCCTGGAGGAATATGGTAAATGAAGATAATTTAGAATATAATTAACTTTATTCTTCAGGGTTGTTTTGATCACACAAATGTAGAGTTACATATGATAACTTGGTAACTTGGTAATGTGTGTTTATATGTGTTTATTACCATTGTCATGGTAGGCTACACTCCAGTCCATGTCATCAGTCTTGTCCTGCACCCACTCACATGCTCCTCGATCAAAGTTGCAGTCCATGAGGAATTCTAGATTTAAAAAAAGAAAAGAAAATGATGCCAAATCAGCTAAATCAACTAAATGGCAATTTTTGTATTTTTTGAAGATTTGACAGACTGATGGTTGATGATTACCCTCCTGAACTGGTGTAATCTGGATCTCCTTCACTTCTGTTGCAGGTCCAAATACAGACTCAAATCCAGCTGTTTTAAGAGAGATGGGAAGATAGTTCAGAGTGTGCATAGTATCAACCATAGGATCGTGGAGATTAACATGATGACTGTGTTGTCAAATATTGAAACTGACATGAGCTATAATCGATATTAAGTTACGTCCAATGTAGAAAAGTAATTCCTTATTGTTGCCTGATCAAAATATCAACAGCATTCCAACCTGCACATTCCTCCGAAAATAGGTGGTTGTAAGTGATCATTCCAAAATAATGTAGTAGGGGAGATTTCCCCTAATAAAACAAAAGCCAAGAGCGGGGCTTTTAACCTGCAGGTGTAGACCTGTCCTGCTGTCATTCATCTCTCGAGAGGGCACATTTCAACCGTAGGATATAGAAACCCCCCTGCATTGAACTTCCCCCCTGTGGTGAATGGCCCAGATGTACGAAGGCTGTGCTTATTGAACCTGCTCAGCCAGAGTGGGCTGGTGTCAGAGAGGTCTAGAGGGCTGATGACAGACTTTCCCTCCGAGAGTCAAGTCTGTTTGCACAACAGCTGTTCTGAGGGGGAGTATAATAAAAGGCTTGGAGTCTTTAGTACCCTCTCCCTCCCTCCTTCCTTTGCCTTCTTCCCAGGGGACGGGTGCGAGCTCAGGATGAGCTGTGTCCCTGGGCTCTCACATGCCGACAGAGTAAAATTCCACCCTGGAGGTGATGGATGTCTCGGGGCCTGTCTCCTCTTGCTACCTGAAGTCTAACAGAGACTCAGTTGGCTGTCAGAGTAGTTGTTTCCATAAAGATCACGTCTAGCGGTGAAAGGCATTCTCATTTACTGTTTGTCTCACTCAGATTCATTCCATTGCATGACAGCACTGCCCGCTCTTATCTAGAATCTAGATATTCATCTGAGGATACAGTCAGGAGACATATTCAACAGGGTCTGTGTGCATAAGCGTTGTAAGGTTAAACAAATAGATCAAGATCATTGCTATTGTTGGAACCTGAGCCATTTATAGTGAATTGTGAATGCCTTTGCTTTGTGCGTGTCTGAAATGGCCTATTATGCAAGGTTTTAAGTTTTTGAAAATGTCATTGAGGGCCATAATGTTTTCTTAACTTAGTAGTCAGAGTAGGCTAGACATGACAGTTTTAAATCACAGCTTTCCCAAACCCTCTTGTCAGTTCTCCCTGTGTGGCATTGTTACACTCAAGGTCAGCATTTGCTTTTCAACAGCTATTTTTTTATGTCCTCAAGTCGCATGTCCACGCAACATTCAGCAGTAAGCGACAGGATTCAAGCAAGAAAAGGGACAGAACATGACATTAAGGAATGACATTACTGACATTAAGGAATTGGTACCAATGTTCGATTAATTGAGGTAGGAGAATCATCTAAATCAGAGGCCTTCTTCATTTCTCCTCGGATAGCCTGTTACACTATCTTGTCTTTCATGCTTGGTGGTCAAATTAAACTTCCCACCCAGAGTTTTAGAACTGTCTGCAGACTGCAGTCTGCACGCATGGAACTCATAGAGTGTGTATGAAGAGCACTTGGAGAACATGAAACAACAGAGCCCAGGGCTTTCTGGTTGGGGGCTTAACGCTGACCTATCTTAGTGGAATGGTAATCCTCAAAGTAATACTGTCTGACAGGCCAGCACTTTTGTGAAACTTTAGGATCTCAGATACATTCAACTTAGAAGAAAGGAAGTCTTCCCCAGGATTAAATTTGGCCAACCAGGCAACCACAGTTTTAGTTTTAGCTTGCTTGCTTTTGTCTGAATACAAGACGCTAGCTCAGCAGTTTGTGTTGAGAAAGGCCACACTGATAATGACATCCAATTATTGAAATTAAAGATTTTACTTAGAGGACTCCTGAACTAGACTAGACCTCCTTCAAGCTCAGCCCAGAAATCTGCAGCCTGAGAAGTGCACAGGTTTTGTGCTTGTAATTATGGCAGGGCTTAACCATCATAAATTGTCTTTAACAGACAGGAGACATCTGTAACAGGTGACCATCAAGGGGGTAATCTCTCCTAGAAAGGCAGAGTAAACAGATACACAGCTGGGTCATTAGGTCAGTATGGGAATGGCCACAGGATCGCCACACCCAGCGCAGCTTGCTGTGTGCTAAAAGTTGGATTATTGTTGTAGTTTAATGCAAAAAAACTAATTTAATTATAATTATATTTGACCACTGATTCCATACTGTGTGCACATGAATATCAAAGTCTTGCATAATCTCTATCACTATTACATTATTATTATTATTATTATTATTATTATTTTCCCCTCAAAAAACAACAAAAGATCTACAAGCTCGATGGGCTTAAGTGGTTAATCTGTGCAAGCACGGTTATTTTAGGACCACCTACAGTGCCAGTAAAAACTACTGTGAGGTAGCCAAGAGGAAGGAGGCTTACTGAAAACATCTCCCCTCGGATTGAGCTGGTCATCTCCCCTCGGATTGAGCTTGTTGTCTTCCTTCCCTTCCTCTTGTTCTTTAGGGAACTCTTCCTTCTTTTCCGTGGGGAACCGGACCTTCTCCTCCGAACCGGGGGTTCCGACGTAGACAGAAACCCCGTTGACGTCTTCATAGTCATATGGCTGCTGGCGGATCCTGGGAGGCGGCGTGACCACTGGCTCAGGGACGACATTTTTGATCTCGTCTGGCTTCCTGTGCACAGGGGAGTCTGGGATCGCTGCAGGTAGGAAAAGGAAGTGGGTCAGACCTCTGGAACTACAATCACAAGTGGGAACTGCATTACCAGGGTCGGAATGTGTATGACTTTTCCGGGAGCCGTATTGGAATTACACACTGTAATTCCAACACGGCTCAATACGGCGGAACAGTGGTTCTCAGACATTTTCATGTCAAGGCCCAAAATTGATATTTATTTGGCCACAAGCCCCATTTGAAAATATTTTGTGTCAGGGACCCCCAGAAGAGAAGATGTGTGTTAGAAGATGTGTGTTAAAAACCTTTCAAAAATAGCAGATCTACATGCTCACAACGCATCGTACCGCGACACGTCGTGAGCTTGTGGTGGACAACTGATTGTGATGCTATATTAACTGATTTAGCTGGGAACCCCGTCAAGGACCCCTGGGGGTCCCTGTACCCCATCTTGAGAACCACTGCTGTAGAATCCTGAGCGTTAATTTAACTCTGGGAATGTACAAGTGTAAATGTCCATTTCATTGCATTTGTACACTCGTGCAAATTTAGTCATACATTTTGCAGCTGCCTCAATTACTTACCATGTTATGGAAGAAGTAAATTACCATGTCACAAGAACAATGATTGGTAAATACACAAAGAGGCAGGTGGACAGACAGACAGGAATATCATGCTCCATGCACTTGAAGCACGACAGATTCTGTAAAAATTAATCAGTGCCATCCTCAATGCATAAGCGTTTTATCACTGCAGATTTCATGCTGAGAGTTCTGTGCCTCATATCAAGCTGTTTTTACTAATGCATATGCAGTATTGCCAGCCTTGAGCAAGGGAGAGATGGGGTGGGGTTGAGGGGCAGGGGTGGGGTGGGGGTGGGGTGCCTGGCGAGGAGTCGGTACTAGAGGAAACCGAGAGTCTTGCATTCCGCACGATCTCACCGTTGAGGGAATCATCTGCACTTCCTCTGTCTCCGTCCCACGGGCTCTGATAAAATGGCTTGACTACAAGACATAAAGGTATCTTCATTTGTTGTGTATGATGCACACAGTGTTTTCTGTTCTGGGCTTCTTGATGACGACTTAATTTACTTAACAGTAAGTCACATTGTACTGCAATGTGTCAGGTCTTGTCCTATGGTTTCATATTGAAGATTGTGATATTTGCTCCTAGACCCCTGCAGCTTTTTTCCTCTACAAGCCAGATACATTATACACATTTATGTTCTTGTGCCACTTCGCTACATCAAGTATCACCTGCTATTATCTGGTATCTGGTTCAGGGAGTACACTGAGACCTGCCTTTCCCCTGTCCTACATATGGCTGGTTGTGGTATAGTACAGTCAGTGTCAGATATTTACACAGGTGTGATTTCAATCTATAGGGCTCTCTCTAGCTAACATCTGTTAAGAGCAGAGGGGTCTGAAAACAGGAAACTGCTCTTGGCAGGACTGATGTTTGTCTGATGTTTAAAGAGCCCAAGTTAAATATGTGTCTGTAAAACAGATAATATCACTCTGCTCAAATCTTAGCCCTGAGCTGTCTCAGTCAGAACTGATCTATTGAAACAAATCTTAATGCACCGGTGTCAGCATCTACTTCGTCAGTGTTTATTTGGATAATTATTTGTAGCAGATGGCTGGTCATCAGATGGTGACCAGATGGTCTCACCTGAGCATTCAAAGCCATTGCCTCTGAATCCAGCCTTGCACCTGCACTTGTAGGATCCTTGAGTGTTCAGACAGGCAGCATGGTGGCTGCATTTGTGGGTGCCGGCCACACACTCATCAAGGTCTAAAATTGGAGGAAAGCTTATGAGTTAATCTACAGTATAACATACAGTAGGGCAGTTACAAACTTTTTTCCTCATCTGATTTTATACCTTACCTACACAGTCATATTTGGCGTCAACATATTTGAGATCATAGCCATTCTGACATTTGCAGTAGTAGCTACCAAATGTGTTAACACATTGCCTGTTGTATGGGCAGAGGTTCTTTCCAGTGACACATTCGTCAATGTCTGAGGGAAAACAAACAAGGACACATGTTAGCCTAGGATTGAATATAGTTAGATCTGTAGCAGCCCTCATTCCACCAATGCTATTGTTTTACTTTTCCCATGTTACTAAAATTAGAAATTGGCTCTGTCTCTGCTCAAACAGTTTTGTGGGAAGAAATAAAATTCCACTTTATCCATTTGACTGGAGACCACTTAACCAACCAGGAAGGCAAAAAGCCACATAATGGAGTCTGTTCAGATCTTTGTCTGACAGCTGACCCCATGCACTACATGAACTAGTAACTGCTAATCTGTGAGACAGATCTATGTGGTTCTGATTCTGTACATGTCATTATGCTACCTAATCAACATTATACAGTATGACAGTTGTGCCATTTTGCAAAAGTATACCTTGTTGTACGACCGTGCCACAGTCACAGAAGATAACAGATTTTCAGGTTGTATGACAGATTTTCAGTATAAAGTAGCTTTAACCACCTTCAACCTTGAATGTGATTGGAAACGTCAGCAGCATACTCACCTACACAGGTCCTCTCATCTGGCCCCAGTTGCAGCCCTGCAGATGGACAGAGGCAACGGATCTCCCCCTGTACCTCCTCACATCCATACTGACAGTGGGCGAGAGAACATGTCCTGGAGTCTAGACACAACACACACACACACACACACACACACACACACACACACACACACACACACACACACACACACACACACACACACACACACACACACACACACACACACACACACACAACACGCATGCGGTAGGCATACAATTTACAATGTAGGCGTTTAGGAGACACTCTTATCCAGAGCAATTTGCACAATGTGCAAGGGTAGAGTAAGTGGCATGAACCCTATAGTCAACCAACAACAGGGTATGTGGTTGAGTAAATACTAGAGCACTAAAAAAACAATCAAATGCTACTAAGTAACTATAGGATGGCATTGGCAGGTAAACATCAATCCTAGCATCTGTCTGTATGAGGGTTTTATAGTTAACTAAAACTAAATAACTAATTGACAAAACATTTTAGTTAACTGAAATAAAAATGAAAATGAGGCTTTACAAAAAAACGATAACCAACTCAAACTGTACGTGTGTGCCTACAAAACTAACTAAAACTAACTAAAATAGAGAAAATGTCCTTAGTTTTAGTCTTGTCAATCTTTCATACATAAGTAATTTAGCTGTGCCCTGTTGTCAAAGCACAACTAACACTAAAACTAATAAAAACTAAAATAAAACAAAACTTTTTTTAAAGAATAAACTAGCAAAACCATTTTAAAATACATTAAAAGTAACTGAAAATGTAAACAAAAAGTCTAAACTATAATAACCTTGGTCTGAATAACATACTATCATACAATCACTCACTGGCACAGGACCCATCAGCCATCAGGGTGTATCCGTTGAGGCAGTAACACATGTAGCTGCCATATGTGTTCATGCAGCGATGCTCGCATGGACGAGGCTTCAGTCCGCATTCATTCAGATCTAGAAATGAGGCCCACACAACAGTTAGGGGTGCAACGGTTAATCGAACTAATCGATTCAATTGATTAGATTTTTTTCCCCAATAATTCTCGTTTTTTGAAATTGCTGGAAGGAATAATCACTAAGAAAACATGAGCTATCGCCTTTTATGTCTCGCCCCCCCAATAGTAGGGTTCGCCAAATAATTTATGAATACGATTGCCCTCCCACCGCCGACCAGCATTCACATATGTAATATTGTTTCGTACCTGAGTACACTTAAATTAAACTGTAATGGCACGTAGGTGCCTCAAGGGAGCGCTGTGGACTTTGGGAGATAATGTCATAGAGTCAGAGTTTACGAGCGAATAATAGTCCCTGATGTTTTCTTGAGTTTTAATAAAAACAGAGAATCAATACACAACCAAAGCAGTGTGTGCTAGTAAAGCCAGCAGGTAACCTTTTGGCTTTTTTCTTTTTTTTTACGGTGTCGAGATGAAACACATAAAATATGGAATCGTTTAACAATAAAATGTGAGTGAAAGTGGCTAGTAAAGTGGGCTATAAACTGGAAATGTGATCTTTATGAAACTTGGTTGACCCTCTTTGTTGACCCCAATTACTGACCTTGATTGCATGTCTTTCCGGTGTATCCTGGGAAGCATTTGCATTTGCTGGGGCCGACACACTCTCCGTGCTTGCAGCCGTGCTCACACTGAGCTGGTAAAACATTTAAAATACCACCAGCAGTAATGGTGGTTAGAGAAAGATGGGTTACAGTTAAACCACACATTTTTAATGTACAGGCCAGCTTTTTTCTATCCGAAATGTAATTTAGTCCACATTTTCTAGGAGAGAAGGGAAAATATCCCCCCAAGGAAAACAAAAACAAATTTGAGAACACTATTGAGGGTCATTTAGATTCTTTGGGTTTGTTGTTTTTATATATGATCAAAGTGCTTTGTGGTATTGAACATTTATACCTCCGCTTTATGAAACGGTTTGGTTACTGGAACACCAATATTACATTATAATATTATACAGATATTATATTTGAATCTATGAGGTCTATTGAGTTCGTGGACCTTCTTACCCTCACATTGTCCTTTATTGTTTTTCTTCCAGCCATAGCAGCACTCCAGTCTCCTGCCATAGCGACACACACCTGGTTGGTGGTTTCCAGTAGGGACTTGTCTGTAGTGCCTTTGTAGAAGAAGAGGGGAGGACAAGGGATAGTGTCTGTATTATTACAGTCTTGCTTGAACCTTAGCATCCCTAGTCTGCTCGGGGAACATTCGCCAAAAATAGAGAAAGAGATTTGGAAAAAAGAGCGGACCAATTACAGAGCCAACTCAGCAGTGGATGGAACATCCAAAGTTAGCTTGTTCAATGAAATCTCTCTTCTTCTTTTTTTTCTGTCATGACATATCTAGCCAGAATCAAACTGGGCACATTGCGATTTTGTGGTTGATGCACTTGTCCATTCTGTATGCCCCATGAAATCGTATTCTTGAATCTGAAACGTCATGGTGGTTACAACAATTTGTACCTGCCTCAAATATGTCCTAGACTCTTCTCCCTCCTGGCTCCCAAGCTATGGAATAAACTCCCCTTGCAGTTGGGATTGCAGACTCAGTCACCATTCTTCGCTGCAGTCTGAATACTTACCTCTTAAGACTCCACCTCACCCCCAGCACTCCTCTCTCCTTGTATTCCTTCCTTGCACTGTATACTAGCGGATATATGTTGGTTACTTCTTCACAAATGTTATGTTATTTAATCATCATTGCTTGAAGAATGTATATGAATTTATGCTGTTGCTTTTTGTTTAGACAGATGCTAGGGTTGATGTTTGGTATCCTAGTTACTTTGAAGCACTAAATTGTTTCTTTGCACTTGCACCTGTTTGTTGATCTTACACTTGTGTTACTCTGGATAGGAGTCTCTGCTAAATGCCTAAATGGTAAATAACAACATAACTGGGTCAGTGAACTTGGCTTGCCCATGTGTGTTTGAGAGTGGCAATTGATCCCGAGTCACACACACATCTCATTTAGCTTTTCCAAATACAGTCCTTCAGGCACCCTCATCTAATTATGGCCCCAATGGCACTAGTGTGGAAAACAAACAGCCTAAATAAAGTTTCTCCTTTACTGGCCCCCCATGGAGCAAAAGCCAGCAGGCAGGATGTTGGTCACAGATGGAGAAGCTCACTAATCAGGAACTTGTTGTGTTGCACACAGCGATACATCAAGGTTGACCCTACTTCCTGTGCGTGTGTTTCTTTTTTTCTCCATCTCCATCTGACTGCAGCCACAGTATTTACTATACAGTCATTAGCAGTCACCTTAAGCAAGTCAGCAAGTCAATAACCTCCAGGTATACCATTGCACGTGTATTTTTCAACTGTAAATTAGATTTAGTTAACCATTTAAGCCCTATATACTTTGCCGTATGACACATAGTGAACTTGTAGATTTTTTTTTTAACTTTTCACCTATAATGACATAGGCCTACCCAAAATAGGGATGAAGGTTGAAAGTAGTTAATGTGCCACTTCCCCTCACTTGTTGGGAGAACCAGAGAACAGTCTGGAAAATCCCTCACAGGCCCGAATATCGAAATTCCAGGCCTACAGGTAATCTCAGCTGCCATGATAACTCGTAACCTCTAGCCCAGTGCCAAAGTGTACTCTCCCAGATGTTTAGCATTCTGGCCTCGTCTGAGCAACTTCCTAAATGCAGCCCAGCTAGGCTCCAGTGGGACTGGAGGAATCTGAGACTTGATAGAAATCAACCAGAATAGCCTACAGGATGCGGCTGCAAAGTGTGTGACAGGTGCTCTTCAGTTATTAACAGTGTTGCTGAGCTACATTTAGCTGACACAGTGTCATACCTCCCATAGTCCACCTCCAGGCATAGACAGAGAGTGTCATAATCCGTAGTGCATGCCATCAAAACAAACGTTTTCCCATGTAAACACACTTCAACCCAATATTACACTGCAAACTAGGGGGATTCATGATGTTTCGTGATGGTGCAGAGCTCCAAACATGTTCATGTTAAACTTTCAACATGAACATGTTGAAAGTTTGGTGTCCCTATTTTAGGCATGTTATTATTGGCAAAACAATAAAAATGTTTTATTTTATTTTAAATCTTTAAAAAAAAGAAGAAAAATAACAAAAACATGTATATAGTAGATAGGCCTATAGATAGTGTAGTTTCCACACTTGTTACAATATATGCACCCTTGATTTGATCACTCTGGAATCAGTCAGTGGGATTCTCAACAGAGGAACTGATCCACAACAATAAACACTAAGGTGTGCTTTCCACCTGCTGCTGGTGTAGAATCGGAGTTGCACTGGTACATGATTTATCCTTCCCGGCAACAAAAGGTGAAGTCATTGTTGGTTGTCTTACCTGTGGCGGTCGGCACTGCTGGAGGAGATGCAGAAAAGGAGAAAAAGGGCACCGATCCACGTTAATGGCTGCATGTCTCTTAACTGTAAGCAGCAGGAGCACTGTGTCTCACTCTTGGCTGTCTTTGGCTGCTGTGAATTCTTACTAGTCCTCCAGGTGGGCTTCCACGCATTAAGTGCTTAGACAGTGATCCCACGAACAGGTTTCAATTGAGTCTTCTTGCAAGCGCGAGCCAGAGTTTGTGTGCTACCCCCACACAAACTCACACTCTCCTCCAGGGAAGAATTTCTCTCTCTCTGTCTGTCTTTCTCTTTCTCTGTCTCTCACTCTCTCTCTCTCTCTCTCTCGCTCTCTCTCTCTCTCTCTCTCTCTCTCTCTCTCTCTCTCTCTCTTTCTCTCTCACGTTCTTGAAGGTGGCAGTAGCTGTGGTCCTTGTCCCATAATTTGTTTCCTCTTTCTCTCTGAAACTCCAGGGGTAGGCTGTGTATCACTCTGTGTGAAATGACACTGCTGTGAGAGGAGGGTTAAGAGGAGGTAGGAATGGGTTTGTAAGGGGGGTGGGGATTATGTTGAGGGGTGCGCTACGCTGTAACCCAATACAGCACCACATAAAGCTCTTCCTGCAGAACCCCAGCAGGGTCAAATTGTGCTGTTAGTATGCTCAGGTTTCCAATACAGAACATGGTTTCACTGCTACTTCAGTCTCTTTCTAATAACGTCAGAATTCTTATCTCAATGGCCACCTCTGATGTTTTTTGTTTTTTGTGTGTGTGTGTGTGTGTGTGTGTGTGTGTGTGTGTGTGTGTGTGTGTGTGTGTGTGTGTGTGTGTGTGTGTGTGTGTGTGTGTGTGTGTGTGTGCGTGTGTGCGTGCGTGCGTGCGTGCGTGCGTGCGTGCGTGCGTGCGTGCGTGCGTGCGTGCGTGCGTGCGTGCGTGCGTGCGTGCGTGCGTGCGTGCGTGCGTGCGTGCGTGCGTGCGTGCGTGCGTGCGTGCGTGCGTGCGTGCGTGCGTGCGTGCGTGCGTGCGTGCGTGCGTGCGTGTGTGTGTTTCCAGGCTCAGATTTTGTCCTTGTGGATAATTAGCCGGATCAGCTAATTGTGGAACTCAGACATGCATAGGCCTGTCATTAGCAGCTGCACCACTCTTTGAAGTCGTGCTCACAAGTCGCACATAAAGCCTAGCTCTCTCACACATGCTAATTCTAAGTTCAGCCATAAAAGTGCTTAATGAGTTTTGAAACTTTCAAAGTGAGTGTGGACATCTGGTATAGCTCATCTCTGCCCTTGGCACTGGACAGGTGAAGTTTGTTGTGGGAACGCCACATGGGAACAGAGACATTTGGAAGTACCTTTCATTACTGATGTATATTGACTTGAGGGTTTTGCTTGCACTGACTGGTCACATTTATGCTGTGTTGAGCTCCAGCATTAAAGTAGGAGCTGCGGTGCAGTGCCACTTTACATGCCCATTCTCCTCTTCTTCCTCCTACAACTAATGATTTATGAAAGTGTACCATGCCATGCACTCCAACCCTTTGTGCAGCGCTCCTATCCGGAAACCACTCCTTCAAAAGAGTTTGCCTACCTCTCCTAACATGATGATTTGAGAGCTGCATTGGAAATTGCTTTCAGATGAGAAGAAAGCCTGTATTTAGACACTGTAGTTCAGCAGAATAAAGTTCTGTGATTACTTTGCCAGATATTCCATGGGGTTGTTCTTGTTCTTCCATTAGTGTAGTATGAACACAAGGGTACCCCTCAATGTACCTGGATCCAGAGGGGTAAAATCAAAGGACAGAATCTATGGGGTGGGGGTAGGCCTGCAAGATCAGAAATTGTCAACACATTTCAGTCCTAATGCAAACATAACTTTGGCATAACTTTGATTTGGCCTGTGTGAATGTTTATGCGAATCTCACAGCTGACCTGCAGTGATGAGGTATGATGAGGGAGAGAAATGGTCTGTAAAGTCTATAAAATGAAAAGTTGCATATACATACAGTAAGTATATCTTGGGATAATGATGTATAATGATATTTGAATGATGTTTGATTGAGGAGTATTATTATGTAGTGAATTATATTCCAGCAGCATTACTCGGAAGGCTCATAGTCATACTACACAAGATCTATGTCTCTCAATTGTGAACTTGACCTTTGACCATTTGACCCAAAACGTGGTTGTCTCTTCGGGTAGCCTATTAATCATTCCCACCAAGTTTCATGACAATCTACTTATCCGTTCCTGATTTATTTAGCTAACAATGGATACTTTGACCTTGACTGTGAGTTTTTGAGCTTTTTGCCACTAAAACTCTTCGTTTTATGCTACTGAGCATCAGCTCTAAGATTAATAATAATCTGCTTATCTGTTGACAAACACACAAACAGACAGATAAAAAAATACTCTGCCAAGCATTGCTGCAGGCAGAGTAATTATAGAAAGGAGATGCATCATAAATGGATAAAACTGTTACGGTCAGGCACAGTCGAAGTACAAGGCTCCCCAGACAGGAATGTGTTAAAATACAAACATTACTGACAAACTTGAAGCCATGTTTACCATTTACGCTATGGTATTTGCTTTTACATTTTTTTCATGACATATTCCCCAATTCTTATCATCACAGAGGTTTTCGCTGATGAAAATATGATTGCAAATCCACTTCCGTTGAGCAGACACTGAGCTTTTTTTGGCCAGGTGCTTCTCTGTAGTCAGTCTTGCAAAATCACACCACACCACACCTTATCTCTGGAATGTTTTGGCTTACGGCATATGGCATGAAATACGATTTTATGATAATCTACAGATGAAATAATGTCTGGATCCTTTAATAAAGAGTACTCCACAAAGGCCTTTTTAGAGGTTTTATCAGCAATGCTGTGTCAGCTTCATTCCCTCAACACCTTAACTGACTGAACCATCAATGTGTGCATGTCCTCTTTGTAAAATACTGTTGTTGTATTTGTCTGTCACCTATGATAATCTATCTATTATTAATTCACATGACAAGTACATATGGTCCGGAATAACACACATAGACATAATCACACAAACAGCTACCTATTTTCCTTGTGTCCTACAACTTCAGGGGCAAAGCAAACCGGTGACTGTCACTCTGCAGACCTCTCAAGCATACGGCTTGCAAGCAGCACACATTAGAGCTGTTACTTTGGGTTTAGGGCTGGCGATGCTGCCAGGTGATGGAGCTCAATCTGAACATGTTCTAGTGGCCAGCTGGCCTTGATAAAGCCATTATTCTCACAACTCTCCCCCTCGTATGTCTTGCAGACAGCCTGGGTTTCCCCTTGTTGGACACTAGTCTTACCTTTGATCATGCAGGAATGATGTCCGACCGAGTGGTTTCAAGCGCTCTGAACAGATATTATGTTTGGACATCAGTACTTTAAATACAGATCTAGCTCAGAGGTTTGAGAAGTGCTTGATTTGTCTCAGCTATTCCCTCGTCTTACTGGCTTATTTACTGCCTTATCTTCTCTTACATCTTTTCATGTCTACTTTTAAATGAATAATTCATCCAGAAATCTAAATGTAGTCACTACCAACTCAGCCCCATGCCAGTTGAAACAGGTGAATTGTGTCCATCCACCTAACACATAGCACAACTTGGAGCAGCTTTCTCCAAAACAACTCAAGTGAAATGTGACTTGTTCTTTAGAGCTAAAATTGCTGCATACAGCATGGGCAGCATAATTCAAATCTTCTTAAGCCAATCGATTGCATTATGAGCAGAAAATACCTATCTTTCACAATTCTTTAGTACAAATCTTTAATTCAGCTGTTGCTTTCAAAAGCTTTCACACATGCATGTGCACACACTGACACCCTGCACTGTAAACACAGAAGGGGGGGGGGGGGAGATTTTACATTCTCATCAAGTAGAATGTGCACTAAATAATGTGTAAATAAATAGCTGTTCCACTCACAGTGTCATCATTTGATTTCAGATGACTTGCATTATGCTGCACAAGCTTTATGGTAATTTATGTTGCTCTTTTTGGAACTCTTATTACGAACTGGTTGCTTTGGAGAAGGCTGTTACACACCTTTCTTATGTGTACAAAGAAACTCGACCCGTGTTTCTGTACTAGGTAGCCTAATGACAGAACTCTTTTTTGGTGAATTATAACTTTCATGTTATCCAAGTATCTGGCTCAACAATTTTAGCTGTTATTTTTACATTGTTGTTAAATATTAGATGTTTATTTACACTGCAAAATTGCATTCTATTAAAAGAAACATGTTTTGTTTTATTTTGGAAGCCAGAAGTCAAAGGTCAATAAAGTATGTGTTGTTGAAGTTATTTTTGCAAGTGATGACAGTGTATGTTCCTCAGTTGTTTGGTCTCCCCCATGCAGTTTACTCCATGTCCACACGGGGGAGACTCAATATAGTAGTAACAATTCATTTGCTAGATAGGATCTAAATAAAAGCCCACCCCATAGCTTGCTGTATTTTACATGATGTCAACTGTAAAACCCAATCTTCTTGAATAGAATCAACAGCACCATCCCACTTGTTTTGGATTCAAATGGATGTTGTTTTCAATGTGTAAAGGGAGAAATTTAGTGTCATTTTCATGTCTATGTTTATCACCCCCAGTGGTTTAACAATCCTTCAAGGGGACCCCTAGGGGTCCTTGAGGGTGCGTCCGGGGTCCCCAGCTAAATTAACCCAATTAAAAAACCCAATTAAAGTACAGTGTAAGTTAAAGGAGTAGTTCACCCAAAAAAACACACTTATTTTCTATCAATTACACACCCCATAAAGCCTTGAATTCATGGAGATTTTTTGGTTTTTGTCGCATTCCTAAGCCAATAATTTGATGACCGGCGGAGTCTCAGTAGGAGACTCTTATTATTTCACAGGCTGGAAGTTAGCGTAGTGAGAGAATTTATGAGGATATTCAGATCATAGGTTTCCTTTCACTCTCTCCACTGTTATCTCCCCACAAGTATAGACAGATGTAGTGGTCTGTGGCGTAATACGCATTATTTGGGAGTTCTTTCCATGATTTAGAACCACTGTACTATGCATCGTAAGACTGTTTTATGGTGTCATCTGTAACGTGTGTGCAGCTTGGGTCTGAGAACAAATCCTTGTTGTTTCTTGTTTGGTGAGTGGAATTTTACCAGGAGAGCTGGATTATTCTGTGCTCTGTCACTTTTGTGTCACCAGAGGTCTCTGTTGGCTCACACTTTAGGTTCACAAGACAAAATTGCATATTTTCACATCCTGAATGAGAGTGCAGATTGAAGCATCACAAAGACCAGTGGATATATTGGTTGATGGTTGGTAACTGGTCCATTTTGACGTGCATGGCGTTCTAAACAGAATGATTGGGGAATGTTAAGCATTTTGTAAGAGCATCTGTTAAATTCAAACCTATCAACACTTAACCTTCATTCATGGCTTTATTTACAATTTATTCAAAAGGCTCAGGGCTGTCTTTTCCTCATGCCATCTTATTCTGAAACTGCAGTAGTAATGTATCAAGTTGCAAACACTGCAGCACACCACTCTATAGTTGAGTCATCGCCAACTTTTTTCAGGAAGTGTGTCTGCCCACTTCCTGGAATTCACTCGTACTTCTATTTTTTTGCAGTTCTGTTCCTCACACCAGTTAACTCCTGCAGACACGAATGTCTAAATGTGTGGTTTAATAAGAGGACACATGCACCATTCATTACTGCATGACTGCAGTGAAGTCCCACTTCCACATAATAGATGCACCCATTTCATTCATCTCCCAATCTGGGCTCACCTATATTCGCTCAGGTGTCCGTGTCATGGCCCCAGGCACAGTGAGCAGGGCTTTGACTATAAAAGGAGAGACAAAGCTGTTAGAGGTATTTTGAAAGTGATGTGTCTTCACCACCACATCCTGCCCTAAGTGGGAGATGTCATGGGCGTTGCGTGCATTGAAGTGAATACTGTGACTGTGTGACAGCTCATGGCTGCATCAAAGTGACTTGCTCAACAGTGGTTTTCATTTTTATTAAGCTCTGCTTGTTTCACTGCTTAACCACTTTCAACCTGGTGTCCCTATTTTGGGCATGTTATTATAGGCAAAAGGTTTTGAAGATAGAGGATCAACAATCTCACAACTTGTCACAATTTGACACGTAAGCATGTAGATTGTCTATTTAAAAAAAAATCTCCCATCAAGATCATTTATCAGTTTCAATTTGTTTGCTCTTTTGTGTTGTTATTTTTCACTTCCACTTCCAATTTTACTTCTCCTTTTTGGATCAAGTTTGTACCTGATCTGAAAATGTATCTTTTTACTAAAGAGCTGGAGAGATGGGGAGACCACGGTTACTGAGCAAACACTCTATAGCAATGATTGCTATCGGTATATAGAGCTATAACACACAACAAATAAATATCACTTGCAGTGCACCTTCTTTAAGTGTTAAAGGCTGGGCCCAGCCCACTTCCATGTCATATTGCGTAAAGCGTTTCTGTATTATACAGATCATTGAATTTAGTGTCAACTTCAATAATTTCAACCTCTAAGCAGTGGCACAATTAGGACTCTTGTACTTAAATTGCTGTGGGGTGTAACCCTTATTAGTCAGGCAGAAAACTAGGCTTAATGTCTTTTTAATGTGCCTTTCGTCACACTGTACTAGGATGAGGAAGTGAGCTTAGGCCAGCAGCACTGCAGAGAGCGATCTATTACTCACCATCGAGATAAAACACATGACCTTGAGGACATCCGCAGATGATTTTTGGTTGAGCGTGTTCAACTCTTAATGGACTTAACTTAATTATGTTTAATGTTCTATGTTACTGAATGTGACTAGAGCAATGGGACATTTTGCACACACGCACGCACCACACTGTGGTGTGCTGTTCTGAGAATCAAATTATGAAAATGTTCTTAGTCTTTGCATTTATTTATGTTTTATAAATGTTCACCTATAATGACATGTCCAAAATAGGTACCCCCTGTGCCCCAGAAAAGGTCATGGATCTCCATCACATGCAATTCACACATAGATCTTTTAGATTCAGGTGCACCTTCAAGAAGATCTGCTGCTCACAGATTATATAATGGCTGAAACCCACTTTAACCAGAGAGAACGACATGGGATTAGCCAGTCTGAGTGATCACACAGACACTTTCCCCCCCGGACACTGCTGGTGTAAACCACAGGCTATCGCCTCAGCTGGACAGCTGCCAATCTCCTCTCGTTATTATAGCGTCCCTATGTTTGGCGTTTGGTTAATGCAGTAGTTTACAGTACGTGGGCCATGCTACTGGGTGGCATGATGATGAATCCCCAGATCTTTCCAGAGGGAGTACAGTATGGCTAAGACGTTACTGATTCATTTACTTGGTTGATCGGGGATGGCTATCAGACGCCAGTCACAGTACACAGTAAAATCCTAAATTAGTTTAGCTCTGAGAGTTACAAATGGATAAATTAAGACGGGGGATTTTACTGTTCTGTATATTCACTCCCTGTATCTGGTTGGTACAAAGCAAAGCCTCCCTTATCTCTATTTATTATCTGACAATGATATATGATATGATTTGCTTATTGATTTTCTGCTTGTCTCTTTGAACAGTATATAGAGCACGTTCTCTTTAGCTTCAAGAACAATGCTTTGTGGTTAGTCTGATTGGCGATTCACAGCATTCTTTTAAAATGAGTCTTCTCTTAGCATCCAAGATCCCACAAATCATCAAGCCACACTCCTGCAGTTACTATTCAAGCAAATTCAAAGAATTTACTATTTGTTTTTTTGAGATTTTAGCACCAGATCTTTTGTCAGTTAATGAGAAACCAAGCTTTAGGCTCCTCCTGCCACCTGACATACAGAACTATCTAGCATCCAGCTGCCACGCAACTTCCTTTTCTTCTCAAACAACCAGTGTATGTTTAATGAACTTCCTTCTCAACTGCGGTTTATGTTTTGAAATCATTTCTTAGATAAATCCACTATCGACTACCTTGCTATCTATTTTTGTTTTTGTACTTACAAAGGTTTTCAGTAATGCTTTCTTGAACCAAACATTTGTGTGTTTTTTCATGACCAGACAGACGGAGATGCAGAGAATGGAGATAGAATAGAAATAGCAACTTTGTATTGAAGGAAGTTTAGTGTGAACTGTATTAGTGATCTGACGACTTTGAAGTCGTTCGGTGTGTAGGGGTCATAAGGCCTTTCACTCTGATGGAGTCTGGACATTCTCATGTGTTTTTTTTGGGTTGTGTTAGTGTCATCATCAAAGGTGGACAGTTGCAGTAGAACTTGGCTATGCTACTGTGGCTGTAATAGCTGCAGCATTTAAACAATCCTGTTGTCACACTCCAATGTTTATTTCTTTTTCTTTCATGTCTGTCCATGTCACATGGCTCAGATTTCTGTGGCCAGTTAACCTCCGCCAAAGGTCAGTGCTCAAAGCTGGCCTTTTAATCTATTCAGTTGAGAAGCTTCATGCTGGGTGCAGTTACTGATATATATACCACAAGTGTTATAGATCAGAGAATATAATGTCTTGTGATAGTCTTGAAGTATGAGCAAATTTACCTTTCAGGCTTCAGTGTTTAGTACATCCTGAAGAGGAGTTGTTTTTTTCCTTCTCCCTGCAAAATCAATATTAGTTGCCTGTTATGTACACAACAGCTTGAATGTTCCTGCATTAGGGTAGGGATTACAGGCTCCTGATAGTACATTTAAAATTGCTCCGTTGTTATTATGGTGGTTATAAGGGAAAGTCTATGAAAATGAGAACAGCCCAATTTCATTTCCTGTTTCTCGTTAGAATAGATTTTGTGCTGGAACACACAAGATACATGGATTTTCAGTAACTGAAAGGCCTCAAAAGTGATATTTTATATACTATATATACTGTATAAGCTTGTGCGTGCACACACACACACACACACACACACACACACACACACACACACACACACACACACACACACACACACACACACACACACACACACACACACACACACACACACACACAATATACTGCAGATGTGGTGCACATTTTAAGTCACAAAAATGTGGGCTTGACAGTAACACCTACAGGTTCTTCTTTGCTGGGGCACTGCATGCAAAGCAAGCTGTGAGCTGTGAGCAGTGAGGTAGCAGAGAAAATGTCACAAATTGCGGAAGGCGGAAGTAACTGTTCAAAATAATTCAGCCAGTCTCACTCGCTTCCACAGACTGAGTTCCAAAATACACATCTCCCCTCCCAATTCCTCTTCATTATCAGATCTACCAGCAGATAGCAGATCAGATGTGATGCGTTGTGAGCTTGTAGATTGGCTATTTTCGAACAGCCAAAGTATAAAATAGGGCTTAAGTGGTTAAAGAGAGATTAAAATATTCTCCATCTAAAGCAGAGTGGTCTACGGTAATTCATTTAGCTACTTAGCTTTATTTTACTAAATCCATCACAAGCTCTTTAGAGCTTTGTAACAATGAGTACAGTACCTAATAACAGACCTAATAGTTTGTTTGTTTGCTTGTTACACATTCAGAGCTAAGTGAGTTAAGTTATTTCGAACACAAACATAATGTAATGTACTGTAATGTACCTGTGTCCGTTACTGTTATCTGCATGAAACTTACTGCATTGGAGCCAACAAGTACATGGAGACAAAGCTCTGGCCGGGTAGCTGGTTCGACTGACAGCTAAGCACATTCCTCAGACGGTTTTCATCAAGCAGTCTGAACTCAGTGCAGGGCAGTGTGTCTCCGTCAATTCAGTTGTGTGAACAAATCTACCCTGAGAACATAAATATCTCATCATGATCAGGGCTTTTTGTCTTATGACTAAAGATTTATTGTTTGTTTTCTTTCATTACTCTCTGAGAATGGAAAGTCCAGTTCATAATGGAACCCCTCCCCCCCAGGATGCATTTCACTGAGCTGCCTATAACTGAAGCCCAATATATACTTTGTCGTACGACGGTGTCACAGTTATTTTTGGCAAGCAGCACCCTTGTGCGATGGAATATATATTATGGGGTGAACATTCCGCGAAAATGACTGATCTACAAGCTCACAACACGTTGTGAGCTTGTACATCGACACATTCTACTTTGAGATGACAGACCCCGGGCCTGAATTCAAATCTTGCTCTGGTAAGCAAAAAGAAAAAAAAAGCACACCAAGTCTACAGTGTATTTCTAAAATCACTCACTCAATCACAGGTGTGATGCTAGATGGGTATTTGTTTTGTGCAGCTTGCCACTGGTGCTCTGAAAACCACTTCCTGTCAAGCAACTATAGTGTTCAGTCCTGACAAATCATTTGACACAAAACAAACTGTCAAAGCAAACAATAACATTGTAAAGTGTAATATACACCAGGAAGCCTTTGATTAACCAATGATATTACAGTCCTTTCTATCATCAGCAATGTTTTTGCTTAACTGAAGTGCAATACAGATGTCACAATGTGAAACTAGAGATGTCTGCTCTGGAAGAAGCTAATTCCATAGTGATGATAGAATATAGACTACATAACGTTAAAAAAGTCTTAAAACAGGGAAAAGATATTCTATCTAATGTCAAAGTTAATGAGAAATGAACAGCAACAAATGTATGCAACAGTCTGACTACAAAAAGTGGGAATTCTAAGGACTTCTAAGGAAACAAGAGTACAGTACAGTTGGACATTTGTGGAAACTGGAAACCATTCATCATTGACTGTTGACTTTTCAGGAAAATATGTATTTAAAAAAATGCTCCATACAAACAATTGCAGGAACAAAAACGTGACAGGTGAAAAATGGGTGGCCATTATTTACGTGAGTAATTTTCTCTTAGTGGTTCAATATCAAAATGGTGCACGTTTCCTGTTGTGAACGAGCCAGTCTGTGCAGAAGTCAGATTACACCACACGGCTTAACACGTCACCACACGTCAGCCTCAGTCTGAACCAGCGGACAGATACTAAGACTTCATTGTCTTGTCTCAAGGGGAAGCTAGCGCTTTCATTTCCTGCAAAGCATAGACACCCTCTCTAGCATATTCTTTGCCAAAACTGTGACTATGACCTTGCAATAATCATATAAACATGTGTGATGAAGACAGGGATCACCAAAACGTAAGCTGTGGAGGAAACTGTAACATACCAGCACTCAAATGGGGGAAAGCCCTGGTCCCACCTCTTTGTTAATTTCTTATGTTGGCATAGAAACAGCCGTTACCCTGAAGAAGGAAACTGCTATCTGATGTAGGCGGCGGTGTCCAGTAAAATAACCATTTCACTCACTACAAGAGCCAGTGCATTAAGTGCAGCGCAGCTGATTTCCATCTGAATGTTCACATCCGTGGTCATTCAAACTGTAAAATTTCCATGCAAGTGAAACTGTGAAGAAACATACATTGATAAATGGCGAACCTTTTATTAAAGAGTTTGTTTTTTATATGAAATACTCAAAAAAAAGTGTTTCCTGTGAAATAAATGTTTCAGTCACTGTGAACCCTATATACTTCGTTGACCGGGGTGCCTCAGGGAACCTCGCCCTTTCCTCTCTACACCAAATCTCTTTGCAGAAAATTGCTGATCTGCAAGCTTAAATGACCACACTGTGTGTGTGTGTGTGTGTGTGTGTGTGTGTGTGTGTGTGTGTGTGTGTGTGTGTGTGTGTGTGTGTGTGCGTGTGCGTGTGTGTGTGTGTGTGTGTGTGTTTCTTCAGTGGGGTGATCCTGCTTCAGATTAAAGGTTGTCTGCACGTGTCACATTGAATTACATTGCATTGCATTTCTCTCACCTCTCCTTATTTAGTTCAAGACTAAGACCCCCCCCCCCCCTTATATGAGAATGGACTTTCTTCAGTGAGAGCTATGTGCTCACATCACTATTTGACATTCTTTGGAAACACTAGCTGTCAAATTGGAAACAGATTAGTGGGATACTTCAACCATGATCACATGAACTCTATCGTCCCTATTTTCTGGGGCTGGTCATTCGGCGAAAATAGCAGACAACCTCACAACATATGTCGCAACGCAACATGCTGTGAGCTTGTAGAACAGCATTTTTCCAGAGATAAGGAGGGGACAGGTATAGACACCTTCGGGACTCCAGACAACACAGGTTTAAGTGACGATTTATACTTCATCCTTCAATGGTGTTCCACGGCAAAAATAGACGATTTATAAGTTCACAACGTGTCGCTTACCGTACGTAAATCGGCTATTTTTATATGACAGAGCACAAATTAGGCATTAGTGTAATGGCATACTGCATATGACTCATCCCATAATGAATGCATATAAATTGTGTCTCTTTATGCTCTTGTGCCAGCAAATGTGTCTTTTGCTTAGTTGAAGTGTTTCTGCCTGCTACATTTACTTTTATGGAATCCTATGAACCTGTCTAAATAGGCAGATAATTGAGTCAAATGATTTCTTTCATCTTCTTTGTCTACAATGTACCTTTGCAGAGAACAGCTATGGGAGTAACCTGAAAGTGGACACTCTCTGCCTATAGTTGTTTGCTATCCATCATTTCATCCACCACACACAGGGACTAAGCAAACAGGTCTGGGAACTCCTGCCTTTGTATTTACTCTATCATCATCTGGACAGAAAGAGCATAATAATAGATATCAAATGGTTGTATTGTTGTCAGGGGAGCAGTTGAAGATGAATCTACCTGAAGAAATGATCTGCTAGCTCACATAAACATCTAATCTGAGTATGTAATTTGATAAGAACTGAACCGTTTTTTGTTACATTGATATCCTCCATTTATCCTTTCTGTATGAATAAGGTCACATTTCTGGGACTATCTTTGTCATGCATGGCAACTGTTGCCGGGTGTTGCCAGAATGGCCAGCTCACACCCTCAGCTTTTGTGCCCACCAATCACACAATAGCAGGGGTTCTTTTTTTCCCACCATGGATATAATAATGGAGACAAAAAGGAAGAGGCTGAACACTCACAGCATCTACTCTTCCTCGTCAAAATGACCCCAGCCATTTTGGTGCGAATCATTTAACATAACTGATTTTAGGATCACCTTATGTGACATTAGTAATAAAGATTACAGTCATCTGTGTTGACAACAGATAATTGTTTATTGTCTAGTTCCCTTTGTGAGTGCTGGGAGCAGTCAGATACTTGTCAGCTGAAGGGCTGACATCATCATTGCAAATTATACTGTTACAGTAAATGTTTGTTTGTGTACTGTACGTGTGTGCCTGCAAGTCACCATTGCCCTCAGGACAGTTTGTGATTGTGTAGAATTCATCGACATTCTCTCCTACTGCATGCTCTCAGCCTTTCAAGCACAGTATTTATTTAAAAGTGTTCATGTTTTGATTACAAAAACTTTATTTTATACTCGAAGTCACTGGCTTAAAAGGCAAATTGAGCTGAAACTTTTTAAACCATGTCTTGTTTTTCCTCAACCATTATCACCTTATTCCTGAGGCTGAGCTATGGTTGTAAAAACTGTTTGAGTTACATCATTGTTTGATGATGAAAAAATACTTTGAGTAATTTGGATGCAACCAGGGCTTTGTCTTTGTGCCAAACCATTGCATCAGATAAGCTGTCAGATAAGTGTTTGGCAGGTGGTGTTAAAGACAATCTGGTGTTTTGCAAGGAGGAGTGGTTTCTTCATTCCTTTTCTTTTTTTAAACTCATCATTTGAGAGTTTACATCAAGGAGATTACTACAATAGAGTTAGTTTCTCTCAACGTCGGGTTCGAGGACCACAGGGGTCAAAATGTACCCTTACGGGTGAGAGGGTACAAATGGAACTAAATGGGTCCATTTGATTCCCTTTGTACACACTCATAGTTAAATAAACACTGATGATTTGACAGTGTCGTTTGGGGACCCAGAGATACGTATATATATTTTTTTTTAAATCAAATGTGGGTCCGTGGCCTAATGCATATCAAACAGGGGGGTCCTTGAAATGCAAAAGGTTGAGAATCACTGCAATAGAGTTTGCGTGTCAAAGTGGTTGTTGTGGAGCTGGCAGTTGTGTGTGTGTGCAGTGTTTGAAGAGGGGGGTTGCATATTCAAGTCAGGTTGAGATGCCCTTTGACCTCAGGGTTAAATGTGTTGTTGAGAGAGAGGGGGTCTGGAGGTCTGAGGCAAAACTAAAGGGCAAAGGCATTGAGACACTTAGGGCATGGTTTCCATCAGCGAGCAGTCACACAGGAAAAGCAGCATTCTGATTCCCATGTGCACTTCGAGAGTTGTTTCTGTCTATAAATAGTCTACTACTGACTACATAATGACAAAGCTGCAGTACAACAGAAGGATGTTTTGTGTTTTATGAGAATTTTGAGATGTGGTTTCTACTTTGTTAACACGTTTTATTTTGTGGTTGTTTCTTTTGTTCAAATGTGTTCACTAAAGGGATGGCAAACAAAAAATGGCACTAGACCTTTCCTATTATTCAGCATATGGTTAGCAGAGTGATGTTAAAAACGGGTGAATTATTCATATCATCTCTTTGGTTTTTCTAGATGAGCTTCCATTAGTGCCCGTAGTCTGACTGTATTACTGGGCTCTGCAGGAGATGAGAGAGTTCCCTTCTCTTTCCTAAACTAAATAAATAATGTTGATGGTGCCTGGACTGTCTACTGCTATCATCAGTCAAACAAAAGGAGTGATACCACATATTTTATTGAAATCAGTGGTAAGTTACAAATGAATCTGAATCATAATCGGCTTTATTGTCACATCACAGGTTTACAGAAGTAGAAATTGAAATTTATTTTTGTGCATAGTATTGTTATTTCCATAGAAAATAAGGGGGGGGGGCAAGGGGGAAAAGAGATCAATCAAAGAAAACAAAAAATTATCTATATATTTACACATAGTGAGATAAGATTTAAAGGTGCGTGAGCATAGCAGCAGATGTATACTGTGCATGATATACTATGGATGTTAGTTAAAGGGCAAGACCACTTTGGTAGAGGTTTGGGTTGTGTAGTTACCTCGCCATGATGTAACTCCAAAGGTGGTCAAGAAAAAAAAAAATTGCTGCATTGATTAGAAATTGATAATAAAAAATATGCTCCCCATTGACTTACATTGTACGGTGAAGCAGCTCTCAAAGTCGCTATTTTAGCATGTAAACGAATGTAAACAAAGTTGATTCAGACAATATAGAACATCACCAAACCCAGTACTGTTTTTTTTAAATAAAAATGTTAACTTACTGTTGATTTAGCTATTTTTATTAGAAAGAAAACCTGGACTGGATCGGCGGATCCGGATTCGAATCTTCAAATAGTAAAATCAGCAGGAAGTTGACATTTTTATTAAAAACATAAACAGTACTGGGTTTGGTGATGTTCTATATTGTCTGAATCAGCTTAGTTTGTGTTCGTTTATGGGCTAAAAGAGTGACTTTGAGAGCTGTTTCAGTGTACAATGTAAGTCAATGGGGAGCATATTTTTAATTATCAATTTCTAATTAATGGAGCAATTATTTTTCATTTTATTTTTCATTTCCACCTTTGGAGTTACATCATGGCAAGGTAACTACACAAACCAAACCTCTACCAAAGTGGTCTTGCCCTTTAAGGTGCTAGAAAACACAAAAAAAGACAAAAGTCAGTGGGTTGTACAATGGGCTGTGTTTATAGTCTCTCAGCTGCGTTCTACTAATCTGCCATGAGTATTAATGTTTTTGACAATAACAAACTGTATTTTCCCACGAATGGTCAAAATGGAAACATTCCCTACTGGAACATAAACAAATACAGTATTTGACATTCCCACAGTGTCTCTTGTTACTCTGTGCCCAGACAAAATGACTACAGGACATGTTGGTTGTCTTAAGAAAGGATTTGGAAAAGTTCATCATTTGTTTACGGGAATAAACAGGTAAAAAATATGCTTTACTGTAAAACATTGTCTTTACCTCTGAACACCTGTGTGAGAGATCTGAGATCTGGCCATTTGTACTGTAGATTTGATGAAAAAACATGCCTGCTAAAATGCATACTGAATATGCGGGCCGAACCTCTAGTTAGTATATAATAATTACAATAATAATTACTGTGTACATTTTTTTGTTTATAAATGTGGGATTTGATCATAGTTGTTTAATTTCCACCCAATTTATTCATTGCCAAATTCCCTCCCGCCTACTGCAGTCCCTATCACTGCCAACCCAAGCTGTTGGCCTGGGGAGAGAGTAGACAACCACGTGACGTGCCTCTTTCCATACACATGGAGTCATCAGCCGCTTATTTTTCACCTGACAGCGAGGAGTTTCAGAAGAGTGTACCACACACGCTCTTCCCCAGCTCCCCTTCCTGCCAAACAGGCGGCAACCCAACCAACCTGTAGGAGTTTCTAGTGCAACAGCACAGACACAATACCCTGCTGGCTTCCAGTTCCCACCCACGAACACTGCAAATTGTGTTAGTTTGATTTCTCTGCCAAGCCAGATCTGTACCTCAATGCAACCTGGACACTCCAGATGTATTCTTATAACCTATTTTTTTCTCTTCTTATAACTACTGTAGTTACTCTACTACTCTGTAGTTGGGTGGCTGTGGCTCAGGAGGTAGAGTCCTCTTCTTGGCTTCATGTCGAAGTGTCCTTGAGGAAGACACTGAATCCATAACCACTCCCGATGAGGGTGGTTCCTTGCATACTGTAGGTTGCATACACCATCTGTGTGTGAATGTGTGAAAGTAATGCACACTGTCAAGCACTTTGGATAAAGGCGGTATAGAAATGTAGACCACCTATAGAATGCAGGTCCATTTAATGCATTACTACTGCGATTCCATCAAGCCACTGGTCATGCAGCTCCATGCTAGAAAATCAATACGCAGGCGTACACAGACAGGGGTGAAAACACAATCTCCACATCTTGGCCTGCCAGGCAATGTGAATTGTTCACTAAGAGTTGTTATATTACTATTAGGCCATGAAGTATACACTGCTTTTAGTTAACTCTATCCCTAGTGCAGTTTTGTCAGAGGAATCACATCTTGCTTGTAAATTGCCATTTGCACGCCCACATTCCACCAGAGCAGAGGTATCCTGTTTCTACTTGTGAAGCAGTCAGGCAGAAAGTAGTACACTGGGGCTAAAGCAGCAAACATCACTTGTTCTAGTTCTAATAAGTCCTATTATTATCCATCTAGTCATTTATATTGTGGAACATACTGTATGTGGGTGTTATCATGGAGTCTTTGCCGTATTAGATGACGTGTACGGCACTGTGCTTTGTTTTTGATCACCTAAGCCCCAATTCTTTGTTGTATGAAGAAATAGCCAGTCTACAAGCTCACAATGTGTTGTGAGCTTCATCTGCTGTTTTAGCTATTTTTGAAAATGTTGATTTAACATTTTTATTGTTGTTTGCAAGTGTGTATAATATAACAGTATAATGACAAAGCTACCACTCTATCATCAAGCAAGGAAATGCTACATTTAAATACACATGTATCAAACAGGTACTGTTACCTTTTCAAGCCAATGAAACGGTCATGTTGATACCGTTTGTCTTTTTAATTTTGTGCATCTACTGCAGTGAAAAGGACAGGTTGAAGGACTGAAGTCATGAACATGAGTGTGCATCTGACACAGCGAGCAATGTTGTACATACATATTTTTTTTTACAAAACATTTGCATTATTTTGAGACAGAGGAGGAAAATAATTAGGGTGGCTTGAACATTTTCTCTTCTTTTTATGTGCCTGCATGAGAACATGCCATAGTGAAATCATTTAAAGCAAGCTCACTGGCTTTAAAATTCTGAGCAGATGCTTTGATAGGCTCACAATGTGCCGGGAGCTAAAAGCACCTGTCTGCTACCATGGAAACAGAGGGAGAAAAAGGATCTGGACATTCAGCTAACACAAGTTAGAGACACAGACATGGGTTTTCACCATACTGGCTGCATGCATCAGTGAGATCTTGTAACTTCCTCTTGTGTGTAGTAATACCTGTAGGAACTAGCCTTTTATTATGCTTGCAGTGTTTCCTGTTTTAAGTACCATCTTAGAGTGCAATGTTACATGACTCAATTTGCTCCTACTATTAAAGGATGCTTATTTAAATATGTCTTTAAGATCCGTGCTGGTTTCATGCTCCATCAAATTGCACTACACAGAGTTTACAGCCTTAAGTTACCAACAGCACACTGGTGCCAATTTCGCTGGAGCAGTATATTGTGTGAAAACATTTTGAATGGCTTAAGATGGGTCTTAATGAGTGTATAATTGGACAGGCTCCTTAAAATCCCAAACCTTCCCTCAGAGATGCAATTTCTAATATGCTGTATTTTACCTATGGACCTGTTTGTTGTTTAATGTATGAATATAGCTCAAGTCAGTGGTTCTCAAAGTGGGATCCAGGGACCCTCAGGGTTCCTTGAAGGGCACCCACGCACGCGCACACACACACACACACACACACACACACACACACACACACACACACACACACACACACACACACACACACACACACACACACACACACACACACACACAAACAGACAGCCCCATAGGAGCCTTGCAGTACAAAATATATTAGTGTGGACAACACAAAAACATAAGAATGGATGATGTAATCTCTCATAGCATTCCCAGTGTGGACTGATTCCACACTGTTGATCTGATTGACATTGTGTCCATAGATAGACAGAGGTTCTTCTCAGAGAGCTGTACTTAGTCATAGCCACCACACAGCCGGTCCAGAGGGTACCCGTCACAACGCTAGCAGATGGCCTCCTGGCGCCATGGACCAAACTCACCACTACAATCACCCCTCAGTGCGCCTGTCATTTGCATCTCACTGAGCTGAGGGAGTGTGAGTGTGTGGGTTGTATTATTTTTCTTCATGAGCTTTTATAACCCAGCACCTCAACTAAGTGGTGTTCATATTTAATTTCCTTTTTTTCATCTTGCTGAGCTAACAACATTCTGGCATTCAGTTCCATTGGCCAGATTGTCACTGTGGCGGTTTTTGCTTTTATCTCATACTCAAGGGGATCCCACCCCACCAAATATGAAGTAAAAGCAATATGGCTGCGGTGTAAATATGGTCAATTCAATTGAATGATGAACAGATCAATGGACACAGAATTAATATCTATAGTATAAAATGGATAATAAATATAGCCAGGAGGTCAGAGAAACATAGTAAATACACTATTCTCCCAAGCTAGAGTGGCGTGTGTGGTGTGGTGTGTAGCTGCAGTGTGTTTGTATTAACTTGTGTCCCCTCCTCAGCATCTGTGCCCCTACATTGTTGCAGGACTCTAAGGAGCCGTTGTGTGACAAGGGCGCACATAAGGATGGCAAGGGACCAAGATGAGGGCTGGCATCACTATGTGTTTAACCATTTCATTATTCAGACAATGAATGGGGTCAATAGTGAATTGAAGGTTCTCAGGAATGGATTCAGTCTCAGTATGGTTCGTACTGTAAGTATGACAATAAACCAAATTATTTGGCCTGTGATGACTCATGTGCCGTTGGAAGTTGTGTGTTATCACAACCGTCTCGTTTTAAGTTTCTAGCATTGGGGAAACAGCTCGTCTTAAATGTTAATTTATGTGGCCTGTTGCTGTTTCCTTTAAAAGGCTAGTAGAAAAGAGTAACACGTGTCTGTACTGAACTGCTTTTAGATTGGAAACCTGGGAAATGGATGAATGTGAACTTGTGGCCCTCCCTCAGCAGAACCCATTGTTATGGTTTCACCACAGCTGTTACAGTGTGTTCTGTGGATGCACTGCAGGCCTGGAAATTACATAATCTCTCTCTCCATAAACTGTATATTGCAGCTGTCATCTCTGTGCAGCAGGAAGGGGAAGCGTAGGCCTTCATATTACTGTAGGCCTCTAACATAGTCTCATGATGGCTAAAGGTTTGATTGAGTAGTGTCCCCTCAGCCCTGTGACCCTGAGAGGTACTGAATGAGGCCACTGCGAGCAAGAGTTAATCTTTTAAACCGAACAAAAACACAGTCGTTGTCATTATATAATGATCATAATCCATAATCCAAACTTGTTGCCCCCCAACAATATCACACTCTCTGAGCAGCTGTATGCTTGCCTCTGGTGGTGTAGTACCTATCCTCATTCTCTCATTTCTTTTTAGGTTATTGTCAATTCCATTCAGAGCCCTACAGCAAGGAAGCCTCCTTCCCATCCTCCTCTCATACAGAGTAAAATCCCTTGTGTTCATTTATCCATTTGTAACTATCGAGTGTACAAATGTAACCAATGGGTCCATTCTCAGAGTTAAATCACCACTCAGGATTTGACTGTACATTTGAGCACATAGCCTGAGGACTGCTTGACAGTCAACCTCAATCAGGTTCTGCTGAACAACTGCGTACCTGTCACCTCCTATTACCATGCAGGGTGGCAGGGGACTTGCAGTAGACACAGGAAAACCACAATCAGCCTCCTGGGCATTTCTTAGGTTACCTTTAGCAACATGGCTTGTGAACGGCTTTATCAGCACTGTAAAATCATGTGTTCATTTAACTCAGGGTGTAATATGGCAAAGTTGCTGAAAGTGTGAGAAGATTAAAAAAAAAGAGAACTCCCCACACATCAAAATCCTCAGTGCTGACCTTTTTACATAGTGACACCATAACTAAGGTGTTTTTGTGGAGTGTAATGTCACATGGGAGAGTTCCGCACAAGCCCTTTCATTAGCCTCACAATGTGAAATAGTTGCGGCAGGCACAGCTGAACCAGGGATAGCTCTGAACAATGGCCAGTGCAGCTGTGAGGAAGGAAGTCTTACCGTATGCTACACAGGACCAACTACGTTATCAGACTTAAGGCTACATATACAAAGCCTTGTTAAAATGACATGCCAACTTCCACCTCATTTATTTGAACTACTTGGTTACATTTAACACTTTGACAAATGTAACCCAACAAAGCCAGTATACCTTGACATGACTGCCATTACCTTGTGGTCATTAGCTGCAACAGTGTGCACGGATGGACTTGCAGGGAGAAGAGTAGTTTAAACACATCTTCCCAGTTTAGAAAACTACAGAATGTAGAAAACTACAGAATGTACTGGCAGTTGTGCCAACATGTTGAAATATAACTCTTAAGTACTAACTTTGTGGGCGTAAGCAAAACTAAAACACATTAAATGGGCCAATTAAATCCAATAGCCTGGAATAATTAAAACAGAAGGGACATGCCATACAGTGCCATCAAGAAGTAAAGATCCACATGAAGTCATGGTTTACTTTTTTTTATTTGCATATAAAACTGCATTTCAGAATGGACATACAAAACAAATTCACTGCTTGCTATACAAGCAGCTCCCATAGATGTTAAATCCTGCTTTTCCAACACCACTTCGTAGGAGACCACAAGTGCAGCAGATGAGAGCCCCATGCTGACATCAGGACAAGTGACACTTCCCTTTAACTTGACAGTAATAAAGGGGATGTAGGGCAGTGGATGGGGGAAGTTTGTACATTTCTTGTTCAATGATACCGACGGGATACACGGGTGAAAAAAAAGGGCAATGCTCGTGGACTGTACAGTGCATAGAGGAGGTCTTCATGAATCTGCTGCCTTCTCCGCTTCGATGACTGCAAGAAAATTAAAAAAAAGCATTAGGGAAACATCAAGTATGTGGATCAAAGATAAGCTTACTGAATAGTTTATACAAACCTTCTTTGGTGGGCAAGACGTTTTTCTCTTGCGTCTCAGTCTTCTTCAACTGGGCCTTGTCAAATCCAGAGATCTCTGTCATGTCTGGTTTATCAGCCATGTTTGCAGGTTCTATAGAGAGACAGTGTACATTAGAGTCAGTTTCTCAAAACCATATGTGCCAATGCTAATTGGCTATGAAGTTAAATTAAGAAGTGGTGGGGAAATGCTGTAGGCCTAATTGTAAAGGGAAAACCTTTGACATATGTAAAACCTGTTACTTAAACCGTTGACTCAAGGTCATAGATGACTAGTTTTCGGATTAAACTATGGCCCTAAAATAGAAAGTTTTTTTTTTTTAGTTTTTGCAATAAACTACTGATGTTTCGATCCAATCAATATGCTGCCAGCTGCATGCGTTTGAGGCTGGAGGAAGCATTGTGCAGAACCACCGCCCTACTCTGAATCACCTCAAAAGAATGTTTGAATCGATCTGCTCTAAACCCATTACCTTAAACTTCATTGCAAGCGTGTATGTGAAACCAGTGCATGTTACCACCAACACACGCGTTTACATTTCCCCCATAAGTTTCTGCCCTAGTCGACATTCAAGTCAGCCCATAATATTAGAGATAAGAAACCGAGCGGCTGTACAAACAGCCCATCCCACACGGCTTGATTTTTAAATCCAAAGCCAAGTGATTAATACACTATAAACCAGTGGTTACCAAACACTGGGATCCATCTCGCGATTACATTTTCCTACATTTTGTCATCATCTAAACGTTTCATGAATTAAAAAAAAAAAAATCTTCTATTGAATTTATGAAATAGAAAAAGTAGTTAAAAATATTTTCACTAGTTTGGGTCCTGGGGAGGCATGACATTTTTCTTTTGGGTCTCGAGCTAAAAAGTTTTGGAGCCACTGCTATAAACAGTAGTCATGCAAACAATTTGAGTATCTTGAATAGCTTCTAGAAAGACATTTTAACAAGAAAACTTTAGGTCAAAGCAGAATATAAAGGATATACTCACATGAGTAGGTGGTCGGCGTGTATAAAGTCCTGATGTAGCAGATGCACAGAGTTTCAGACGAGTGACGTTAGAGCCTTCAATCACACCTTAAATACCCCGCAGTATGCAAATCAGTGTTGCCAGGTTGTAGGAGCGAAATAAGCAATCAGGTCTATGAAAACAAGCCCAAAAGAAGCAACTGCCACATACCGGATATTTGAAAATAGACGATCTACAAGCTCACAACGCAGTCAGGATGCGATCATGCGACACGTTGTGCGCTTTTAGATCTGCTATCTAAAAAAAAAGAATCTTGGGAAAAAAGTGAAACATTTTGAATGTTGAACTTTTTGCTACACAAATCTGGCACGGGGGTCCCTAGGCTAGGGGTCCCTGACCTGGCACAAAATATTTTCAGATGTGGGGTCCAAAATACCAATTACATATTAATTTGGGGGTCCTTGCCATGAAAATGTTTAATAACCACTGGTTTAAACAACATTTAGGAAGGAAGACCAAATAAGCAACTACCATTTTTAACTAACGATATTTACAAGCGACTTTACAGAAGAACAAGCCCAAAGTCGCTTATAATAAGCAGACATGGCAACACTGATACAAATACAAAGTGACGTCAAGGCTGGCCTATACTTAGTCGTACGACGGTGTCCCGCGCCAAAAAAAATAGTCTATCTTCAAGCTCATAACGCGTCACGATCCGGTCACGATGCAACGCGCTGTGAACTTGTAGATCTGCTGTTTTTTGTCGCGCGGGACACCCATTGTATGACGGAGAATAAATGAGGCACCATGTCCGAGCTGTTAGCTACTTTATTTCTTTGTGCACTAAAACAATACCAAAATAATATGCAGCACTACGGAATGGCAAACTGTAGCCTTGGATCAAGACTATCATAGATGTATGTATTTATACATACAGACTATGATAGTCTTGATCCAAGGCTAACTGTGGATATGTGATGTGAAACTTTTGCTTTAAAATGCTGTATTGACTATACTCATCATGATTTGTGTGCGTGGGAATCTCATTTTGAACGAGCTTTAGTGCTTTATGAGCGTTCCAGTTTAGTATACCTTGTATTGTGATTGTTCTTCCATGTACTGTTGTTCTCATGTCTTACTAAATCAAGTACATCAATCAATCAATCGAACAATCGCATCAATGCACGAGAAAAAACACTGATATTGAATTTGTGTCAGAAGCCTACTTTATCTAATGATAATAAATCAATCAATAGCTCCACCCACACATAGTGCATACGAAGCACACAAAGCACAATTGAACAAATGCAATAAAAATATGTCAGTGATGACACCATGTGGATATATTTAGTAATGCACAATGGTAGTGCACTTTCATTTGCGGTAAATGAGCGGCTGGTATTAAAGACATTTGATTTGTATGATAAGACGACCTACAGCCCCCCTTTTTTTCCTTTTTTTGAGTGGTGCCAACCACTCCTATATCTGGCTTTGTCCGTGTGTCCGTATGTATGTATGTATGTATGTCTGTCCACAAACATTGATGACAACATCAATACGGGGGTCAATACGGGGCTCATCAAAGGCACCACTCACTTCACACAGGGTGTGATTTTTTTTTACAGCAAACATCTTGACGGGTAGACCCAGCTGAAAGCAATAACACGGGGTGTTTCATTTCGATACAGGATAGGTGGGCACTATAGGACATATTTATTTGAAAACACATCTCACTCACTCAATAACAATCAATGTCCAGGAGTTAAGATTACAAATGATAATATATTTTAAATTAATACAATTTATTCTTCAATTCATACAATAATACCTCCATCAATCTGACAAGAAGTGTAAATTTCCCCTAAAACAAATGTCAGTGGCATGGTTTCTCAAGGAAAGCTCATTACAGTTTAAAATGAATTATAGTAGAAGCAAACTCAAATCATTATTGTCCACAAAGTTAAGTTATATATTTAAAAAAAGTACGTATACAGTTGTTAAAGAAATAATCTCTGTCCGGGTGCCAGATCTAATTGTTCTTGAAGTACTTTATGTAGCTTTTGTTGTACAGTATCCGGTTGTCCACCCTGACAACATTCCGCAGGTTCTGCCAGAACCACGGCTCTGCAGCCATCGTCCTTGGCCACTCTAGAACACTTTTCCCACACAGTCTCATCCTCAAGCGCAGGAAGTGGGAGTGCTGCAGCACAGGCTCCATCATCAGTAGCACAATCACATCCATATTCTCATCCAGTAGCCTTTGGTGAGCCAGATACATTGCCAGCTTGAAGGCCCCGGTCCTAATGTAGGCTTTGGTCAAGACAAAGAGGGTCTTTCGACTGTATTGGATGCTCTGAGTGAGGTTGTCTACCAAGGGTACTCCCGGGAGCCAGTCCCTCTCTTCCAGACACAGAGGCAGGTGTCTCTCACCCTCTTCCTCCAGCTGAACTCGCAGATGCCCTGTCACCCACTCTGAGACTTGGGGGTCTGTGGTGTCATAAGCTACAAAGACATCATACATGCTGCCTGGTGAATTCACATAATGATAGCCCTTCAATTTAGCTTTCAGGTAGTGCAGGACATAGGAGGCATCCCAGTAAAACAAATGAGCTAGTGTTGCCATAAACATAGAGACTATAATGATTGTACTTGACAGAATGCTTAATAAGAATGCCAGTGTGTCATTTACACACTGATTCGTGTCAAAGTGTATGACCGCATGACCTCTTGTGTTAATTGGCATCCAGCATGTCACTTCAGTGGTTAGTCTTGGAATCTTTATTTTACTGTTTTCTATCCAGATTATAAAATCTAATATATCACATGTACATTGGAATGGGTTTTTCTGCAAGAACAAAGTCTTGAGATTATCATCGGGCCCTGATAAAAAGGTGGATTGATTGATAATAGGCAGCTGGTTGTTGTTAAGAAGAAGAGACTTAAGGCTTCCAATCCCCTTTAAAAACCCATTTGATAGTTGTGAGATGTGATTGTTGCTCAAGTCCAATAAACTGAGAGTTTGGGTGAAGTTTGAAATAGATGGTACATTTAGTAACTTATTGAAGCTTAGGTCTAGAATTTGAAGTTGATTAAAAGCTATAAGTTTATCCCATTCAAAATCAGTAAGTGAATTATGATTTATGCGCAGTATTGTGAGTGTATGCGGTAAATTTGCAAAAACCTTTTCATGGATCTTTGAAATGAGGTTAAAGGATATGTCTAGAATTGTCAAATTAGTAAGATTCATGAAAAGTTGGTCATACTGGTGTCTTTTCCAAAGAGCCTCAAGATTATTGTTTTGAAATTGGAGCTCACTTAATGATTTGCTACTCATCATCTTTGTAGTTAACGTGTTAATTGAATTATGACTCATATTGAGTACTCTCAAAGCAGGTAGATTCTTTAAAAAGTTCAAATTATGTGTTATCCCATATGATAAGAAGTAATGAGCATTGTAACTAAGATCAAGTACTTCTAGTTTATTTAATTCTTTGAAACCAGTGTCATAAGCCAGGTCAATCTTATTGAAAGACAGGTCCAAATATGTCAAATTAGGTAGCGATGAAAACTCTGTTCCATTCGGTGCTGCTGAAAATCCATTTCTTGATAGATTGAGACATGCAATGTCTCCATAGCCATTAAATTGCTCTGGAGTAATGAAGAAGATATTATTTGAACTGAGGATTAGCACACGACCAGCGTCAAAGCACTCTTGCTTAATAAGAAAGTGTGATATCTCATATGAAAAGTCAGTTACATGCGGTGTTGCTATCAGAGGTGAAATGGAGAAGTCTGATTTTAGATTATATCCCTGGTCAACAGTTGGAAGATTATTCACTGAAATTGGATATAGTCTGTTCTCTGCTAGATATATCATTTTCACATCAGTGAAATGACTGAATATGGTAGAGTTAGAGTGAACAATGAAGTTAGTCCCCAAGTTCAGTGCGGACAATTTTTTTAGCTCATAAAGAGGGCGTAGTGTTTCTGGTCCAATTTCTCTGAAAACTAAAGCCTCCAGATGCAATGTTCTAAGTGACACAAGTTTTGAAAAATCTTTTGAGAGTTTCACTGTCATAGGATAGGCCTTCTCCCCAAAGTTGAATGAAAGATCAATTTTTTCTAGTTTTGGAAGATCATTAAAAAATCTCATCTCACCAACTATTGCATTATCTAAATAATTGAATGCGAGATACAGACATTCAAGATTGTTCAAACTCTTAAACCAAGAGTTATTAAGTGTCCTTAAGGAGTTGCCCCCTAAATGCAAGGTATGAAGTTTTTTGAGACGGGCAAATGCACAAGGGTGGATGCCCAGGGGGGAATTATTAGGGCAGGGGACACAGGGATAGGAAGCGGTTTGACATCTTGGGCAATTCCCTTGTAGGAAAAGTATTCTCATTTGAGGCAGATCATGAAAGTCATTCTCAAAAATGAATTGTATTCTATTAGAATTTAGGTATAAGTTCTCTACTGATTTTGGCAGGTCTTTTGGAACATGCGTTAGATTGTTAAAGGACAAATTGAGCAGTTTAAGGTTATTCAAATCTGAAAAACTGTCATTCCTAATAGTAAAGGTTTTCCCACAAGGTTTTGTGAAATGGCAGTTTTCGGCAATGGAGAGCATAGTCACATTTCTAAGGCCATTAAGGCTTTTTTTATCTAACAACAGAATATTGTTTTTGTTTAACGTAAGATTCCTCAGACTGGGAGGGAGATATCTGGGAACTTCTTCCAGACCATTGCCACTCAGTTCCAGGACTTGAAGTTTTGTCAGATGTTTGAAAGCACCCTCAGAAATATACGTACGTCCACGATGATGGTTCATACGATTGAGTCTGAGTACAGTTAGGTTCTCCAGATGAGAAAATGCATCCATTGTTATGTTACGAATGTTGTTTTCTGACAAATCCAGCTCAGTTGCATTACTGGTTATTCCGTCAGGCACTTTGAGGAGTCGTTGTCTTCTACAATCAAATATGATGTCAGAGGTATTATAGGCTTTGACATCACATGGAAACTGTGGCATCATCCATATGGGCAAACATGTAGCAGGCTGGATCCCATAGCAACAACACAGAGAGAACAGCAACAACTGCAACCAGCAGGTGGCAGTAGTCTGTTGATGAACGGAATTACAAAATGGTCAGCTTTCTTTCTTCTTTATAATAATACATACAGTACATTATATTACTACAATAGTGAAGTATATCATGTAAGTAAGTGGTAAAGATGTACTGTAATTGATTTATCACAATAAACAAAATAACAAAATGGAAAATTGTTTGTCATTAAGAAATATGAACATTCAAACGTGTTTTTAGACTTTTTACTTAAATAAAGTTTAGTTGTTGACAAAATGCTTTAGAGAACCCCATTTGACTTGTTACTTGAAGTACCTAAACATTACTATAGATAACTATTTTTATTACCTAAAAAGAAGTAAAATTCAGATCATTTTTGTAACAAACTCACCATTGTGTGTGTATCGGTAGCCTACTTTGTGATCCTTGTCTTCCTTAAAAACAAATACAGTTCAAGAGCTTTTCAGTCTGTACAAAAAACTACATTACTATTGTGTCCATGCATGTAATGTCAGCAAGTATTGAGATCATATTTATTTCTTTATCTTCCTTATCTTTAACAGACAGAACAATCCTAATACACTAATGAGCCTCCAATTCATTGTGAGCTGATATAAAGCAGAGGGTTGGTGAGACCGTTTATGTTGCTGCTCAATTTGAGAAGTGGTCCAATTTCACTTCCCTATTTCTAAGTATGAATTTGATTCTATTGGTTCCTTTTTCCATCAATGATAAACTACTAACTCTACAGCATTTAGATTAGATAACGATTGCAGATGCTGTGGTCCCTCTTTATCTGCAAGGACATTAATATAACAGTGTTTACATTGCGGGCAATTGAAAACTTACTGTAGAACTGTCGTGCCAGCAGAACATTCAGAGTCACTCATGAGTCTTTTAAAGGGTCTCCTTGAAGAGATTACTGTACTGTTTGTGACTCTCAGTTAATAGTACACTTCTCAGACTAAACCAAAAGTATCGCTGTGCCTGAGGATTTGTTGGCCACTGCAGTACAGACCGCTTATATAGTCTCTTCCTCAGCTTCAGGTACCGTGAGTGACAGGGTGCCTTCTCTAAGAATATCAACACAATGACATCGTCTTTCTCATCCATTAGTCTCTGGTTAGCCATGTAAAATGCAGTCTTGAAGTTCCCGCTCTTTATATAGCTGTTTGTGAGAATGAACACGGTCCTCTTGCTCTGGTGGATGCTCTGGGAGAGGTTGTCGATCATGGGACACCCAGGGATCCAGTCCCGTTCCTCCAGGCATAGCGTCAGGCGGTTCTCTCCGCGCTCCTCCAGGTGAACGCGCAGCTCCTTCATCACCCATTCTGACACCGCGGCGTCCTCCTTGTCGTACACCACGAAGGCGTCGTAGACAGCGCTCTGGGATGACAGGCGGGCATAGCCTTTGAGTTTGGCCAGGCAGAAGTGGTAGATGTACCAGACATCCCACAGGAACAGGTGGCTGGAGATGGCGAGGGCGAGGAAGATCAGGATAGAGGATGTAAACAGTATATAGAGGAAGATCAACCAGTTGCTGTACTGGCAGGCCAACACGTCCACTGAGATGACCAGATGACCTCTCTGTGCTCCTGGGGCATCACAGGTCACATCTGTGGCCAGTCTTGGGATGAATACTGTGGTCTTGTTGAGCCACGTGATAAACCAAGTGGCATTGCAAGTGCATTCAAATTTGTTTTTGTGCAAGAGTAGCATGTCCATCCCGCTAACTACATCATCTGGAACACTAGATTTTTCAATGTATTGAATAAGATTGTAACTGAGATCTAGATATTTTAAGTTGTTAGCCTGCTTCAGAAAGTCTGGGGAGAGTTTAGTAATTTGGTTGTCATGTAAGATGAGCTTCTTGAGAGATTTAGTGTAGTCAGAAAGAACAATGGCGACGTAAGTTAGGCTGTTACCACTGATGTCTAATACTTCCAAAGAGTTTAGAATTTTAAGCTTCTCCCACGCAAATAACTTGAGTTTGTTGTTCCTGATATAGAGTTCAGCTAGCGTGGACGGAAGGCCATCGAAGACTGCCATGGGAATGAAGTTGAGATTATTATTGGAGATGTCAAGTATGCTTAGATTAACCAGTTTCTTGAAGTAGTTTATGTATCTTGTATCACCATCTCGCCACAGCATGTCTAAACGGTTGTATGTAAACTCTAATCTCTCCAGAGAAAGGCTCTCCAGCTCTGTGTTTGTGGAAGTGGAGATCTTATTGTGGTTCATCAATAATATCTTGAGATTTGGTAAATTCCGTGTGAAGTTAAGCATGTGAGTCAAGCCCTCAGATTCAAAGTAATGGTTGTTGTTACTTATATCTAAGATGACCAGCTTTTTCAGTTCTTGAAATGCAGAGGAATAAAGCAGGTCTAGTCGATTGTACGAAAAGTCCAGATATTGTAAATTAATTAAATACGAAAATTCAGATCCATTTAAACTTTGGCTCATTGCATTTCCAGAGAGATTAAGGCATCTCAGCTCTCCAAGATTTAAAAACATTGAGTGGAGGAAGAATATATTATTCCTGCTGACATCCAGAGTTTTTCCAAATTGACTGCACTCTGTCTTTGCAAAGTAATTCACCATTCCAACTTCCTTATCTTTGTATTTGCAACTGCGTGCATATTCATCATACCTAAAGTAATGAATCTCTCTCACTTCCCCACCTTGGTACTGAACAGCACCGGACATTGGAGACCAATGCAAGGGCTCCCTTCCAGAGAACCCAACAGGCTCTTGGTCCTCAGAGGGGACAGATATTTTGTTGTCAGACAAATTTATTATTTTGAAGCTTTTCAGTTCCATCAGAATGCTGAGGTTGGCCAATTTGATGAAGTTTGTGCCCAAATCAATAACCTCCAAGTTGTGCAGAGAGATTAAGGGACTGAGGCTCTCTGAAGTCAGTTTCTGAAATACGAATCCCCTTAGCCTGAGAACTCTGAGTGATTTCAGGAAGGAGAAATCAGAACTTAATTTCAGTGTTGATGGATACCTCTGAAGCGCATAGTTAAATGAAAGGTCCAATTCTTCCAGGTTGGGCAAAGTTTTTGGGAAGAAATTTGTTACAGCATTTGCTAGGAAGTTTGATGAGAGATCAAGCACTCTTAGGTCCTTGGAGCCAATAAACCATTCAGACAGTACATATGTCAGAGAGTTACTGTGCAGGCGTAGTATCTTCAGTTTGGTTAACGTTTTAAAAGCAAGTTCGTCAATCTTAAGCTCTGAGTTGTTTAGACAAGGGGTACACGGAAATGGAGCATTGTAACAACGGGGGCAATTTCCACTGATATCTAGTATTTCCAAATGAGTTAAGTTGTGAAACATTTCCTTAGTGACTTTTTCAATCTTATTGTTGTAGAGATACAACTCCCGTAGACTTATGGGTAAATTGGACGGAATATAAGATAGGTTATTGGACTTGAGAGATAACAGTGTCAAATTGCTAAGCTGTAAAAATGCCCCTTCCTCTATTTCATAGGACACATTGCAGGGGTTACGATAATAACAATTTTGACCAAGGTAAAGGAACTCAACATTTCTGATGTCTGAGAGGTTCTGCTTTGGAATGGAATAGATGTGGTTCACTTCTAAGCTCAGCAGGACGAGGTTTGGAGGTAATCCTTTTGGCACACTATGGAGCTGATTGCCGTCCAGATATAAAGATCGCAGTTTCTTCAGACTTGTAAAGGTATTGTCCTTAATGATCATATTCTTGGTGCAGATACGATCCTTGGGGCCAATCTTGATGGGCACGCAGTTGCACCGCATGTCGATCTCTGTAAGGTTCTCCAGACCCTGAAAGGAGGTTGAGTTTAATTCAGGTATGTGGTTGATGGTGAGCGTCAGATTGGTGGTGTCTCGTGGGATTCCACGAGGGATGTCTGTGAGGCGTCTCTCAGTGCAATCCACCTTGACCTCACTTCCATTGGTGGCATTGTTAACGTCACAGGGTAGGGTTTTGGGGTATGACCTATTAGCTGCCAATATGGAGATACAGCTCCACATGCCCACCAGCGTCATGCACATCTGTAAGGACACACCCTCTCTCCTCTGGTAAAAGTGATGGAGAGAAAAAAATCATGTCTTATATGGGGTGTTCAGCAGAAAACAAAACTCTCATAATATAAATATATATATATTTTTTTAAATAGATTAAATAAAGGCTTACATGCTTATTCATTGTAGAACATTTACCCTCATGGGTGCATTTTTACACTCTCAGAGATCAATTAATAGTTATAGATGCCTGATCTGCTATTTTGGTGTGTGTCACTGGCACACAACTAAGTATAAATCATCCATGGATTTTTCTATTTGTGTATGCATTTTAAAACCCCTTTCCAGTATTCAATGAATCACATATTGCATGTATACATAATTGTCAAGTTTTTGCTACTTACCAGTTGGGACAGCATGGTTTATAAGAGAACGTCTTGCAATGTGATCTGTTGTCAGGATGGCGAGAGCACTAAAACAAATCTTAACATTGATGTTCACATGTAAGGGGGCAGATGTGGTGATGGGATGAAAGTAACAGATGGCTGGGTTATGATTAGCTTGGATCACTTCCTTATTGTCACACATCAGACACTTGTAAATCTATATGTCATGTTAGGGTCTCTGTTCTCAGTGGTAGCCTGTGGACAGGAGCATTTGTTTCACTTCTGATTAGCCACCGAGGGAAAATGAAACCCTGGTTTATACATGGTGACACAACTTGAAAAGTTAGGGTATTCTCCTGTAGCCTACTTCTGAAATCAGGCGATAATAAAGCTTATGGTTCTTTTTGGCATGCAGCAAAGTTATAATTAGGCTTCCGTTGAGAGTACCAGAGAAGTAAGAGTCCATAGAGCAAGGAAGAGCCAGTGGCTTTATTACAGCACAGGCACATGCTAGGTACAGCATGTCTTTGTCTAGCACTGCGAGCCCTGTGCTGTCACAGCTGCCGCCATGCAGATAGAATCCCCGGCTCCCCAAGTGAAATGGGTCATCACCATCATCATCATCTCACTGATGCAAAATGCATTACCATCACCCAGGCCAGAGTAAATGGGAAAATGATTAATTATTAAATATAGTTATAAAACCAGACGTGGTTCAAGAATGTTTTCTGGTATGAATAATACCATTTTAGTCCAGTAGAGATAATGTCAGCCTTTGATGAGTTTGCCTTGGAGATTTTTTTTTACCGTGGATCTGAATTTAGATAAAACAAAAATAAATAATAAAACAATTAGATTGAAGTATCACAAATTAATGAAGTATAATTCAAATAAATGAAAATACAAGGCAGGAATCCCCAGTCCATAAGGTTGCAATTTTCAAAAGTTTTAATATCTTATAATGGCTCTGACAAATGAGAACATAAACGTACTTAGTGATCATGTGCAAAGTATTATATCATAAATTCATAATGAATGCCTCAAATTAAAAACAAACATAAGTTTGGCTATATAAACAATTTTTATATAATCATGACTTGTCTGTGCAGTGATTTGTCTAGAGCAGTTTTATGTTATAAGTGTCATTTCCAACATAGTATTTTTTTATCGTCAAGAATCCATGTACTATTTAGGTTTCATGATGTACATTATAATACCTAAGAGGTCATCAATAAATCTGTAAAATAATCCCTAATAGGTCATAATAGATAATATACTCAGGGGTTCATATCCCTTTTCATAAACCGCTTAATATAATCTCTTTACAATAATTATGATTAATATATATATATTTATATATATATATTCTTTTAACTTAACATAATAAAATACTGTATACACAAGGCAAGGTTTATCACAGCAGTTCACATTGGTTGGCTTAACCCATGTCTCTTTTAACGTATGGCTTTGAAATAATCAGAGCAACACAAGTTCATTTGTTTAGCAGTGTTTTCAGTGAGTGAATTAGTGCGTTGATAATAGCAGACATGGCGGTTGAGTGATGTGTCAATGCATTCACACTTTGGTCATTGGTGGAGGTTCCCGAAGCCGCCTCAGCAGCCTTCAGCAAACACACGTAGTTCATGACAACCTCATCCACCTTGGCTACCACCTCCCGGCGCTGGGCCTCCATGTTGAGGCCTTCCACCAGTGACATGCAGGCTTGTGTTAGGCAGCAGAGTGTGTGGAAGCTGTGTGTCAGAGTAAGCAGTAGCTCCTCTGGACTGCTGTGCTCCAGGGCCATCTGACCGCAGGCGCTGCCCAGTGCTTTGGCCTGCACGGATAGCAGTAGAGACAACTTCTCCAGGTCACCTTCACCGTCCTCTGGCTTCCCACCCCTGGACAGCTGGCCAACACTGGAGCGCACCAGGCTGATCATCTCCAGTGCGTCCCTCCGTGCAGCTGCGAAACCCGCTGGGAGGCTGTAGGTTTTTCCCTTCATGTCGTTCACGTGAGCTAGTCTTGCTTTGAGGCTCATGTCACTCATCGCAGTGGCCACGGATTGTTCAGCTTTAAAGTCCGCTTTTGAGACTGCGTGGTTTGCCTTGCCACTGAGGGTGGGTCTGATATGCTGTGGCGTTTGCTCATCAGAGAACACGAGACCCGCAGCCCTCTCTTTATCTTCTCCGTCACCTACTGTGTTCATCTTTCTCCTTAGGAAACAGCGACTGAACGTCCCACGGCACGTCCATGTTCCTGCATCTGGTCTTGGTATTGCAGACACTGGCAACATCATAGAGGCCCCCCTGAAGAGTCGTCTCCCAGAAGAGTGTGAGGCAACTGAACCATGTGACCAGCTTTTCGGCAGGGTTTTGGCAGAGAATCTCCTCTGTAGTTTAGGGGAATCTTGGGACGGGACGTTCTGCCCGCCACTCTTCCCCGTAAGTGTGGCTTTGGTCTTCTCTAACAGTGCTTCGAAGCTCCTGGAGCCTGCTGGTGCCAGGGTGCTCCAGCTCCTCTTCAGCATCTGGACCCTGCGCGGTTTCCTGAGGCCTGTGTTCGGGTCACATGGGGGTATGGTGGAGGGGAAAGTCAGGACGTGTGGATGGATCTCGGGGCAACTCTGTGTCAGCCCATCAGGCTCTGTGCTACTCAGTAATGATGATGGTGACGTGGCATTGGTGGCGGCGTTGATCTCATTACTGAGGACTAAGGATGAGTCTTCTCCCCCAGCCATCTGCAGTTGTGCGCAAGCTACACTAGGGGTAGTAGAAAGACAAAGAGAATTGTTAAGCATCACTCTGGTCATATTCTTTCATCTCTAAAGTCCCTTTCTGCAAATCATTAGAGTAATGTTAAAGCTAGACATTATTTTTTGTTTATTGAGCGGCCTGATAGCCGAGTGCTAAGGGCACATACCACGTGGCAAACAAATGAGTCCCTGGTTCAATTCCCGGCTAATCGGACAATATTTGCTACATGTCACTCCCCTACTCTCTCTGTCTGTTTCCTGTCTCTCCACTGTATATTTAGATTAAAGATTCAGAAAATCCCCCCCCAAAATTAATAGATAGGACAGTGAACAGAGAAGACAGGAAAGGTAGGAGAGGGGGAGATGACATGCAGTAAAGTGCCTCTGGTTGGATTCGAACTGGGTCAGGTGCAAGAAGGATTTTAGGCAGCCTTATTTATATGGCATGCTCTCTTACTCTCTGAGCAGGGTTTTGAGAACTATTACAGCTGCATTACCACATGCTGCAAGTTCTGCACTGTGACACCACCACAGATCAAAGGGAAGTTTTACCTGTAGTTTCTTTTATCTTGGGCATCCGATGGCTGCCCTCCCGTGCGGCCCCAAACCCAGGCTCAGCACTAGTGGCTGCATGGATCTTTCTCAGCAGAGTGGGGTCCATGGGATGGCCTGCTTTCCACATGCCAGGGGGTCCGTAGGCCTTCTCCTCTGCAGCCACAAAGCCCAGCCCCTTGATAGATTGAGAGTCTGACAATAAGTTCACATTCTCCGCAGCGCACAGAGGCGAATCCATGGGAGTCACACAGCTGCTGCTGCCCGTGCTGCAGCCTGCATCTATGGAGGAGCACTGTGAGCTCTGCAGAGAGTGGGCACCCTCACTCTGCATCGATGACATGCGCTTGCTCAGGTGGTACTCGTATACGCGCGTGACGTCTTGCTCAGATGACAGAATCCTGCCTGGCTGCTGTTCGTCGTTCTGTGAGTTGCCATTGTCGGCACCGTGGGGCCCTTGGGAAGGGGAACGTAAATGGGGATTTAACTGCTGGCCCCTTTTATCCAAGTCCTGTTTCTCTCCCTTCATTGTTAACCTGTCTGTCTCCAGAATGTGGGGGTGTGAGTCACCCCCACATTCTGGAGAGACGTTCTCTCCCATTTTGTTTCCAGGCACTCTCTGCCATTTCTGATGCCTCTCTCGAAAAGGAGTTCTCCCTAAATCAAGCTGATTCATGTAATGAGAATCTATCACAGTGAATGCAGTGTACTGAGATGACTCTTCTTTAAATGAGTTTCGGGAGTTAGCGTGGGCTCTATCAGTGGGCTCACGGGATTCTCCCTGGATCCTACTATCTGTCTCCCTCTGTTTTCCTGTTTGGCGGCTCATTACTGAGCCCATGTGCAGCTTAGTGAAGTATTCAGTGAGTGACTTTGTCTCCATGGTCTCTGGCTCCATCTCGCCGCCATCAGAGTGAACAATCTGGGTGGAGGAGACAGGAGATGACTTGGCCTCGTCCTCACAGGGCTCCAGAGGGTTGTACTGCATGGCTTCTGCTCCGCCCTCGTTCGGTGCAACAAACTCAGTTTTTTCCTCGCTCAGGTTGTGGTATCCTTCCGCTGTGGCTACATGCATCCTCAAGTGGCTGTCCGCGTGCCTCTGAGCAGCGGTCAGCTCTGAACTCTCTGTCATCTCAGAGGAGTTAGTCTCGTTGCCTGAATCTGAGGAAGACTCTGGACTAAAGGCTCGTGATATTTCTACACCTGTGTGTCACAGAAAGACAAACACCTCATTAACAACTTCATCTGAGGAACATAAGAGGGAGACAGGGACTTAATTTGTGGTGTGACATTCAAATTATTGTAATTACAAAGCGAGTTAGTAAATGTGACAAAAGTGGTAAAATCTGGAGGTAATGCTGCAGTATTAGTTCATGATTAAATTGTTGTAACAATCCTAATTGATCTAGTTAAGTGTTACATCAAATGACATTATGTGCATATCATAGATTAGAGAAGATGATATAGTAAGCAAGAAGTTCTATACCATTGTACAAAATATGAATGATAAATCAAATGAATTAGATAAAATGAAATAGCACAAAATACCACAAAATATCAAAACTCCACAACATGAGTGATACAGAAATGAATACTCCAGTATGCATGTCAAATGAATGAAGCACTACTCACACAATGTGGAAACATAAAACAAAATGGGCTTTATTGCAAAAAAAAGAAAACAAATGAATCAACAGCAACAAATCAAAAGTGAATGGCTGGAACATGGTGCGGTGGTGCTAATGGATAAACGTTACAATAGTGTAAGAAGAACCTGTGCTACTTTCTGACTGTGCGGCGCTCTGGTCCTCGGATGCGGCAAGAGCCTCGAGTGCCTGCAAAGTGGACACCACTGCATCGTCCAGAGGCTCTTCGGGGCCCTCTGCTCCCTGGGTGGGCACGGAGTCTATGAGAGACACAGGGATATCGTTGTGGCCCCCCTGGGCCTGGGCTCCGGGCCCCTGCTCCTCCTCGTCGGAGCTGTCCCTGAATCCCGGGGGAGGAGCGGCGATGGCCAGGTTGAGAGAGTGCAGCAGCACGTCGTTGTCCTCCTCGTCGTTGCCCTCCGGCGGTGGCGGGAGGGAGGTCAGGTCGATGATGTCATCACTAGACCCAGAGAGTGAGAGGAACGTGGGCTTGTCGATGTCACTCATAATCACCGAGTCCTCCTCGCAGCTGATGTCGTCGTCATCCTCTGCGTCATCCGTGGTCTCCGCATAGCAGATGTCCCGCAACAAGGGCTCCTCGATGCATTCGGCGGGGCTGAAGATTTTGGCTGCATATTGGTAGCCCTCTCCGTCCTCCATGGTGTCCATCATCTTATACTCCTCATCGAGGTGGCTGTACATTGGGCTGTGATTGTCAAGAACCTCCGGACTCTCGTCCATCAGTCTCTGGTAGCCCAGGTTCTGTGGGTTTACGCTGTCCAAAGGAGGATCCCCGAATATGAAGGAGACCTTGGCGCTCCGGGGGGAGTCCTGGGGTTTGGGCCTGGGGACGTTAAGGGAAGGCTGGGCATGAGGGGTTCTACATCGCTCTGCTCTCTCTGACACGTGCACGAAGTGCTGTGGCTGGTGGATCTCAGTGATGTAGACAGGTGGGGCTTCGCCCTCACACCTCCCGTGGTCGAGGTATTCACACTCCCGGTCGGAGAAGTCCCGGTTGCACCTCTGGTTCCCTCGTTCCTCAAATCCCTGATAGGGCATGCTGTACGTACACTCAATGGCCCGGTAGTTCTGCTTTCCTCTTGCCTCATAACCTGCAAAGAGGAAACCAAAAAAAGTAGTTATTGCACATTCACACGCTTCATCCTCCCTAACCTCGCGTCACCAAACTTTCCACCTCGGAGGAAAGAACTGAAAAAACAAAACAAAACAAAATACGGTGGTTCCAGTTGCTGGTTCCGTTTTTTCGGCACCGCTTTGTTTTGGTTCCACCTGTTAGTTTCCCCAATCCCCATTTAAATGCTGAAACAAGTATAACTACTAGTTTGGTCTCGCCAGTCCAATACCAAACACACTATTCCTATAAGCTAAACTAGCTTACAGGAATTATTTTGGGTGATACCGGCATCCTTGGTTCCGGCCGCCTGATGACATGCCTGATGACACGCCTGATGACGTGAAGTTACTTCCGCTCTCGACCGGATCAGAAACCCGAAAATGGTATTGATCCCAGGCTACATCCTTCCTAGTGATGTTTTATCCTAACCCCTTAAATCCTATAAACTTAAATCCTATAAACTTCAGGGTCAACTTTAAATTTAATTGCGTTGTTATTTTTTGTCCAAGTTACTTTATTATTGAGTTTTAATTCATTTTATAGCTACAGTCCGAGAACCTTTGACCCTGGTGTTGTGATGTACGGTAGGACACCGACTGATTGACGATGGCAATAAAGTAAAGCAGACGGTTAGACGGCCATACAGTACATCTGCCATCTTTACTGTAGTTCGGACATTGTTGCAATTACCTCTCTCTGTCGGATATAAACCTTATGGAGATTGTAGCTTTAAAGTGCGTATTAATTTGAAAGGTCTAGCTGAAAATAACCATGCTGGTTACATGATGACCATGACTTTTTCACTGCACAATAATGTTCAGCCAATATTGACTCAATATTCAGGTTCGATAAGATTTTAATGAGAAAACGCAATATCTAAAAATAAAGACATTCACAGAAAAATAGTCCATGCTTACAGTATGTACAATATGGCCGATCGAAGCTCTGACAATGACATGTCTAGAAGCCCGTAAATGGCTTTTTTAAAGAGAGATGTTACCAGTTGATCAATTTTAGACATACTTGTTAATTTATTGTCCGAGTTGCTTTTGGCCACATTGAAGATCGAGCGTCGGGAGTCCACCAGTAATCTGTAGTAGCCAGCAGTCAGGCAGGCCAGATTCATGGCATCAACAGACTCCATTAACAGAGTGATGGGCTGTGAAAGAGGGAGATAAGCAGACAACAATGAGAACGCGATGAACGGGAGAGCACAACCACACAATGAGGCTATAATGGCTGCTGAATAGACTTTTGGCTTGGTTTGTGTAATTCTAAACTATTATTGCAAAACCATTGACAAAAATAAATACATACAGCAGCCCATATATATATATATATATGTATATATATATGTATATATATATATATATATATATGTATATATATATATATATATATATATATATACATATATATATATATATATATAGTGTGTGTGTGTGTGTGTGTGTGTGTGTGTGTGTGTGTGTGTGTGTGTGTGTGTGTGATCATACATTCATACAGCAGACATTTTAAAAGCTTTTACCTTCACGTCCAAAACATGTAGCTCCACCCTGATCGTCCTCTCATCTTCCGTGTACATTTCAATGCGGTTGACGTGACTGAAGTCAGCCAAGAGGGCCACAAGGCTGGTTTTGGGGTTGATCACGTGGCTGATTCCATACCTGGGGCCCACCAGCAAAGTCACTTCCGTATGCTTCTCCCCTTGCTATAAGCAACGAGGAGAGAGACAACAACCAAAAACAAAGTCTTTTTGTTTTTGTTTGGACATAGAATTATGTGCAATATGATATTCCATTATTTCATGTCTCATAAATCAGATGAATAAAACAAAGGGGTATTCATTTACCAGAAGTGTGGATTTAAACACGCGTCCTCCGTACAGTCTCAAGTCACTAAGGTATTTCAGATAGTGGACTTTTGCCTGTAAGCCAGTTAGCTGGAAGGGGAAGTAAAACATTTTTTTTTACACATGTGCAACAAATAACACTGCACACTGCTATGTTTGACTCAAATCTATGTGGGTTCATTTTCTGGTAACCAGAACAAACAAACAACAGTACAGTTTAGTATACCACCAGGGGGTAGTCATGAGTCTGTTTAGATGCACTATGGTGCAAGAGAGGAAACATAGTGGCAGTGTGTGAGAGAGAGGTAATTAGCAAAAGAGAGAGAGAGAGAGAGAGAGTCAGAGAGAGAGTGAGTAAGACAGAGACAGCGAGACAGAGACAGACAAATAGGTATGCTATGTACCTTTTTGCCAGGTGGCACCAGATTCTGGTTGCTTTTGAGGATGTGAGTGAGGGCTTTTTTGATGTTCTTCTCCTTCATGCTAGACAGGACTGCGGGAGGCAGGAACAGTGCCAGGCCCCACTCTTTCCTGCAGAATTAGAATCCATACTGATTAGAGAGAGGGTCCCTCAGCACCATGCAGTCTAGTCTAGTCAGTTTGCTAGTCTAGTCAGTTAATCAATTTGTGCATTGATTAACTGATGCAAGGATAGGTTCATATTGTTCTCTATTCAACATTCTGACACTGCCATAGAGCTGTCATTTGTGTCTATAAAAGGCAGCCCTAACAGGACTGAGCTAAATGGAGCTAAATGTCTTGACCAACCCAAACTACCCGCTGCCCACTTACTCAATATACTTCAGAGAGACTTTCTGGGACTGCTTGGTATTGATGGTGAGAATATACATCTGCAAGGCAGCCAGGCGGAGGGCTGTGTCGTATTTCAGCTCTGACCCGAATCTCTCCAACACCACGTCATTACAGCTCTGGAGGAGACAGAGAGGGTGAGGACAGGACAAGCTTACCCTTCAATAGCTCCTCTTACTGACCGCCAAACCCAAGATAATATAACACAGATTGTAGGGCAGCTGTGGAGCTCAGCTGCAGTGACTTTCAAACGTTCCTACGTTATATTTATGCAAGTGTATTACACAAAAAACTATGTTAATGCATGTAAATAAATTAAGACTTGGACCCATCACAGACTAGAAACACGGATCTGTTGATATTCACCTGAACATAGAGGTACTCAAATGCAACTGCATCTCTCCTGAGCAGATCTATAGGGTCCTTTGGGACAAAGCAGATGCGAAAAAAGCATTTCATCGTGTGGGACCCTGGCCTCTTTGTCACCTAGAACATAAATTAAAACAAGAAATGAGTCATAGGATGTTGTGATGAAGTACGAACACCACTGTTCAGCATGGGACAAGTGTTAACACATTGGGTGCTATTTTACAGAGTACATTTAATTTTCATTTGAAACAGGAATGATCAACATCCAATTTTTTATTACGCAAAGATGCACAACATTACAGTCGCATCTGCAGATGTGTCACTTTGGTGATAATGGACCTGCATGGTATTATCCATTGCTCTCTGACCTTTCCTGATTCAATCGCGTTTGTCCTCTTAATAACTATGAACACAGGTCAAAAACAATTACACTGTAATGTGAAGGGAAAACTAATGTCCTATTAACTCACGGAAGTCTCACCTGAGATAACATCTCCTGCTCATGCAGGAGCATGAGTTTGCTGGCGGAGCCCTCAGCCCTGTGTTCTAGCATCAGCGAGAAATGCTCGATGGCCTTAATGGATAGCTTTTCTTGCAGGGTGAGGATGACATCCTTTAACACAGATAGATTCATTATTAATACCACATGTGCACCATATATGCATTTGCAGTCTACATGTGCACACCACTGCCACGTGTAAGCACACGTGCAGGATGTTGTGACCATACACAGGATAAACAAATATTCATTACTTTTTGTGGCGCTACACAAGGCTGATGTGAAAAATGCAGGGCAGAGGTTTTTCCTTGGCGTCTAGGGAGTATGTGTGCAATCGACCTGAAATAGCGCCACCATGAGGCTGATTTGAAAAATATAGGGTGGCATTTCTTCCATGGCATAGTGGGAATGTGCATGCAACGTTTAACGGCAATGGCACGGTGCGTTCATGATTTGAGGCATTTTGTTGAAAACAGACCACTCCTGCAAACTTTGGAAGCCAATCTTAACCAATCACGATGGAATGTGAAAAATTGGAACAGATCCATCTTGATCACATGACTATACAATCAAGACTATACAAATTGGTACTGTGTACCAATTTGCGTGATGTTTGGACAAAATCTGTTGGACTAATATACAATTTCTTTGGTGCAAAAATCGGCCTCCTATTAGGCTATAATATTGCTGCACGCTTTGCAGAGTGTTAGCCCTCTGAACTCTGTAAAATGGGCTAAAGACTAATGCCAACTTGGACTGAGTTGAATCTGCACAGACATACAGACTTACAAATGCATATTTTGGTGTTAATCTAACATCAGTTTGTACTGGAGAACTTAGAAAACTAGAACCAGGAGACCTGGTACTGCCAGACCCCTAGTGGTTGAAATCTGAATGGCCGGACTTCGCATGACGTGTGTGCAGAGGAAAAGAGGAAAAGAGGGACAAAGGGGACGAAAGAGGGACAGACAAAGCCTCATGTAGGCCGTGTGTGCAGGGGAAAAGAGGACAAAAGGGACGAAAGAGGGACAGACAAAGCCTCATGTAGGCCGACCCTCTGGGTCTGGCAAATATTAGAGAATTGAGGCCTGCTGCCAGTGTGCACAAGAAATATGACGCTGATCAGATGAGCAGTATGCAAGATTAGTTGCGGACTCTCTCACACATACACACACACGCACACGCACGTCGCACACGCACAGGGCTGAAGCCATGAACGTCTGGTAGAAATAATTAAGTTTGACTGCTTTTCACTGAATAGTAGTCTAGATAGGATTCTGTAGGTCAGTATGATTAAAAGGAGCTTACATTTGAGCACATACTGGATTGCACTTATGGAACAAGAACACAGTTCAAATGAACAGTGACTGGTTGTACAATGCACTCTGTCAGAGCATTTCACAGTGAACCCCAGGAACTTGCAGCACCTACCTTAATGGATGTGTTGCTGTCGAATTTAAACGATTTAGTCTGCCCATTCTCCAGGTACACCTTAAGAACATTTGGCATGAAGAGAAGGGAGTTGTCCTTCACCGTTTCCTGGTGATAGAATGTGAGTAGAGACATAAATCACACTTTTTATTAATATTATTATTGATTAGTGGATTACACTGTTCTAGTGGTAAAAGTCATGAATTAAATGATTTCTTGAGGGGAAACTATTGAACATTCAAAGACAGTGAAGGTGGCCGTGTGTTCACCATACACCAAAACATAAGTAAAGACTATATGTGATATTTTACATTTTGATTTTACATTTGAACCTATCTCAGAATGTATCCACAATACTGTATATGCATACTGTATATTGTATACATTAATAATTATATACAGTATAATGCTTTATGTGAATCATCCACTTAATAGGGAATCTCCCACTCTGTCTGTTTGTTTGTCTGTCTGTCTTTCATGCCCACATCGACTCCATCATATCAGTGTGTTTGGAAGCAGCAGCAGCAGATTGATTGGAAGACATAGGCTAGTGGAGGAGGGAATGAGACAGCAGGAGACAGTATTTATTTTTTATTATGCGTGCATTTCTTGCTATTTTACTGAAGCCGCTAAAGTCTTATATTTTCAACACAGCAGCTTTCAGGATTCAGCTGGATTCCAGTCAGTGCCAAGCCAGATTTATACTTCATCATAAGTTAGTGTTGCATGCCGAAAATAGCCGACCTACAAGCTCACAATGCGTCACACATGCAACACGTTGTGAGTTTGTAGATTGGCTATTTTCAGCGCACGACACAGCCATACAACAGAGCATAAATTAGGCAGTTGTGAATGTCCCCTGTGTGCAACCTTTGATGTGTACTGTGTAGAGAATGAATCTGTGTTCCGTGGACTTACTGGGACCTGGCCGTTGACGATGACTTCTTCAGCAAAGCGGACTTTAACAGGATTAGACTTTAACTTGGCCTTTTTGGCTGCACTGATGAAGGCAGATTTGGGTGACTTAAGAAAGAGGGCGAAAAACACAAAGGATCGTTAAGCCTAAATTATAGGCCGCTCAGTTATTTTTGCTCGCCAAGATTAACTGATGTGCTACATTTAGTTGAAAAACTTTTATTTTTGGAAACAGCGGTTACAATGAAGTATAAATTAGGCTTTCTTAACCACTTCATTTTATACTTCATTGTACGATGGTGTATAAAATGAAAATGATCTACAAGCTCACAACGCAATGCGCATCCCATTGCGATGAGTTGTGGGCTTGTAGATCTGCTATTTTTAAAACATTTTTGAACATTTCTGAAATATTTTGAAAATTCTTGGCTATTTTTGACTATTTCTTTAAAACTTCGTTTTTGGCTATAATGACATGCCCAAAATATGGATGCCAGGGCGAAAGTGGTTAAAGCACTTGTCCCCTTCTGAGATGCTGCAGTCATGGGTGATGAGTCATGCACTTCTATGGCGCTATACAGTAGGATGCAAGGACACACTCACGTCCTTTGAACATAAGCATTTTCATTAGAACCTCCCATTTCTCCAGTATGTAGCCTACTGTCATGATTAAAGTGGCCATTCATGAGATGAAGGACACTCCCTCTGGTGCAGTGTCATTGAGCTTACTTAGCAATGTCTGCTGAATGAAAGCAATTACAGTCAGGATTAGAAGAGTCATTCTTCTGTTTCCTCTTTGTCTTGTGGAACTGTCAGACTATTCTTTGTTTTGTTGTTTTTATAAACCAAAGAGTATAGCTGTTTCTCAAGTGGATGCCACTTTGACTTCCCCCTGAAACACCCAAGGTACTAAAAAACACAATTAATTGAGATGTTGGAAAGGTGTAATTTTGAATTAATCAAACTGTAAGGGTTTTCATAAGTGAAAAGCCAAAACTGGGTGCCATTCATTTCATTGAAGAATATTCCTGTGGTGTTGCTGCTTATTTAATTATCTCCTATCTCCACACTGGCGAATACAATTAAGTCTCTCTTTTCCATGAACAAACACATTTCAACATAATGAAATATAACAGAAATGTAATAACATAATAGAAATGTTTTGGTATTGAAACAATGGCCAATTTTGGTGGTTATTCAGACTCTATTCTTATGGCAACTGTCAGCAGCAGCAGCAGCAGAAGGCGGTGGTTGGTGCATCACTGTGATGCTAGTAAATGTTGACATGGCAGGTTCATATGGGCTCTTTTGTACAATAGGCTCTGATGTGGGGGACAAAATAATGTTTGTAAGGAGTTCAGTGCTCGAGCTCTCATCTCTTGGAGTTAGCCAATCTACAGTACAACCTTACAGCACAGACACATGGATATGGGTACAGTTCATGTCTTTTATCCACATAGTCATCGGCCATACTCACACACACACACACACACACACACACACACACACACACACAGACACAGACAGACAGACAGACAGACACACACACACACACACACACACACACACACACACACACACACACACACACACACACACACTGTGTGTTTGGAATGAATACTTTGAAACTCACTGGGTACGGTTGAAGAACTGTCAACACTATGGACTCCTTACAGCTCCTGTAAGAAAGTACACACAAGTAAACACATTGTTATAGATTGAACCTGAACTCCACTGTCATAGTAATTGATGAAAAAGGAAACATTTTCTGTCTTGATTGAGAGCTAGGGTTAGCTATGTTTCTAGAGGTTTGGTTGTTATTGTTGAGATGGACAAAGAGCAGAATTCTGTATCAGTGATGCCTAGAAGTCATGCCTTGCAAGCTCAGTGAAGGCCAATGCAGCTGTGATGTTAGTGGCCTCTATTTGGGCATAATTATTTCAGTGGACTAATCTACTGTTTACAGACCGCCGCACAGGTCATACGAGGACTGAGCCCTCAGAGCTAGTCACTCATAGATCTGCATCAGTGACATTAATCTTATGAGACACATGCGTAACACCGGCAAACTGGTGAATCATGGAGAATGGGCAGTTGAGTACAATGCTATACTGTATCTATCCAATTACTATCTGAAGCTTGTCAATATACTGTACACATTATTGAGAGGACATTTTAAGTCGGACACTGTACAGCGTTTGTTTATTCTGGAAAAGCAATTGTATTTCTGTCTACTGCACGGCCACAAGTAAAATGTCGAAAAAGTAAATGCTGTGATGCCAAGCCCCCCCAGGACCGGGATAGGTTTTTGAAGCAAATGTTGACAAGTTGCCAACCAATGGGCTTGATGCATGGACTCGCTCATGGAGGTATTTTGTGACATAGGACTCATAAAGTTCACTAAATAGTTACAACACAATTGTGAGGAAATAAATTAACAAACAAGTAATCCGTGATAAGTTGCGATCAGCTTTCAGTTTGCATTCAAACATTTTAGACAGACAGACTGATCGACTGACAGAAAGACCAGAAAGACCATACAACCGACCAACCGACAGACAGACAGGCAGACAGACAGACTGAACAGTGTGGTTCATAGTCGCTGCGTGATTGCAGCTGAACATTTTCCATCTCACAAGTCAAACACAGCAGACAGCATGTGCATAATTATCATTAATAATTATCTCTACAGTATGTCTAGCAGCAGGCAAGTGACATCTCATCTTGGTGTGTTGTCGTACCTGACGAGGTCGATAACCCTCTCCCTGGGCGCTGAACTGACTGGCTCATCGTTAATCATGATGATCTCGTCCCCGGGGATCAGCCTGCCCTCCGAAGGCCCCCCTGCCCAAACACCAAACAAGAGTTAAGTGGTATAAATTGCAGAAGGTCAAACCATTCTTCTTTATTGTCTCGGTTTCCTGCACTCTGGCCCAAGGCTGTGGGGGGTTTGGGGATGGAGGGGTAAAATCGATGATTCATCACTGAAGCTGATTTTCTTTCTGGCTCAGTTTTTGCATCTTGTCTCCATCAGAGCCTCTGGTGATAACAGCCGTGGATGGAATGGCTCACTTGTGTGTTAACTACTCATATACGTACTTAATTACAAGTATACAAGTATACACCTCAAGTATATTCCTCTGGGGGACTGGGGTCCCCCAGAGGTATATACTTGTTACCCTCCTTTTTTTACCGCTACACCAAATCTCTTCACCAAAATTGTCATTTTGCAAGCTCACAACAATCTACAAGCTCACACTGAGCTTGTAGATCTACTTTATCCGGTGAATGTTCGCCTATTTTCGCAGAATGTTCACCTATTATGACATGCCTAGAATAGGGACGCTCACAGGTGAGCTGTTTTTATTACCTGGTGTGACTGAGCGAACCACCACCGGTTTCTCACTGCCTGCCACAAAGCCAAAGCCCAGGACAGGGTCTCGTCTCATCTCCACCTTTCGGGGGGCTGGAGGCACGAACTTATCCCCGTCCAGACGAACCTCCTCCAGGGAGCTGCTCTGGGAGACGTGGCTGTGGTAGAGAAAGAAAAGCTGTGACACTTGAGCCTAATTTATTTATTATTGTTATTGTTTGCCTTATTTGAGGCATTGCATTACGTTTTAGTCAACTCAGGTCTTTTCGGCAAATGACGCAGTCATACGACAAAGGATAAATTAGCCATTAGTGTTGGGGAATGTTGACAGATAGAAAGGGACACACATGAGTGTTAAGCAAGATATCAATTAACAACTACTGTACTGCTGTACTTGTCAGGCTTGTCAGCATAATTATTTTCTGTTTGAATGTAGGCCCAAGTCAAGCCAAGTCAATCAATATGTAATCCAAAAGAATAACCAAGCTCTGACAAGAGGCCATATGTCTTCAGAATAAATAGGACAGCTGTGGATTTCACTCTTTTAAATATGTGGAAACTGGATGTTTGCCAGTTATAATATACAGTACAGTACCTAAAACGTTTAAGGCCGATCACAGCATTTTCTCTGACATAAATAAATAGTGAGATGCCTCAGAATAGAACTTGTGGGCGATTGTCAAATGAGCTCCAGCAATTCTTTGTTTTCCTGTTGCAGATACTGTATACCCACTCTGTCACTTAACCGAGATAATATCAGCAGCAGCTTTTGTTATGACATGTTATAATGTGAGGGGAAGACAAATATGCATTTTATTATGTTCTCAAATACATTTGAGAGACCATGCTCTAAGCTACACAGTAAAATCCTCCAGTTTACATTTTATACAAATTTTCAGAATGAAATGAACACTGGTTCTTAACGTGGGGTCCGAGGGTCCCAGGATCCTCAGGGGTCCTCGAAGGAATTCCAGGGGGTCACCGGCTAAATAATTGTTAGCATGGGAACCAAATGGACCCTTCCGGGTCTATAACTTTGAGAGAGTACAAATGGAGGGTCCATTTTGATTCCATACAGTATGTACATTCAGTGTTAAATTGATCATCAAATGGGGCCAGTGGCCTAATGCATTGGTTCTCAAAGTGGGGTCCGGGGACCCTCAGGGGTCCTTGGGGGGTACCAGGGGGTCCCCAACTAAATTTGTTAATATAGCGACACAATCATTTTAACCACTTTAACCATATTTTATACTTTAGCTATTCAAAAACAGCAGATACACAAGCTCATAGCGTGGCACCGAGTGCAGCGCTATGAGCTTGTAGATCCGCTATTTTTTTTAAATCCCTGGCACAAAATATTTTTGAGATGGGGGTCAGCAGCCAAATACATATCATTTTGGGAGTCCGTGACATGAAAAACTTTCAGAACCACTGTCCTAATGCCCTAATAATCAAACTGGGAGTCTTTGAAATTAAAAAGTTTGAGAATCACTGCAGTAGAGATACTGCATGATAGTGATGGCCGCAGTGCTGTCCCCCTGTCCCTGAGTCCCACCGCTCCCACTGGACAGCCACCCTGCCATTGATTGCCTGATGGAAACCAGGACTCTCTGTGGTTTGAACCCTGTTTCACCCCTTGCTTCAATTAGTGTGAGTGTGATCAATTTTTATCCCAATGCCCTCTGTAGTAAGACTTTGTTCCAGTATCCTTTGCTTTCTTGTGAAAACAAACAACCTGCAGCTTTCGCTCTATAATAGTGTGTGTGTGTGTGTGTGTGTGTGTGTGTGTGTGTGTGTGTGTGTGTGTGTGTGTGTGTGTGTACTCTTGCTGTAGAAGCAGCAGCAGTAGCATCTCCCCATGGTGCCGACAGAGTCGGTTAATTAGGGCTATGGGCAGGCAAGGCAGCGTGTAATTCACAGTTATTCTTGACACATGTTCCATTCGCCACTAAATACTAACAATTAATCTTTCAAGGCATGGGGAGAGAGTGGCCTCTCTGTATGATGCAGCCCATTACAAGCTCACAGACACTGGGCCTGCCACCTTTTAATCCCGATTTATACTTCGCCTTTCAACAGTGTCACACACATACATTTTTGGGGCACGCGACCGTCGTCAAAAAGCAGTGCTCAGGTGGACCTCATGGATCATCTTTCATCTTTATTTATTTCATTATGGTTTACATGATCACATTAATTTACTTTTATTTTCTTTTTTACTTTTTACATATTCCATACATGAAAAGGAGCAGAAAGAAGATAAATCTTGATGATCAATGTTTGAGGAAGTGAAATTTTCACTAAGCTCTCATTTCAAGTGATATTTCCGGATGCAGGACTTTACAATTTGATAAATATCAGAGAAAAACACTCAATTAAACGATGCGATCTGATGCCAGTCTCTAAGGGACATCCACAATGCAGTGAGTCAGTATTTTCATGAAATTTACATTTTGCACTCTTTAATTTTGTATTCTGACTCATGGTTCTTTGCATCATTGCCCTATGGGAATGGATCTCACCTAAGCCTTAAACAGAATATCTGCATGTGATGAACCAACTGAATTCTGTTCCTCATGTAGTACATTTTCCAGTCAATTGGAAAAGAGCCTCATTTTTAAAGATCACATGCCAAGTTATAGCAGTTGAAAGACATAATTGTGAACCTTGTGAAGAAATCACCAAATTATAAACACACCTAAAGTAGGGAAATATGATTATTAGTAGGTAAGGACAAGGTTATGAGTTTCCTCATAACTCTCTTTGTTGTGTTTCCTTTTCTTTGTATCTGGAAAATAGCACTAGGCAACGATTAGTTGGCAGTAATTTGAAAATGCATTGGAATGTTGAATTATGCAAATATAGCATCAACACCTTGCACATGCACATAATGCAGGTCATTGTGATTGGCAGGACTGCTGTTAATCCAGCAAAATTGCAGTTCTAACTGCAAATATGAATAAACTGTCAACAGTCGGATTTACACAACCCTGTTTCTTTTGCTGTGTCTTAATAAACATTTCAGGCCTGGTAAGCCTACAGTATGTCTATTTTCAGTTATAGTCATGACAAGTCATTACAGTACAGCCGTGTCAATAATGTATTGGTAAAATGTTCCTGTTTTCTCCTCAAAAAACACAATTATCCCAAAATAGGGCCCTTAGCCTCGACAGCATACCAACAGCAAATCACACACGCACACCCACGTACACCCACGTACGCACACATACAAACACACAGTGAGAACATGCTGTTCTCCAACATATGTAGAGCCAGACAGAGGAAGTACTTTTCACGTATTTGTCCTCAGATTTCTTTTAAAATATATGTTCTACCCAGTTTTCCACAAAGAATATGTTAAATTAATTCTTAACTATATCATTTTGACACAGGATAAAACCACGCATAATACAAATTGATTAAATACGTAATGCATCCTTGTTCTATTCGAGTGATTCTGTATAATGCATGATGGGTGAATGGTGACGATAACTCATCACTGTCAGTCCATCAATACAGAACATACACTAACTGACAAGCAGATTCAGGCTGATGATCTTTGTCACCTGAATCTCGCTTCTGAGACACTCTCACTTTGGATTTGAGAGTCAGTTCGATTTGTCACGTGACGAGCACAACAGCTTGTGCACAAAGGAAAACCATATGGTCCTGTGCATTCAGGAAGTGTGCAGTCTAATCCCCAACCAAGGCCACCTGCTAAAGATGGCTTGCCTCCCAACATGATGACAGCTTTACATCTAATGGTCCCTAATCATCCCCATTAGCTGCTAATGTAGCCCCACACACTGCACCCCGCTCACAATCCGCACTGTGGCTTCAGACGTCACCCCCAACAAGACAAACAACACTGATGCTGATGCCAGGTGTCTGACTGTGAAGCTTTATTTATGGTCCATCTTGCACAACCGCCATATGACGAAGTATAAATCGGGCTTGAGCCACAACATCAAGAGCCGTTTTCTCTGTGACAGTTCAAGGAGTTCCATTTCATACTTTTGTCTCTGGGGTTTAGGTCAATTTTGCTATTTGCTGCAGGCAGTTACTTTGCAAGTTCCAAGTACTCATAAGCTGGGAGTAGAATACGACTGGGCAAAATGGAAGATCAAAACCGTGGTTGCTAGGTACAACTTCTAAATGAAATTATTCAGATAAAACATTCTGAGGACTGAGGCAACCACAATTGAGCTTACAGTAGGCTACACAGTGAAATCCTCAGGGTTAATTAAAATATTTACAATGACAAAATGGACCCAAATGGACCCAAATGGACCCATAACATTAAGTCAAATTACAGTAACACAATATGAACATGAATGATAAAGTTAACACCCACATTCATTATATCCTACTGCATACAGATCTATATCTTATATCCAAAAGTGTGTCCCAGATTCTAGTTAACAAGTGGTATCGTGTTTGAATTTAAATTTAGTGTTGATGCTGATCCAGTCTATACTCTTTGTTGAACACAGTCACGGCAGTCTTGCATGTTAAATGGCAGCTGATATATTATTCATGGCTTCCTCTTGTGCACACTCGACCTGTGTTTCATTAGGCAATACGGAAACAACAATAACGATTAGAAATAAAAAACACTGGAGCCTCAACATATTCAGACAGCACCTGACCATAGCTGACACATGCTGCAAATAAATGATTTGTGCGTCCTCTTCACATTTTTACCAAAGCTGAGGCTAGAGCCAAAAGAGCTCCTATGATATTCCTCCTCCAGATATTCTCTGCATCCAGCGCATCAACCACTCCACTGTTCTTATGTAACCCTCCTGACATCACACTCCTCTTGCTGTAACCCATGTGTGACAAGTTTGTTCCTCCTGTCATGCATACACCATGCAAAGAAACATAGTTTCCCCATTAGTGAGACCCATATATGATCCAGTTTAACAACACAGCAAAAACACTCTACATACAGTAGACATACTGCACAGTAAAGTAGCTGTTTCCATAATGAGCGTTTTGTGAGAGAGAGTTAAAGATTCAACCTCATAAAAGGAATGTGATGATTCGTCTAATTTGCAAGAGAGAAGAAAAAATGAAAAAAAGACTAAAAATGGAATAGGAAAGTGAGAACCTGGTGTATGCGGTAGAATGTGGATGGATGCAGGCAGTAATATTTTTAGACCTAGTGAGTAGATGCACACTTGAATATCAGTGGTGAGAGAGCAGAGCGGACAGAATAACAGGAACAGAATAACAAATGAAGGAACCGAACACTCACTTGTTACACTGGAGCCTCCAGCTCACACGCACTAGAATCAGACCGACATGCTGTGTTCATGATGGCAGAGAGAGCGAGAGGGTTGATTTTACCTGTCTGCACAGATACTCGAAAGTGCTTAAGCATCGATTATGCTGAATGCGCAGCAGCCCCGCATCTTCACCGATAAACGCTGCCGGCTCTCACCTCCAAACAAGTCCCTACGCACGTGAATCTCTCAGTGGTAGTGTCACGCACAGACTTAGACGTGCACAAGCCTCTTTTCACAGCCATTTGCGAGACCAGGGTCTGTGTGTGTGTGTGTGTGTGTGTGAGAGAGAGAGAGAGAGAGAGAGAGAGAGAGAGAGAGAGAGAGAGAGAGAGAGAGAGAAAGAGACAGAGAAAGAGAGAAGCAGGGGCAGTGTGTGTGCGCAGCAGTGGCAGGAGCCGGGAATCAGTATTCTGGATGCACAGATGGAGACAGAGTGTGGAGGCAGTGACGTGGCTAGAATAATCACAGGTTGCCAAAGCTCATGAAACATCTGGGCGGAGGGGGGCTCCCTCTCATTTTCTTTTAACTCCGAACACTTACTTGATGTAGCAGTCACGCCCCTCTCTATTGGTCCCCATGTCCCATCCATTGGGTCCCAGCGATGCATTCCAGGTCCCGGTAGGGGGTGGTGGCCAGCCCGAGGATTTCGTCCTGTGGCTGGAGAGACACAGACCGGGGAAGGCAGTCATGCGGTGGTCACGGACTGTAGCATGTTATGTTTAGTCATTTTGATGCATGAAACTTTTGTGTAGCCAAGCCAAGCATCCTTCAATGGAATTAAAAGGTTTTCACACATGTTCATTTCTGCACATCTGCTGCTAAAAATCTAAGAATCTTGAAGACATCTTTGCATAAAGAGAGGCTTTCTGTGATCGTCAGAGTGCTGTATCGGGTGATTCAAATGTGATA